>NC_061514.1:91686121-91988618 GCF_022539505.1 Lolium rigidum | reverse complement strand
ACACACCGTCACCATTACACCGTGCGGGAGGAATAAAACTACTTTAATAACATCACTAGAGTAGCACATAGATAAATTGTGATACAAAACACATTGCAATCATAAAGAGATATAAATAAGCACTTCACTATGCCATTCATAACAAGTGAATAAGTATTCTCGTGAAATATAGCCTAAGAGACCCACACGGTGCACACACTCGTCACCTTTACACACGTGGGACAAGGAGTCTCCGGAGATCACATAAGTAAAATTCACTTGACTAGCATAACGACATCTAGATTACAAGCATCATCATATGAATCTCAATCATGTAAGGCAGCTCATGAGATTATTGTATTGAAGTACATAGGAGAGAGATGAACCACATAGCTACCGGTACAGCCCCGAGCCTCGATGGAGAACTACTCCCTCCTCATGGGAGACAAGCAGCGGTGATGGAGATGGCGGTGGTGTCGATGGAGGAGCCTTCCGGGGCACTTCCCCGTCCCGGCGGCGTGCCGGAACGAGAGACTCCCGTCCCCAGATCTTGGCTTCGCGATGGCGGCGGCTCTGGATGGTTTCTCGTACCGTGGCTTTTCCGTATCGAGGTTTTAGGTCCAGGGGCTTTATATAGGCGAAGAGGCGGCGTCAGGAGGTCGAAGGGGCGCCGACACTATAGGGGGGCGCGGGCCCCCCCTTGGCCGCGTCGACCTAGGGTTTGGTGGGCCTGTGCCCCCTCTCCGGCGGTTCTCGTGTGTTCCGGATGCTTCCGGGCAAAATAGGAACCTGGGCGTTGATTTCGTCCAATTCCGAGAATATTTCGTTACTAGGATTTCTGAAACCAAAAACAGCAGAAAACAACAACTGGCACTTCGACATCTTGTTAATAGGTTAGTTCCAGAAAATGCACGAATATGACATAAAGTGTGCATAAAACATGTAGATATCATCAACAATGTGGCATGGAACATAAGAAATTATCGATACGTCGGAGACGTATCAATCCCCCATGAATCTTGTAAGGTTATGCGAGGGCATGACACCAGAACAGAAGGATTTGATAACAAAATCAGATTTTCGAGACATTATATTGATGAAGTGCTCGAAATTGATTCCAGAGCTATGTAGGTTTCTGTTGGTGAGTTTTGATCCTGTCAGATGCGTTCTTGATTTTGGGGACAGGGGAAGGATACCTGTAACAGTTCAGTCAGTTGCTAAGGTTCTTGGAGCACCCATTGGTAGCTCGCCAGTCCCATACTATGCTGATCCCAAATCGACGACTGCTATACTGGAGATGCTTGGTATACATGATGGTGTGCAACCCACTGTTACATATTTGGAGAAGGAGCTAGGACCGGAGCAACCTGCAGATGATTTGTATCTTAAGAAGTTTGTCATTTATATGATTAGTTCAATCTTTGCTCCAACCACTGGCATAAAGGTTAGCCCGAAGTGTTACCCTTCTGTCATGAATGCAACTTCAGTCAGTGATCTGAATTGGGCCAAGTTCATCATAGACATACTTATACAAACTGCAAACGCTAAAGGCAAGAAGAATTGGTTTAAGGCATGTATGCCATATCTCATGGTTAGTTCTTCTCATATTTTTTGTACATTCTTTCTATATTTGTGTGTACATTACAATTTCAGGATTCCCTGAACACATGTAAATAATTTGTTTTTACCTTTTTGGCAGATACTTTACGTTGACTCCTTGGAAACGAATGCACTGGATGTTCCACAAGATGCTACTCGATGTTGTGTCTGGTCAAATAATATGATCAGTTTGGTAGCTGGTTTGGACACTAACAATGATGGATCATTCGGACGGTTACCGGTATGTTTCTTTTCATTCAATGCTTGGCATATTTTCTTCTTCATGTGATTGACGTATATAATTTTCTATGTAACAATTCTTTCTTCATTTTTTTTGATGCAGCTGAAGCCTTGTTTTAGGACCAACCTATCTTTGTTCACCACAGAACCTACAGATGTTGACATGTTCATAAAAAGACATCTTCCAAACAATCACCAGATGAGGTAAGGATGTAGTTATTTCTACCTTTTGTAGTATGTTATATGTAGTTTTCTTTCTCAATTTTTTGGAGTAAACTGAAGTCTTAATCTAACCATTTTTTCCTCATGTTAACCAGGATTTGGCCAAATACAGGCCTGCTGTCATTAACATGTGTACAATTTTCGAAGATGGGTTGGCTAAATTCATCAACTCCTTAGGAAACGCAGATGTTAAAGGAATCACAAACAACCAGGGCGAAGAAGAAGTTCATGCTTTGAGGAACATCCAGATGGATAAACCAAAAAGGAGGAGACGTACAAAAGTGTCTGAACATGCTGCAGCGGCACAAACCACTGAAAATTCCTGCCATGAGCGAGGAGACCTGCAAAGGGATGATCATGTACCACAAAACCAGGAGGCATCCCCTAATGCCATTGCATAAAAAAACAAGAAGAGGAAGTATGTTGCTGGTTTGGGAGGACAAAGAGCTGTCAAAAAACCGGTTCCTATTAGTAATGTGGAGCCACTACAGAGGTCTGATCAAGGTGATGATCATGGCGATGAAGGAGTGCCCGAGACGATGGAGTTGCCGCATGTTGCTTCTAATGTATCTGTCACAGTGGATGCCACCGCAAATGCTCTGAATCAGCTGCAGTTCTATGGAAGCCCTTCACAAACAAGCAACGAAACAATTGAGAAGGATCAACCAGCGCAACATACACCATCCACGGTACAAGTCCAATCAAAGGATGAATTGCAAACAGGATGCACCAGCAGGACTGATCCAGGAAGAACATCAAGTGGGAAAAAAGGAAGTCAGTTACATTTGATACTAAGGAAAAAGACATCCAGAAGCAGCATCCTCCTGAACAAAAAAATACAGAAGCAACTACATCTAGTCCATCTGGCAGGAGGCCTGTCACTAGGTCTATGTCTCCTAAGAAGACACCTGTAAGTAATCAAGGAGATCCGCGGGCAACAGTTGTTGCGTCAACGAGGATTGATGCAACTACTCCAAGAAGGCTAACCAGATTTTCTACAGCTGAAGCAAGGTTGGAGCATAGCAATGCATTGCAAGGAACCAGGGATGTGCTTAATCGAGGTGAGTCTGGAGATGCGGAAAACAACATGAATAGGAACTTGGAACAAGATTTCTGTAGGTCTGGAAGTGTAACTGAGACTGATGTTCAGAAGAAGCAACGAGAGCTTTTCGAGTTCCACCCATCGTTTGATCTTGGCTTCAACACACAGACAAGTCAAGAAGCTGAAGGTATCATCCAGTCAAAGCAACCTGACACAAATCTTGAGGAGATTGTTGTGATATCTAGCAATGATAGTGGGGACTCATTAGACAAAATATATGCAACTATTCAGATTCCTACAACAACTACAGCTATCACAGAAGAATCTACAGTTAACACAAACAAGGTTGTTGCAGAAGAAGAATTAGGTGCACCTGATGGTAAAGACAGTTGCACTCCTGTTCCTAGAGCGCATCAAAAGAGAATTGTCAAGCCAGCCCAAAATCAGAAGTCACCATTTGTAGACTACGCCAACAAACAAGTTGTATCCAAATATGCAAATGAGGTCTACAACAGGGTTTGCATGTATGGCGGTGAATCTGAGGATGAGTTAAACAAAGAAAAAATCATTGACTGCGGAGGTTTCTTCATCGAGCTTCGAGATCTTGCAGATTCTGTGAAGCCTCGTGCTTGGATAAGCAATACTACTGTCGAAATTGCACTTCGAGTTCTTTCTAGTGAGCTGGAGAACCAAAAGAAACATGTCATGCCATTACGTATTGATGTAAGAAATTCGCAAACCTCTATGTTTTTTCTGTACATATCTGCTTTCTTTTTGGTTACTGCTGTAGTTCTCACACATGTGCATCGTTCCTTCTACTTCACACAGACCAAGCTTAGGAGTGTGAGCTGCATCAATGATAGAATGGTGAAGAAAGCTTTCAAAATGACAGTCTAGACCACAAAGAACAAGTAAGTTGTAACTTGATGATTCTACATGTCGAATAATTAGCCATGTAGTTTACCTTTTCCAACTACTAATAGGTTCCACCTTTTTTCTGTTATTTCTTTTTGAGTGCAGATAATGTTTGGAGTGTTGCAAGATCTAACACCTAATATCAAACAATTTAATGGACACTATTATCTGATCGTGCTCAACTTAAAGTCAGAGAGGTTTGAGGTGATGGATTCTCTCAGATCTAAAAGCAACAAGGGACTAGTTGCTGATTACAAAGCAATAATTGGGTCTATTAAATACATGTGGGCACAAAACTATGCTGATTCAAAGATTAACATCGAGAAATTGAAAACTGAACACATCAGCACCCCGATGCAGAAAACTACGTGAGTGCATATGGAACTTTTGGCCATTATTACATACAGAGCTACAAACATTTTACATTACATCAAGTAGTATCTCTTACTTCTTTAAATTGTTCTTCACATGCAAGGTACGACTGCGGTTACTTCATGCTGAAATTCATCGAATTGTGGAATGGGAGGAAGATGATAGCTGCGCTTAACCCAATGGATATGCATGTCATTAGGAAGCAATTGACACTAAAGTGGTTGTCATGGGTAGAGAACAAAATAGCATGGCAAGAACTACTGTTCTAGGCACATTCAAATCAAGAGAAGGTACCTTTTGTCTCTTCTACGAATTTTTGTCCTTTTTAATACATTATGTACAATTTGCATGAGTATATTGGTGTTTGAATTGAACGGATAAAACCATGGATTTATTCATCCATTACTGAGTTATGACACATAACTTTACTGACCACACTAGTGCTCGAAATATAAGCTATGTTAGCTTCTGAAATTAGGATTTATTACATCCATCACTGGCCACTGCCTATCAGTTGACTTTAAATATAACAAGATGTATATATTCTGTAATATATACATCCAGGGTATGTGGCCTTAGTATTTGCGCGTTCACAGGATGTATTGTGTATTTAGAACTTAATTGAGGACGTTTGAGTTGTGCCAGTAATGGTTGTCTCTGATCAAGATGAGTTCCCCGACTCACGGTCAAACTGTCTCGCTATGTGTATCCGCATCTCCTCACATGTTCTTGTGCATACAAACTGATGTTGGCTGTTGCTGTGTGGTCCAGTTTTTTTTTGGTTGTGTTAGTTCATGGAAGATAGAGTAGGTTTTCAATCTTAATCATGCGATGTATTTTGCAGTATGTTAATTTCTGGTAATAATTACATCCTGGACATATGGGTCTTCAGATTTTCCTCTTATAGGATGTCTATTTTTCATCCTGGGCATGGGTTTCCAGATTGTCCAGTCCTTGTTCTATATGGTGTGTATTTGTCTCTGTTTTTTCTCTATGGACTACAGAGCATGCTAATGTGTATACCATGTATTAATCTGCACACACGATGTATTATTATGAGTACAGAGTATGTTTATGAGGTATAAAGTGTTTTTTCAATCATTTCTAGTCATTGTTACTTTTGTAGGTTGTATTTTTTTTGTAATAAATACATCTCAGGTATATGGATTTCATATTTTGTACACTCATAGGATGGATTTTTTAAATAAATACCTGCAGTTTATGTCAACGGTATATATATGCAGTGGGATGTTAATCAACATTTGTTGGTACCAAATAAATCACCAAAAAAACCAAATAAATAACTAGAATCATCAACACCATGGAATATAATATACATGCAAGTTAATCAACATTTGTGGGCACCAAATAAATGCTTCCAAAGTCATTAACACTACAAAAATACCACATTCCATTCCACTTGATAACTAATTCACACTTGCCATTACTAAACCATGTTGCGGAAAAAGTTGATCTCCGTAGGTTCTGGTGCAGTAGACAATTTTGAAGGACATGATGCTAAAGTGTGATTCTCAGACCCACAACCACTGCATTTCATAGGTTTTGTAGATTTTATGTGCAGCCCAGACTTCTTCCGTTTCTCCCCTGGACGTCCTTTAGTTTTCTAGTTACTGTATGATCCCTAATATTGTGTTGCTGCGACGCACTCCCCTGGCCATCATCACCGACAAAGTCCCAGTTGGATGTTTGTTAAGTGTTCTTTCTCTTTTGATTTGCATTGCCACCAACAAACTCACCTTTGGACGTATCTTCAACATGTCCACCTTTTTTTTGTTTAGCTTTTCGTTTTGCCGCTTCACTTAACTTCATAGACTTAAGTTCATTTGACAAAGCCAACATGTACTTATCAGCTATAGCCTTGCTTTTATCCGATTCGGATGCTACTTTAGCTATGTCTGTGAAATCATTGCACAGTGTCCCATACCGGATCAGCTTCCTCTCTTTAATTGACAACTTCCTGTCACTAGGGACATCAGGCAAGTCTACTTTCTGTGTAACAATGTCTTCTGGTGGCATTTGCCACCTTGGCAGTATGTAATGCGGCGGTATGTACCCCACAGCACCAACCTGAGCCATTACTCGCAATGCATGGCAGCACAACAAACCATCCCTTTTAATTTTAGAGCATTCGCATGTGTAGGTTGATTCCTGCATGTTAGCTTCCACCCTCTAGGATCTCTTGCCATATCCATAAACTGATCATGTTATTGGAACAACATCAAACAGATGCCCCTCAACTAGATTTGCATTGTAAGATGTAACTTTACGAATCTCAGCCCTGAAACGCAGGTAGATGGGCCTGGTGTACACTTGTATAGCTTGTTTCTCAAGTGGCCACTCTCCCCACATCCTTAGAGTTTTTCTTCCATTTCAAATTCATTACCATCTTCTGCAACTTCAATTTTCTCTTGTAGTTTCATGTATTGTCTGAAGAAATGCACGAGGCTGTTGTGTGGTCTAACATATCTTTTCAAAACAGCATTGAACCCTTCACTACGCGCTGTAGTTTGTAGGAACGGGAAGAACCTATCCCTGAAGTAAGCAGGGACAAAACTGGATCTCAGATCATAGACGTCCTTCAAATGTGTGTTGTCCCCTACATTGTACTTGATGATCATTTCTGCCCACCTTCTTTCAAATTCATCTTCTGTCATGCTGTGGTCAATTATCTCATTGAACTCTCTCCGTAGATCTTCATTCTTAGCCATGTCATTTCCTAGCACAGGTTGGAAATTCTGCATTATGTGCCATCTACAATTCCTGTGGCATGAATTTGGAAAAGTTGCCAAAATGGCACTCCTCATTGCACCATCCTGATCAGTGATGATGTTAGTTGGGTGCAAACCATCCATCGCCTCAAGAAATGCCTCAAATAGCCAAACAAAATCTTCCACCCTTTCTTTTTTTAGGAACCCACAACCAAGTTGAATTGATTCACCATACCTATTTATCCCAATGAATGGCGCAAAGGGCATGCTGTACATGTTTGTCATGTAGGTAGTGTCAAAAGACAAACAATCACTGTAAATCTTGTATGCAGCTCTTGCTGGCCCATCAACCCAGAAAATCCGCCGAACTCGGTGATCATGATCAACATCTATCTTGGAGAAGAACTCGCGGATCATCCTTTTTCACCTTATCAAACTCGCAAGTAACAATGACATGTCTTGCTGAGTTTCTGGCACATCAAGTGTTGCCATGAAGTTGCTAACATCTTTTGTCACATAGGGAACATTAGCAAGCTTGCCATACAACTCTGCCATAATAGACATCACTCTTCCAGCTGACAGGTTAACCTTGTGAAGTAGCCTGATGAAGTCCCTTTCTTCCTTTGGGATTCCCCTGTGGGATCTCAAGAACCTTTTCAAAGAAAATTTCTTGACACATGGATGATTGTGCTCTTCTATAAACATTGTTACATGCCACTTCTTGCCTCTTCTTTTCACTCGCAGACGTGCCTTGCAGTCAGTCTTAACAGTTATTGCACGATTTCTTAGTTTCACTGGTGGAGCTTCCAGCCTATTGATATCAGGGTTCTTCCCACTTTTGTTGCAAACAAATAGACATTTGTCTTTCTCCTTATCAATGCTAGAGTTTCTCGATGTACTAGACTTTATTGAAAAGCCTACATGCTTAGCATATCGATTATAATGCACTCTAGCTTGCTCCCAACTATCAAACATCATCCCTGGATATGGTTTGTCAACAGTTGGCTGGCTACTTGGAGTTGACTGAACTTCATCTTCTCCACCTGAATCATCGCTAGATAGGGTAATCCCAGTAAGTACATCAATTTCTGTTGATGGTCCTGTGTTGCCACCAGATATGTGAACTTCTACTGCAGCAGCTTCTACATGCTCTAGATCACCTTGAGCTTCTTTTGGATGAACTACATCTTCAGGATCTTCTAGATCTTCCAGTGTAACATTTAGGTCCAGATCCATATCTACAATACATAAGCATTTAAGGCCATATACATTTAACAAACTGACAATTCAATTCAGCTGCATCAAAGAACTAAAGCATTTAAGATCATAAGCGAGAAAAATTTACATGTATTTTTTTCAATTCTACATGTATTTATTCTTGATGCAAATTGATGTGACAACAGTACTTGCTACATCTTGTCTTAAAATGACATTAAAAACCTGTTTTTTTCCAGGAACATGATGCTGATGCTATGAAGTCCTACAACTAGGAATCAAGATTTCGAACAAGCATCACATTGTACATGTTTTTGGTTCAAGACAACCTGCACTACCAATTCTTGCTATTTTGCTCATGCTTCTGAGAAACAATCACTGATGGATTTATACATCCTGGGATATGTAAACTGCACACTTCTATTTCTTTCTCCTTACTACTACTGTCGGATTTATACATCCTGGTATGTGTAAACTGCTAAGCCAAGTGAATCCTTATTTTGATGTGGATCTGTTATACTTCAAATTTGCAGAATTGGCCTGGGTCAATTCTTTATACATCTTAGCATGAGTAACCATGAGTAACCAGAATTGGCATGGGTCAATTCCTGGCATGTAGAAGTTTAGGATTTGGGGAGGGTAAGAAGTTACAGATCTGGCATGGGGAAGGAGTTTTTTACCTCTGTTTTCTGGGCGTGCTACAGGAGATTTGTAGCAGATCTTCTTTTATCTACTTTGTAGCATGTATTTTGGGGCTCTTTTTGAAGCTACAGGATGGAGTTTTTCTTGCTGCTCTTGGTACACAGCAGGCAGCAGGCGGCGGCTGGAGGAAGAAGATGAGGGCTAAAAGAAAGGAAACGAGGGGCATGTAGGGTTTGATTGACAGCCTGTATTTTTTCCTGTAATTTTTTGTCCTTTTCTGTGGTCCAATCCACGTCCTTAGGAAACGAGGGGCATGTGGGGATAGAATTCTATTTCTGGTAGCTGTCGCTATCAACTGTGGGCCCCACTTTCTATTTTAGGAAAAAGTCAAATTCGGACAGGGGGCACCCTGTAGCACTACCTGGTAACACTCCCTATCCACGTCCAAATATAAAACCTGAAACAGTCACCACTCGCTAAAGGGCCAGGCCTCGCTTAAGGCGGCCTTGATGGTCGGGGCCACAGAGAGCGAATAGGGTTCCGCAATTTTCTAGCGTATTATTCTTGGACTTTACTGAGTTATCGGCCTATTAGCTAAGGTTTTAAATGTGGCTAGAGTTTTGGCCCAGCTCAAGCCCAAAAGCAAGCCCATCAGCTCTCAGTTTTTCTGTCTCGTGAGCGAGGAACAACAGGCTACACACGAAATTCTCAAATAAAAAAAAAAAAAGAGGGAGGAACGAAACCAGACAGCACCCAATTTCCAATCGAGGTTGGCAGCGCCGCCGCCGGCTCTCCGCTCGCCTGCTCCGCCCACCGGCTCGCCCACGCCACACCCTTCCGCTGTCTACCGCGTTCCCACTCGTCTATCGCCGCCGCCTCCCCACCCCACAGGAGTTGGAGTCCTCCCGGCGGCGCGACGTGGATGAGGAGCGCGGTGCGTGGCTGGGGGCGGTGCTGTGAGGGATGACCGGGGGCCGGGCGCTTGACGGGCTGGTTCCTGATTTGAGGAGGATCGTGCAGGTCGGGCGGTTGGGGAAGACGAGTCGGCCGAGTGCTGTCCATCGGGCGCACGAGAGGCAACTATACGCGTCCAAGAAGTATCGACGACCCAGAGCGCAGATGAGTACTCATCGCATCAGGATCCACATGTCGGTTTGAGGTTTCAGCCGTCTTGTATCCGGGGACCGGGGTGGCGACCGGAGGGTGGGAGGATTTGGTGGCGGCGGTTGGGAAGAAGCATAAGGAGAGAATAGCGCATGCCTGATCGCGCCGATTACACTGGTTCTTCGTCTGAGGTTTCAAGTATCCGGCAATCGATGGAGAAAGCTCGTGTTTCTGAGGATTCTGCAGATCCAAGCACCAATTGCGATTGGTCCCAACCTCAGGCTGACCTGCTGGTTCAGATCTTCGGCAGTCTCGATATCCCAGATCTTTTCAGCTCAGGTGCGGTATGTCGCTCCTGGCACCTCAATTACCTGGAGGCCCGTCGTCTCCGGCTGTGCTCCCCGAACCAGAGTCCCTGCCTTGTTTATTCCTCCGGCGACCGTGACGCCAACACGGCCACCCTGCATAACATGTCCACCAACAAGCTCTACCACGTCACCCTCTCAGAGCCTGCCTTCCGCACACGCTACGTCATGGGCTCCTCCCATGGCTGGCTCATCACCGCCGACGAGCGGTCCAATCTCATATTTGTCAACCCTGTAACCAGAGCTGAGATAGTTATGCCTCCACCCGAAACCATGAACAATGTCAGGCTCCGCTACACTGAAGAGGGCGTGCTAGATGGGTATGATATCCTCTCCTTGGATCTGATCTCTCGGGATTTTGACATTGAAACTGAGACGTATGATGTTACACTTGAAGAAGGCCGCTTTCACTTCTATTTGAGGGTCGTTCTTACTTGTGATCCCTCCAGTGCAAACTGCATAGTCCTCCGAGTACACTTTCCATATGATCATCTCTCTTATGCTAGGGTTGGGGACACCAAATGGACTTGGATTGATCAAAATGAAGATTGCTGGTGTTATCAAGATATACTTTATAACAATAGTGATGGTCTGTTTTACGGTGTTCGTGGTAGGGGCGAGATCGATTCTATTGATCTTAGTGGGCCCTCTGCTGAAGTGAAGGCCATTTTGAAGCCTGTCATATCCTATCAATTACATACTAGATATATTGTTCGTGCACCATGGGGAGATTTTTTGCAGATATGGAGACACGATAGATATAATGAGAATGGGAAAAGGGAACGAGTTGCAGCCAAATTTTTTGTCTACAAGGTCGATTTTGTTGAACAAAAGCTTGTGCAAACAGATAGCATCCAAGAGCACGCATTGTTCATTGGTTTCAATAGCTCTTTCTTGCTTCCCATTAAAGATTTCCCTGCGTTGATTCCCAATAGCATCTATCACACGGATGACTTGATGCATTATATCTGTTCTCAAAGATTTGGTCTCAGACAAGTTGTTGTCTTTAATATGAAAGACAACAGTTTCCTTGAGTTATCGCCTCCTAGTTCAGATGCAAGATTGAACTGGCCACCCCCAGTATGGATTCAACCATCACTTACTTGAGGTTAGTGAAAATTACTGATACAAGACATACATCAATTTTTGTTTGTTTTATGTTTTAGTTCTTTCTTATGTAGCATAGTTGGCCACTTAGATCAGCACATGAGTTCATGTCACCTCCAGGGTTAGCCACAGGCTCTAACCAGTGCTTGCAATTTTTTAGAATATTGCTACTTGTAGAGAATCTTTTTGGGTGCACATTCAGTAGGACGTGATCATAATAGGACGTGATTGTTATACTGCATAGTTGATTATTTAGTGGGACGTGATCACTCAGTGGGATGTGATCATTCATCAGGAGTAGTTGATTTCGACAACGATACGTAACTAGGGACGTAACTAGGGACTGCCTTTCTTTGAAATGTAGTAACATGACATGTAGAACTATTGGTGCTGCTAGAATATGCTTAAATCCTCAACTTTTTTCTGCTTCTTATGACCATCAAACTAAATATTATACTTAATTGTACATCTAAATCTTGGATGGTTTCATAATTGATATATTTACACTTGAAGGAGGCCTACTAATAAATATAAAGTTACTCAACTTGCTTCTTTAATATCCAACATTGAAATGCTTCGTTGGTCCCGAAAGCTTTATCTCAATCTATTCCCTCTTTCCTAATAAGTTACCAACATACCGTTTTGAATGATCCTAATTTTTTTGATTTATTTTTGTGTTATGATGTCAGTTTTCTAATTTACCACTGTTTATGATGATTACAATTATTTATCACATAAGGCTAAGTTGTGCATGTTAAATAAAATACAACTAAGATCATCTAGCTGATACAAGTAACGAAACAAGTCCAACCATATTACCCCATCAATCTCCAATTCTGCATACAAGTCTAATCACGATCACAAAATTGTGATAATATTCGCATTGCATCTTCTAAAATCTGAACACAAGGTTAGCAATTGTGGGGAGATAGCGGACAAAGATTTTTGGCCCCTGGACACCAGTGCTCCTGCTGTTTAAAAAATTTAAAATTCACACTTTTGTGTTTCAATAATTAGTAAAAAAATCATGGTGTAGCCAAATGAATTATCCCATAAACATGCGAACTTTTAATTTCAAATACAAAATATTCTAGGCTACACAAAAATTACAAACATGTGGATCTGGGTATGCATATTTCAAATCTCCAATTTTTAACAGATTTTGTCTTTTTTGTGTAGCCTACAATACAAATAATTTCATATTAAAATTTTACACGCTTGTAGGTTACGTCATTTACTATGTCCAGATTTATTTTTTAGATTTTTTTAAAACAAATATGTATGATTTTTTTTTTAAAACAGCAGGAGAACTAGTGCCCAAGAGCCAAAGATACTTTTTGAGAGATAGCTCACTTTCTCAGCAAGTTACTTTCCTAGTATATTTGTTGAAGCAAGCATTTAAGCAATTATAGATAACTAATAATCATATCTTTCGTGCTAAGAAACAGAATATTATACTTAGTGGTTGCAACAGAATGTTTTGGGTTACTCATCATAATTGTTGTCTTTTGTTTTTGTTTCTCAGATCCATCATGGAAGCAATCCGGTGAATGGATAGTTGTTTATCCAGGCCAGCCATCCCTTCTTCTCCCAGCCTTACATGGAATTAGCTGTCTAAATAGCTCGTAGCTACCAAATGGGGCATCTCTTGCCCGTGCTGAAATCCCACCGGCCGTTGTCAAGGTCCTGCCCAGCAATTATTAGACGAATAGTTTGTGTTCAGTATACTTTCGTTTAGGCTGCAAACTTTGTGTTAACTGTTGGAGGAGCACATATTTCTAATACTGGAGAAGCTCTCATATCCTAATCAATGAAAACGACAAGTCTTTCGGTTCGTTTTTTTTTGTTTGACAATAGTCTTTCGGCTCATTTTAAAACAGGAAAACACTTTCAGAATTGCCAGTAAGTATGGCAGGCTGTTCCATATATAGGCAGCCGTGCATCCTACGGTTCCCTTTAGCTAAGACAAGGGATTCTTGGGTAGACGTATCCGGAGGTTTTCCCCTGAGCGTTTCGGCAGCGGGCTTCAGTTCCTCGGCCGTCCGAAGCTGTGATCAGCACGGAGCTGACGCTGATGTCCCTGCAACTGCCGCTGTCGCTGCAGTCGAAATCGACGGCCGTCTTCCGGCTCGAAGTCCCCTTCAGGTTCGTGTACGTTATATTGCTCAGCGCCACTGCCCCCTGCAAATACACGAAGCTGAGATTACTAGTGTGTTTTTGTGTAACTTGGCACACACGTACTCATCATGCACACAATGTACATACCGCGTTTGGGACGACGCCGCGGTCTACGTAGAACTGGTCGATGATCACTGGATTTTCCACGTTGGTGAAGTTTATGTTGGTGAAGGAGATGGATTTCGCGTAGCCTCTCCCACCCTGCGCGAGGAAACAATCACACCCGTCAGAAATTCAGAGTTTCAGCTTGTTGGAAGTAAGAGAAAAGTCCATAGGTTTCAGTTTCGTTTTGTGCTAGCCTTCACTGTACCTGCCAGGTTTTGATTCTCGCTCCGTTCATGGTGTTGATGAAGTGGACGTTTCTCACATCGATGTGCTCCACTGACTCCATTGCGCCATGCCTGCCGAGACTCCCCACGCTAGCAACAAAAAACGGCCACACCATTACAATATTTCATCTTCAAGTGCTTGACTCATCGAACGCGAATTCGAAATTTTTGTTACCTCACGCCGTGGCCGGGCCCGCACATGATCCCGTCGATGGTGACGAAGTGGCTGCCGGGGCCGATGGAGATGCAGTCGTCGCCGGTGCCGATGGTTAATCCGGTGATGTGCACGTCCTCGCTCCGGTCGATGTGGACGCCGTCGGTGTTGGGGCTGTCCCCGGGGGCGGTGATGGTGAGCTGCGTCACGTTGACCTTGCTGCTCTGGATGACGGCGATGTGCATCTGCGGGCTGTTCTTGCTGCTGAAGTGGCTCAGCTCCAGGTTGGTGCAGTCCATCAGCACCAGGGACTGTTCAATGCATCTAGTGTTAGCTAGTGTACTCTACAACAGTGTTTTTTCTTGCGTTCAAAAGTTTGTACTAACCGTGGGAGCATGAGGAATACATTCCTGAAACAAGAACAATGACAGGTGAGTGGAGATAAATACAGTAATTCAAAAGGCAGAGAAATACAAGACGAGTGGGCTCACATCACCGTCTCTGCATCTGTTGCTCCACCAAGTCTCGCCTCGGCCGTCGAGCACACCACCGCTGCCGGTCACCGTGAGCCCGTCGACCTGACGGAACATCAGCCAGTAGTTCTGCCGGTCCCATGCGCTCGCCGGCAGCGCCGTAATGGTGCCCATTACCTGGCAGCTCATTTCTTCAGACCGTCTAGTCGGATGAAGCAAAACCACGGCCATGATCTTAAGCCCAGATCAGGAAAGGCGAAGTACGTACCTGGACGGTGATTCTGGTGGCGGCGCAGGGCCCTCTGAACTCGGTGGGGCCGACGAGGAAGGACTTGGCCGCCGGCACGAGCAGCGACGCCGACGCGCCCCTGGCGCCGCACGCCGCGGTCCATGCGTGCACGAACGCCTTCGAAAGTTCAGAAACACGGGCAAACACAAGCGCAATGTTTATCTCGGGCATCGGGTACATACCTCGGTGCTGTCCGTGAGGCCGTCGCCTCGAGCGCCGAAGTGCTCGACGTTGAAGACGCGCTCCTCCCAGCCGCCGGCGAGCACGCTACCACACCAGGCGAGGCCGGCGACGACCAGGATGGCCGTGCGGATGCCGACGATACCCTGCAAGATAAGTAAACAAGCCTCACACATCACCATTGCTGAATGCTGACCATCACGTTACGTGCTGCTCTGAAACTACTTTTGAGTTTTGTCAGCTGAATCTGAACATCAGTTCGAGCTGACTTTTGAAAATTATAGCAGCAGTACCATATCAAATGCCAAGATCTGCTAGTGATCGTAAAACTGTTTCTCGGCGACGGCGAGGGCCGTTTGGGAGTATATATACTGATATACACACCGACAACCACCGAAAACCTTAGGCGGCAATTCTTGTTTCGGTCTCGAAGATGCCAAGTGAATTCATCACCCAGCTGTCCAAATGAGGCAATATATTTTGTCAGATCCTGCATATTCAACGCAACGCCCACCGGTAGTGGATGGATGGATTTCGTCGTGATGCTTCGCGTCGGCGGAATGAGATGGGGTTTAGAGACGCGTTCGATCTTGCAGATATACGCTGAATCGTCGAATTGAATGCAGAAGCAATTTCGGTAAATAAACGTGCATGTGCGCCTCAAGATTAGCTGCGTAATTTCAGTAAATATACGCGCGTGTGCTCGTCAAGATTGCGTGCTAGAAGATACTCCATATACTGAGTTTATGAAGGCGTATCCAAAGCTGATGATGCAATATTTCGCCTTTTATTGCGAAAGCTGTGTTTTTTTGGACAAGTCTTTAGTAGTTCGCATTTATGGAAAGATCGGTGCCGAATCGGATCCTATGGAAAGATCTGTGCCGTCCGTTAATTTGCAAGATAGTGCACCATATATTTTTTCCTCCCACGACGCCAAGGCCGCGGCCCTGTTCTCCTTCTACGACAACCTACTTGGACGGCGTTCTGACGTCGCCTGGGATTTCGACGTGGAAGAGCTCTACTCTTTCTGCCCCAGGATCAATGGCGCGCTGCCCTCGTCGCGCCCTTTTCGGCCCAGGAGGTGGAAGAGGCGGTGAACTCTATGGACCGCTCAAGCGCGCTGGGCCCTGATGGGCTTGGGCCCAGCTTCTACCGTGCGGCCTGGGGAGAGGTGAAGCCCGCCATGCTGTGGCTTTTTGAACAATTCTGCTCCCGCTCCGTTGACCTCGCCCACATTAACAGAGCTCACATTGTGCTCCTCCCCAAGAACGTCGGCGTGCTCACCCCAGGCTCCTTACGGCCGATCTCTCTACAAAACTGCTCGGTCAAGGCCGTCAGCAAGGCCCTAACCATCCGTCTCCAGCAACAGATTGGCTCCATCATCGACGCAGTATTATGTGTATGATCCCACCTACCATGACATTACAATGTGCGGTATTTCTATCCACCTACCGTAGAGCCATTAAGCCATCTCCACCAGGTCATCGCAATCCGGATATAGTGGCCCGCAGACAAGAAATAGGCTGCGGTGCGTATGCGGATGGCAACGACCTCAACGCGTGCCAAATGAAAAAAAAAACAAGACGTGAATTTAATTTACATATATTTGGGGTAGAAAGCCTCTAGTTTTACACATAAAAATATAATCCCCTGCTGCGGGGATGCTTGTCGGCAGCCTCGTAGTCCTCGTTGTCGGTGGAGGTGACGATAGGTACTCTTGGGCCGGTGGTGGCGCCAGCGCTGCCGCGGCCTCCTGGGAGGCCCAGATGACCTCCTGGAGAAGGGGATATTTGGCGCGCTCCTCTGCCAAGGAAATGGCCTCCGCGCGTGTGCTCCTCCTCCGTAAGTTTATCGGCGTCCTCCATCGGCTGGTAGTCGAGGTCGCCACCGTCCTCAGGCGGATCCTCAGCCGCTGCCTGCTGGTAGATGTGCCCAGGATCATTGGCACCCATGGGAGGGGCTTGATCTACTGGGTGTACGTTCCCTGGTAATGCCCCTCGTCGTCTTGCCCCGCGCGCGGAGTGGGGAATGTGTATCCGAACTGTAGGAGAGGGTCCTCCTCCTCCTGCTCCTCTTTCACGGGCAAGGGAGACGGAGGCGCCTGCCTCGGCCTTGGCGGTGGCGGAGGCAGCTGCCGTGGTGGTGGTAGCGACGGTGGGGGCTAGAGGGCCACCTCGGCCTCCTCGTAGTCCACATCACCGTCGTCGAGGTTTTTGAGGTGGGCCTCGACAATCTCCCGCCGAGCGTCGTGCTTGGCCTCGAACCACCGCACCCACAACGGGGAGTCAACGGCGTACGCCGGATCCCGCCGTAGATCTGCCGGCGGGTGGGCATATCGGCGGAGGATCTCGAGTCGACCCGCGGGGCTGCTCCTGGGGATCGTCGGCACCCGCGCCTGGTTCAGGTGCCACCCGTGTGGAAGGTGCGTGTCCTGCCACGGGAGCAGCACGTCGAGCTCGGCGTCGGGCCATCGGTGTGTCGACGTTTACCCGCGTCTCGGAGCACGGAGGCGGCGGAGGACACCGTGGACGGCCGGATCAGAACGCACCTGTACTCTGGCGGCCACCATTGCCACCGAGCTTGCTGCTGGAACGCTACCCGGAGGCCTCATGGTCGTTGCGGCCACCCCGGAACCAGCCGTCCCCTTTCTTCGCCATGCACTAGTAGGGAAAACGCTATAGGGGACGCTCATTGGCAGCGCACCCGTCTAAACGCACACGACCGGTATTAGTAGTCGCGACCCAAAATATGCACGCGATTGATACGTGAGTAGTGGTAGCATAGGAGAGAGTAGCGCACACAACTAGTAGGTAGGGCCCGACTGTACTCGGGTCCAGAAAGTGCCTGCAGTGCGCGCCAATGGGGGCATGCGACTGCTATCTGCATAGCAGTCGTATGTGTCTTTGCCTGCTCACTTTTAATATATTAGGTTGACGGACACGAATCAGCTAAAATACTAGTTGAGTGCCCTATTTTAAGCACACTGCTACTAACAGCTTATGTACTAGCCACTTGAACCAAAAGTCCGAACTAATGGAAAGGGCTAGACAATCTACTTATACACTTCAACACCCCCTCTCACGTGTGACGGGAAGACGAGAAGACAAGTCAACACGTGTAGAGAGGCAAAGAGGCAGCGGGAGGCCGAGCGCGGCAGGAGGCTGCGGTGAATTTAGAATAAATTGTGAAAGCCAGGACTCGAACTTGAGACCCTGGGCTCTGATACCATGTTAAGCTTCATGCACTAGCCACTTGAACCAAAATTCCGAACTAATGAAAAGGGCTAGGCAATCTACTTATACACTTCAACTGTACCGTGCTCTATTTGGACACCTCACTACTAGTTCTCTTTGAAAAAAATAATAAGAAAATTTAAAAAATAAAATCCTTGGAGATAACCATGTGTTATGTCATCTAGTTTTAAGGAAAATCAATAAACATGAATTTTGATATATCATGCAAAATGACATCATGTCTCGGTAAAACGGTCTTTCTAGATGCATACGATTTTCGATGAAAAAGATTTTATATCAAAATGTATTTTCGCAAAATTTTACGTCCAATTTTAACTTCCTCAGTGGTTTAGCAATTTTTTAGATTCCAAAAAATCGAAAAGAAAAACAGTTTCGATGCAAAAAAATTAAAATCTAAAAAATTCCACCCTTCTCCACAATTCTCTCCTCCTCCTCTTTCACTTCTCCACCTTCTCCTCTCCTCCTCTTCCACTTCTCCACTTTCTCTTCTCCTCCTCTTCCACTTCTCCACCTTCTCCTCTACCTCCTCTTCCACTTCTCCACCTTCTTCCCACAGATGAGCACCACCTCCGGCGACTACCTCCTCTCCGGCAACCACCTCCTCTCCGGCGACCACCTCCTCTCCGGTGAGCACCTCCTCCGTCTTGCTCCTCCGCCCACATCCAATGCCGACAACTCCCTCCGATGCCCTGCTCTGCCACCCCCGAAGCTCTGCTCTGGCACACCGCCGACGCTCTGCTCTGGCGACCTTCTCCTCTCCTAGATCTCGTCAATCTCAGGGACTCGATTGCTTTCTTTTGGTTTTAAGGGTGTTATTTGAAAAAACACGTGGACGGCTGGGCGCTGGTCCCAACTTTTTTAAAACTGCAAAACACACATACTAGCAGCGGGCCAAAAACGTGCACGGATTTTATAGTAATGGTAGCGTGTCAAGGTGGACACGCGACTGGTACCTAGACTACCGGTCGTGTGCGAGGTGGGCACGCGACTGGTAGCCAAATTTGGCACGCGACTAGTAGGCTTTTTTTTTGTAGTAGTGATGGTTAGGAAAGCTCACCTGGATAGGGTTCATGAGCTCCGCAAGCTAGGGTTTTCCAGTGTGTGTCTGGGGGGGGGGGTGAGGATGAGGACGACAGAGACCGCTGGTCTCCATTTATTAAGAGGACCTGCCCGCATGCACGTGGTCCCGCGCCTCCTAACCTGCCACAGCCGCTGATGCGTGGGCCATTTCCTTTCTCGGGAGGACATGCGCGGACATGTGTGCCGTCCGCGACCACCGTAAACCAAGCGCATCAATGCACGTGAAATGGGGCTCACACAGACTCAAACCACCACGTGGTCCGTTTGTGGCATGCTGTTGGGCCTCGTCTTTAGCATCCGCGGACCGCGACGGACAATCGGTCCTTTTGCGGGGGCCGTTGGAGATGGCAGGCCGCCACGGATACAATTCTCGGTCCGTTTGCTGGGGCCATTGGAGATGACCTTATATGCTGCTATGAAATGTTCAAAAAATCGTTAATCTTAACTTATCGGTCAGTCTCAAAATGGAGATTAATCGCTTATCGGCCTATTAATCGATTTTATCGATCACCCATTTATCGGCTTATTTTTTGTAAATAATAATTTCCAGCACTAAATTTTCTATAATATGGTATGTAAAAACAATATTGAAGTATTGAGTAGAAGAATTACCTTGATTCTTTGCATTTGAATCAATAAAAATGGAAAAAATTTGAGCTAATGCACAATTCTACAAGACCATAGGATGAAAATATCGACAACCATACCGAATTTCAGCGAAATTTCATTGACAATCGGCAAAAAAATATCGGGAACCAGAGTGAAAATCAAACAAAATATCGGCTCCCATACAGAAAATCAGCCGATATATCGGTGCAGCGATAAATTCGCCGATATGCTGAAATCTTATCGGTTACCACCCGATTCACGATAAATCGGGCGATAAATCGGTATCTCGGCCGATTTTTTGAACACTGCTGCTATGGATGTATGCCCTCCCTCATCCTAGGTGTCACGATAAGTTGATCTACCGGTAAAAAACATTTGAATGCATTTTTGTGATGCGCGACCTCACATATATGTCGCGACATACCTACTACTCCCGTAGTGTTAATGAGTATGCAAACAAGACAATGTTGCTCCTGTCATGATAACTCTGATAGTTTTAGCAGTACATGTTAAAATTATGCCATTCACACATATATTTACTTAACTGAGATATAAATGATAAAATATTGTTAGGATATAAATCAAATGAGGGATTTTATTGCTTAAATTTTTCACTTCCCTTCTTTGGAACTGCATATACATCTGGAAATTTCCTTCACCAAAATTGTATGTTCATGATTTTCCATTCACGAGAATTTTCACTTTTTTTGTAAGGGAGAAATTTAATTTAACGTTGGAGTCCCCGAACTCCCCTCATGCTAGCACACTTCCAATTATAGCAAAAGGGCTTGAAAACAAAAAATAAAAAGGATACTGTCGTCGTGGTGAACAGACAGATGCCATAGGATGGCTTAAGTTGGGGCCGAATGTGCGCTAGAGGATCCGGGAGAGGGTTTGGTTAACAGGAAAAGAAGATGGAAAGAAACCGGTATGTATTCCTTAACTTGACCCTTGGCCAGAGGTAGAAGATGTACAGTACAAGTCTCTCCCTATCCGCTGATGAAAAACCTAATTTCTCTCTAGGTGCGAATCGTCCCGCGCAGGGGTGTGCCCCCTCTCCTTATATAGGGGAGAGGGCTTTATAAAGCTACTTTGGCCCAGCTGGCTGATACGTCTCAAACGTATCTATAATTTCTTATGTTCCATGCTAGTTATATGATAATACTCACATGTTTTATATACACTTTACATCATTTTGATGCATTTTCCGGCACTAACCTATTAACAAGATGCCGAAGCGCCAGTTCCTGTTTTCTGTTGTTTTTTATTTCAGAAATCTTACACAGGAAATATTCTCGGAATTGGACGAAACAAAATCCCACGGTCTTATTTTCCACGGAGCCTAGGAGAGACGGAGGGGGGCCAAGGAGGCCCCACACCACAAGGCGGCGCGACCAGGAAGGGGGGCGCGCCGGCCTGTGGGGTGGGCCCCTCGGCTGCCTCCCGACTCTGCCCCTTCGCCTATTTATTCTCTCCGTCGCGAAAACTCTAGTACCGAGAGCCACGATACGAGAAAAGTTACTCTGACGCCGTCGCCGCCAATCCCATCTCGGGGGATTCTGGAGATCGCCTTCGGCACCCTGCCGGAGAGGGGAATCATCACCGGAGGGCTCTACATCACCATGCCCGCCTCCGAATATAATTGATGCGTGAGTAGTTCATCCCTGGACTATGGGTCCATAGCAGTAGCTAGATGGTTGTCTTCTCCTCTTGTGCTATCATGTTTAGATCTTGTGAGCTGCCTAACATGATCAAGATCGTCTATTTGTAATGCTACATGTTGTGTTTGTTGGGATCCGATGAATATGGAATACTATGTCAAGTTGATTATTGATCTATCATATATGTGTTGTTTATGGTCTTGCATGCTCTCCGTTGCTAGTAGAGGCTCTGGCCAAGTTGATACTTGTGACTCCAAAAGGGGGTATTTATGCTCGATAGTAGGTTCATGCCTCCATTGAATGCAGGACGATGTGACGAAAGTTCTAAGGTTGTGGATGTGCTGTTGCCACTAGGGATAAAACATGATGCTTTGTCTAAGGATATTTGTGTTGATTACATTACGCATCATACTTAATGCAATTGTCTGTTGTTTGCAACTTAATACTGAAAGGGGTGCGGATGCTAACCCGAAGGTGGACTTTTTAGGCATAGATGCATGCTGGATAGCGGTCTATGTACTTTGTCGTAATGCCCTAAGTAAAACTCATAGTAGTAATCATGATATGTATGTGCATTGTTATGCCCTCTCTATTTGTCAATTGCCCAACTGTAATTTGTTCACCCAACATGCTATTTATCTTATTGGAGAGACACCACTAGTGAACTGTGGACCTCGGTCCTTTCTTTTACATCTGAAAAACAATCTACTGTAATCTCTGTTCTCTGTTGTTCTTCACAAGCAAACATCATTTTCCACACCATACGGCAAGCCGGTGAGATTGACAACCTCACTGTTAAGTTGGGGCAAAGTACTGTGATTGTGTTGTGCAGGTTCCACGTTGGCGCCGGAATCCCTGATGTTGCGCCGCACTACACTCCTTCACCAACAACTTTCACGTGGCCTTCATCTCCTACTGGTTCGAAAACCTTGGTTTCTTACTGAGGGAAACTTGCTGTTGTACGCATCACACCTTCCACTTGGGGTTCCCAACGGACGTGTGCTTTACGCGTCAACACTGGCGCCTGTTATGACTTTAATCAGGGAGCAGTGACCTCCGCCGGTATCTTTAACGTCATCTTCTTGCTTGGGCGTCAGGGCTTCGTTTAAAGCTGATTTGCTTCGCTCATCTTTGTCCTCTAGCTCCTGAAGGAATCTTTGACCAGTGTGCCGACAGGCTACAATTGAGCCTATGTCGGTTCTCCGGTATCCTATGCTGGTTTTCCGGTATCTTATGCTGGTTTTCTGGTATCTTTATCCAGCTTCTTACCCTTTGTATCTCAATTTCTCCTCTTGGGCATATCTCCGGCTTAGATATCACCGGTTGTCTCTACTCCGGTATACCCCTCCTGGTATACCGGATCGTTTCATCCAACACTGTTAAACTAAGCCTTCATAATCCGGTTTATTCTTTAACCCGGTTTAGTTTAAGCCGGTATCACCTTTTCCGGTATCTTTATCCGGTATCTTTACCTTTGAGCTCCGGCATCTTTTGCCTCTGTACCTCAATCTCTTATGTTTCTCGTACTCCGGTATACCCCTCCTGGTATACCGGTTTGTTTCAACTTAGCACAAATCTCACTCAACTTTGAGCATCCGGTTTAATATTTAAACCGGTATACAAACTGTTTATCATGGCATGTTTTCCATAGTCTTGGCCTACCGGGGGCCATCCCCCCGACATTAGTCCCCGAAGCTAGTGCGGTCCGGCTGATTCTTCCGACGGGCCATGCCAGGTTCCTATTCCGAATGTACCGGATTAATCATTCCAGTTTCAAGTTAAACTCAGCCGGTGTTTTACCGAACTCAATCCGGAAAAACGAACTCATCCGAGTTTTTCCGGCTTATTGTCGCCGGTTTCTTTTATCAACAAGCCTCCGACCGCTGAAAAATTTGTACCCACATAGCATGATATTAACCAATACCGGTTTACAGATGAAACCCGATGTATATATACTCACAGTCCTCGAGATTCGGGTTAAGTGAGAAACGCTTAGCGTGAATCTTCCAAAAAGAACTTCCTCTTTTTTTTGGCATCTTTTTCATACCGGTATACACAGTCCCCGAGTTTCGGGTTAAGCACGCAATACTTAGCGCGAAACTTGCCAAATAACCGGCATGCACAGTCCCCAAGTTTCGGGTTAAGCACGCAGTACTTAGCGCGAAACTTGCCAAAAAACCGGCATAACTAGTCCCCGAGTTTC
Organism: Lolium rigidum; assembly: GCF_022539505.1. Lineage (NCBI taxonomy): Eukaryota > Viridiplantae > Streptophyta > Magnoliopsida > Poales > Poaceae > Lolium > Lolium rigidum. The sequence goes on along the minus strand of NC_061514.1, from coordinate 91,964,677 downwards.
GGGTTAAGCACGCAGTACTTGGCGCGAAACTTGCCAAAAAACCGGCATAGCTAATCCCCGAGTTTCGTGTTAAGCACGCAGTACTTAGTGCGAAACTTGCCAACGGTTAGCTCTTGTTCCCATCTCCTTCTTTTACCGGCATCTTTTTCATACCGGTTTAGCCTTCTTGGGAGTTTTTTTTTTGCATCTTTTTCACATACCGGTATATAGCCTTCTTGGGCGTTTACCGGAATAGATTTTGCCATCTTGGGCATGTTTGAAACTTTGCCTGCTTGGGCTTTTGTCTCATATACCGGTGTGAAGCCGAAGAACCCGTTGAAGAGACTGCTGAAGATACCGCCACTGCCGACAATGAACCGGCCACCACTGGCCAAGCTCCGGAGAGTTCCTGACCGGAATACGTCTGATGAACCTTATCCCCGTGTCTCAAAAAACAACTTGTGAAATCCCCGGTATGCCGGGTGGGATGATGTAATATACAGTTAAATCCTTTTGGTGGTTGTGAACCGTAGTAGTTTAATAGGTTTGCATGCCTAAACTCTTAAGCTTATTATGCTAAAACGATAGTCTTGGTTTATTCGATACCTTTCGGTTTGTTTTGCCTCTTATTTTCATGGTGAACACTCCAGATTCATTCCCGAGTTCAATCCGGTGCACGCTTGGTTCTTTTGCTTTGGCTCTGTCTTCCTCTTTTGGGTGTTTGACGTATGAGGCCCAAAGTTCTTTTGCCAAGCAAGCACTTCCTCGAACTTAGAGAAAAAACTCGAAAGTTTTCACAAAAAACCGGTATGACCGGGTTAGTTAAACTTTTCTCGGATTGTTTGTTTTCGGTTTCTTTTTCATTTTTCACGTGCTTAGAACCTTCCGGTTTATCTTGCTTGCCATGAAGCCGGGTTTCGGACATCAGTTAAGTCGAAGACTCCTTTAGGTTTAGCACGTTACTAAATCGGAAAAGAAAGTTTCCAACAAACAAACCGGTATACGGAAAAAAGATAAACACATTGCATTGATAGAGGCCTAAAGTGGTAAAGACATCGGATTCATTCCCGAGTTCAATCCGATGCATGCTTGGTTCTTTTGCTTTGGCTCTGTCTACCTCTTTTGGGTGTTTTGACGTATGAGCTCAAAGTTCTTTTGCCAAGCAAGCATTTTCTTGAACTTAGAAAAAATCGAAATGTTTCACAAAAAACCAGTATGACCGGGGTTAGTTAAAATTTCCTCAGTTTGTTTGTTTTCGGTATTTTTTCGTTTTTCACGTGCTTAGGACCTTCCGGTTTATCTTGCTTGCCATGAAGCCGGGTTTCGGACAGAAGCTAAGTCGAAGACTCCTTTAGGTTTAGCACGCTACTAAACCGGAAAAGCGAACCTTAAGCAAACAAACCGGTATACGGAAAAAATAAACATATTGCATGCAATTTCGATAAAGGCAGTCCCCGAGATTCATTCGAGGTGTTGGCATACTACTAATAGCAAATAAGGTACAAAAAAGGAACTCCTTACATTGCACCTTCAGGAATGGAAAGGGCGGAGAAGGGCTACATTCCATAGCAGCTTGCCGGTCATCATCACCTCGACGCTGCCGGCGACGCCTTCGGAGCATGGCCCGCGAGTTGATGAAGACCTTGGTGGATCTGGCGCCACCAGCACCGACGAGGGGTACTGGCGCTCCTTGACGGTGCCGAGGTAGACGCGATGGCTGCCGAACTCGATGATGCGGCCGTTCTGCGGGTAGCGGCCACGGTTGGCGAAGCAACCCGCGTTATCGTTGATGAAGTCCAGCGAGCCGAGGCGGTAGACGAGGCCAGAGACCACACGCTCGCCGGACACGGTGAGAGGTCCCGCCCGGATATGAACTCCAGCAAGCGCAGCTGCTGGCCCCATGGTGGGCGCCAACTGTCGTCGTGGTGAACAGACAGATGCCATAGGATGGCTTAAGTTGGGGCCGAATGTGCGCTAGAGGATCCGAGGGAGGGTTTGGTTAACATGAAAAGAAGATGGAAAGAAACCGGTATGTATTCCTTAACTTGACCCTTGGCCAGAGGTAGAAGATGTACAGTACAAGTCTCTCCCTATCTGCTGATGAACAGCCTAATTTCTCTCTAGGTGCGAATCGTCCCGCGCAGGTGTGTGCCCCCTCTCCTTATATAGAGGAGAGGGTGCCTTACAAGGCAAGAAACCCTAATGGAATCTAGGATGAGCTAAGCTACTTTATAAAGCTACTTTGGCCCAGCTGGCGCCTGTTATGACTTTAATCAGGGAGCAGTGACCTCCGCCGGTATCTTCGACGTTATCTTCTTGCTTTGGCGCCAGGGCTTCGTTTAAAGCTGATTTGCTTCACTCATCTTTGTCCTCTAGCTCCCGAAGGAATCTTTGACCAGTGTGCCGACAGGCTACAGTTGAGCCTATGTCGGTTCTCCGGTATCTTATGCCGGTTTTCTGGTATCTTATGCCGGTTTTTCGGTATCTTTATCCGGCTTCTTACCCTTTGTATCTCAATTTCTCCTCTTGGGCATATCTCCGGCTTAGATATCACCGGTTGCCTCTACTCCGGTATACCCCTCCTGGTATACTGGATCGTTTCATCCAACACTGGTAAACTAAGCCTTCATAATCCGGTTTATTCTTTAACCCGGTTTAGTTTAAGTCGGTATCACCTTTTCCGGTATCTTTATCCGGTATCTTTACCTTTGAGCTCCGGCATAGTTTGCCTCTGTACCTCAATCTCTTATGTTTCTCGTACTCTGGTATACCCCTCCTGGTGTACCGATTTGTTTCAACTTAGCACAAATCTCACTCAACTTTGAGCATCCGATTTAATATTTAAACCGGTATACAAACTGTTTATCATGGCATGTTTGCCATAGTCTTGGCCTACCGGGGACAATCCCCCGACAGATACACACACAAAAGAGAAAGAGATCGAATGGAGAGAAAGAGATAAGAAGCCCATAAAGAGGAGTGAAGCACACTAAACCCAAGCTCACCCCTCATGTATCAAAGCAACACTCCTCTATGGACCAAGTGTATTGACCAAATTAAACAAGGTTAACCATTGCTTTCTCTCAGCTTGGGGGTGTTCTAGCCTTTCCAAGAGTATACCTTTTTATTCTTTATTTTTTCTCTCCATGAAAGGCATTGGTGGTCATTTGTAAGGTTCTAAGCCTATAAAACCTCATAAGTCATTTGTAACTCATCTCTCAAATAAAGCAACAGCTCTCCAAGGTGATACATATTTCGTTTTTCTTAAGGAATACGGTAGGGGAGCCCCTACAGTGATTTTTGTTTTTAAATAATAAGAACCCAAATTCACGTCCATGAGGGCTTGAACCTAGGTGGCTGGGTTGTACATCCACTTCCCTAACCATGTGATACTTACTCCGTATTTCTTAAGTTGATCATTTCAGTCTGGGGTGGCATTTTTGTGAACTTCAAGCTCACGAAAAGTATCTAGAAAGTGGTGTATCTAGAAAGTGGTGTGCGTCACGTGTATTAGTGCCCGTGGGTCGCCAAGCCCTTAATTTAGAAACATCATTGCATAACCTTTTCATGTTGCATAATAAAATTTTACATTCCCATACTTTGTACAAGAACCATCACAGTATTTTAGTACATTTTCATGTAGCATGGTACATATTGTGGATATCTGCCTATTTTGGAGCATCCGACAGACTGAAACGAATAATTGGGCAAAATAGGAGCTGAATGCAATTAAAACAAATATGAATTTCCAAAATTAGGAGAGACTCCGAACTTATAAACGTTCCAAGTTATGTACAGATTTCTCGGTAGACCAAAACTTTTGTGAAAGTAAAAGGAAGAGCAAAAACTATAAACTCACTATCAAAATACTTCATAAAACTTAGAAGAAAAAAGGGCTTTAGCTTCTATTACGGTTCAAGCTAAGATATCTAAATAAAAAAACATGCAAAAAGTTCTTCTAATTTGCCAGTCAGCATTCGCTTTAGACCAACCAAACACTGTACATTTGTCTTGCTCATACTGATGGCCGCCTGATTCTGCATTGACAAGATATATATGTGGAGCATTAGATCTTAAAGTCAAGTTTGAAATACACAAATGGGAATATTTTTTTAACTGAAAATTTCAAATGACATATATAAATGAAAAATTAATCCAATATCAAATGATAATTTCATGTCTAAATTTTTTTAAACTACCATCAGAATAGATTTTGTATTATCATGTAGGTGAACAACATTTTTCTTTAGAGCATCAAGTGTATAAAGACACATATTTATGCAAGTCAAGTATTTCGTGTTTACCTGTCTTCTGTAAGAAGCTCTTCCTTATATCTCCAAGCAAAAAAGCAGGAGAATATAAAACTATGCGGTAGCCTCTGTACACGAGAACTTTATCACAATTTCCTTTTAAGTGACAAAAACCTAATGTATAGCTATCCATTTTAAGTGACTACTAGTCCGAGATTATGTCCTCCAATTCAGGAATGTCTGAACCCCCAATACGGCCATAGTCTGGATCAGTGTCATTTGATGAATCCCTTGCCAAGGGTGTATTCTCTCCATAGTCCATATCCCTCCACTCAAACTCTGCACCACTAGTATGATTCTCAGCACCTTCCCCAACAATTTTATTTAGGTAGGGCTTACTATGCCCAGTTCTTCTCTGTTCTCTTGCACAAATGCAGTCCATAGGGTGCTCGTGAAATTCACCCTTTCCTGGTTTAATCTCATTGGGCTCACCCATAAACCCCTTTTGGAACATCTGAACTTTGGATGCAAATGTGTCCCAACTCATGCTGGTTCGATTAAGGAAGAGTGCCGAAAGCTTCTTCGAATTGGGTCGTATGGTCCTCTTGTGCCCGAAGTATCTCCTGAAACCGATATTGTTTTAATCAATCGGCTTGCCTTTATAGAGTATTTGAATATGTAGGCAACAATTTGATATTTTCAAATCTGCTTCTAGTCAAATTATTCTAGAACAGCACAAAAGAGATTACCTTCGACCAGCCAGCATTCTCGCCATGTTGCCATTGTTGTTTGTCACAAAAACATCGCTTCCATCACACACGACATAATCAAGGGCAGCCATGCGAGATGAGAATGACAAAAAAGGTTCCAACTCCTCCTTGCTCGCTAAAGTCTCCTTGGAGTGGAAATTTGGGAAGAGCGCTTTCAGAGGTGCCAATGTTTCCTCTCCTCCATATACATCCCCCGACGCAACATATATGTGCACGTCCTTCCCAAACCCTAATGCCCTGAGCATGAAGCCAACTTCTTCTGGTGTTAGAGGGCATTTGCCATGCCGGCGTTCTTTGTCAGGATCGCTTGCCTGCACATAAGTTTATGCACAAACTGTAAAAAACCTGAAATAGCCATACTTCAATAACCATGAATAGAGAACGGTCTCTTACATGCAGTGTCTTCCACCTCTTTCGTATTTCACCTAGTTCCCTTCTCTCAATTTCGCCACCCCCAAAGTAGCATCCAGAGAAGGCGAGCATGTCAGGCTCGAATCTGCCATAGCTTATGTGGGTGAAAAGAGCTCGCTTGTACCGCGCATCCAACACAAAATTTCGTCTAAACAATATTACCTTAGGTGAAGAGCAATGAAGCGTCCACTTTTGGCTCTCATTCTTTGGACAAGCATTTGTCCCATTTTGTGAATTGGATCTGTGAACTTCAGCGCATGATAATTGACTCTACACCTGAGCTTCTGAAGATCAGTCTCTAACATGTTGGAAACCCGGTAGTCAAATTTTGTTAGCTGCACAACCTGCATGTGTACAAATGCACAAAACATGTCAGAATCGAGCATTTTTAGCCTAAAGGTCTGAACATAAGAAACACATGATGTTGACAATCTGTAACGCTTACATGTTTCTTCACAAGAGCAGGTAGCACTCGGTTCTCATAGCAATTTGGAGTACACTTCCTTGGTACACGCATCTTATACGGAGATGGTGCCTTCCCATTTCTATCAGGTACTTGCCGTATGATCTTTACATCGTTTGAGAGCGAGGATATGAATGATTCAGCATCAAATATCTCCTCAAAATCACTGCGATACAGAACACGGAATTAGCACATGGTACTTGGCCAAAGCAAGTAGGCAACCAAGAGACGGTAACGGCTGCGACCTTGCGTCTTTCCAGAAGGATGCCTGATCGAGCTTCGGAATGACAAGTGTTGCATTCAGAATGCGCGCTGCAACAACAGCATCTATGATCTGAAAACAAGATAATAGGAGGAGTTTCCGCGTCATTTACAGAAAAGAGGAAGCTAAAAACGGGGAGAATTATCATGAAAAAACTGGCAGAGTTCAAACATTAGAATTTCATCAATTAGTACAGAGAGAAGATATGAGTATGAGCTCAAACAGAGACAACTACTTCTCTGGACACCCGGCAAGCTCATGAAAAGAAACACAGGCAGGATCAAATTGGCGGTTATTCAGATTACTCAACATCAGAACTGGCAAGTAAGTATGCATTTCCTCTGATACAGGGTAGTTGTACATGACAGCTAATACTAATAAGATATTGAGTAAATACACAGGTGCAGTCACGCAGGGCTTCCAAAAGTAGTTGGAGTATACCAAGAAAAGACAGAAAAATGCACGGATGCAGGCCCGCAAGGCACCAACAAGTTGGTGGAGTAAATTAAGCATGGGCATGGCTACATGACACAAGATGCTTAGAACTGAAGAGAAATGATTTGAAACTAGTACAGTATAACTGTAGTATTAGTGAGTAGCACATGCTCGAGAGCCCCATCATTGCGAATCCTATACTGCTAGCATACTAGGCCACCAGCACAGTAATTCAGAGAGGCTGTGTTACTTATGTATACACTGAAATCACGAGATTACTGAATTTCCATATATTCACACACTGTTCGATTACTGATGTTTGCTCTTACCCCTGTTCGCTGCTGGTTGAGGCCCCCGCTGGTGGCGATCATGAGATAGCGATTCGACTGGGTGACGGCCTTGGCATCTGCGGAGCCATACAAGAGAAAAAGAGGGAGCTTTATTGCTAGCGAACAGAGTCAAAGACAGACAGCGGCAATGGCAATCATCTGACGCAAAGCATGTCGTATACGAGAAGAGAACCGAAATTGCTGTCGCAAGCAGCGCAACGCGTACCGGCGAAGTCTTTGGTCGCGTCACTGCAGCCGACGAAGTTGTGCGCCGCCTTGGACGCCCAGAGCTCCTCCCCGAGCTTGCTCCCGCCACTCTGATTAAGGAAGAAAAACCGGAATTAGACCAACTGACGGCTCGATTTTGCCGGGAAGCGATGAAGCGCGGGATTGGCTATCCACTGACCGGAACGGTGAAATCGACGGTGCCGACGAGATTCCTGCGCAGCTCGGCCGGTTTGTTCAACTGCTCGGCGAGACAAAAGGGGGGCAGGGAAAACAATAAAAGAGAATCAGCATTCAGGCAGGAACCGAGCGAAAAATCGGGCGGGCGCGAACGAACCGACGGGCCGACCCCCGTCGTCGCAAAGTCGCGGCTTTTGTTGAGATAGTATAGGGAGGGTGCGTACCAGGAACGGCGGGTTGGGGCGGCGGCCGCCACCCCCGAGCGGCGGCGAGAGGAAACAGTGGAACGCGACGACGAGGAGCAGCAGCCCGGCCGCCGCGAACGCCGCCGCGGCCGGCGCCACCGGGGGCACCACCCACCGGCCGTGGTGCTGCTGGCGCCGCCGCTTCGTCCCCATGCGCGCTTGCTCCTCTGACGCACGCACGCACGTACCGCGGTGCACGGCCTGGTCTTGCTCGCCGCTCCTGCTGCGCTTCGTGATCGAGCGTGTGCGCGCGCTTCGAAGCGCGCGGGTGGAGTCGCGGCGCCGGAGGCGGAAGCCTGGCTTCGTTAGTTGGGTGGCAACATTTGGAGGAGGGAGCAGGTAGAGTCGTAGAGAGAAGAAAACGATGAGACGGCAAGCAGGGAAAGCGGCTACTAGCGAGGCGGCGAGAGGGAGATGAGTTATATATGGGCAAATCCCAGGGGCTATTGTGCAAATTATTGTGGTTCAGTAAAAAATGATGAAAGATGAAAACGAATCTCCGCACACTACTAACCGCTTTTGATTTTATTTAGCGGTTCTGTTAGGACTAAATAAATCCAAACTGAACAAAAACAATGGTTTGTTTATATTTGTTCCCATGTGCTTCCGAATGAGCCGATCTGGCGTGCGTGTCTCGTAGCACCTAGGCGCATAGCGACGAACATGATGGTGTCTAGTGTCTAGCGGTAGGTGATTAGCTTAGTGGTAATATTCGCTAAGCTCAGGGTGCCATCCGCAGAAACACACCACCACATAATGGCCAGATTATAGAGAGATTAAACCGTTGTAGCCGTGGCACGCTCCGGCAGTAAGGACCGCCGTGAATCTTAATTAATTATGGCACCATTCATGGTGGTGCTTGCCCACGACGACTAATTCATTGCGTTTGCTAACAAGGTGGCACCCTCATCAACATCATCAACACAAAGAAAAAGATAGCTAAACAAGGTGGCACATTTCTGTACCCACGAATTGGGATAGCCAGCCCCCCTTCAATTATTTTCTTGTTAAGTACTTTTCAAACAAAATCATGTCAAGGCCGTGATTTTTCTTGCCCCGGATCGACCAGAAGGTGTCAAGGCCGCCTGCCCAATGGAAGCGGTACAATCAGCTCGTGGCCGACTTGATTAGCTCGTGTCGCGTCAAGTTGGTGCAGCAGAGAAAGGGAGAGACGCACATGCACGAACAGTCCATGTGATGCTTGGGCTGTACTTTGGTCTTGGGACGATCGTAGTAGCGAGCAAACCGACCGACCGATCCGGTACCCGCAGGCTGGATCGTTGGCTTTTCCATCCAGGGTCGGCCATGTCTCATGGACGGCTGTTAATCTGTCATGGAAAGGGTGCGCTCGGAAAAGACTACGACCGGCGGTGAAGAACCATATCAATAGATTTCAGAGCCCCGCGCTGCTCTTCATGGGGCGGCTCGTGCGGAAACCCTAGCTGCCGTCGCTCTAGATCCTCCTCGCTGGTTTCCCGTTGATATTGGAAGATGTGGACGATCAAATCCCTTCGGTCGACAACAACGGCAGGGAGGATTCCTCGTGTGGCGGCTTCTTCCCCACGGGGGTTCATTCGTCGCCGCGGACGGTCAATCATGGAGACGAAGGTTGGCAGCTTGGGCGACTGCTCTTGGAGATGGTAGTGGTCCACCTATGGTGGATGGCAGCGAGGTTGCGTTAGCCGACCGGGACACGGTGTTGGGAAAGGGGCGCAACATCGTGGTCTGCACATCGACAACGTGGTGGTTCGGTGGTGGCTTGCTTTCGATGTGCTCGGAGTCGTGAGGCCATCTAGCGTAGGCTTCGGGCGGCGCGGGTCGCTTTCATCGCTGTTGGCCAAGCCTTCGGGTTGTCGGTGGCCGGTGGGGATTGATGTTACTAGTCCCGAAGGGAATCATCGAGCGGGGGTTTGCTGGCTTGGACCTAATAATGGTGTTTTGGCCCTAGTGTGGTCTTCTTTCGCTAAGTCGTCAGCCTGCTTGATGCCGGCTTCCTCGATATGGCTGCTGACGAGTTTCGATCTTTCCTGTCGAAGATCTCCGCTTATGGGCTCATGGCGTCAGTGGATATCTAGATCGGAAACTATCCAGTTGCCGCATCTATATTTTTAGCCAGTGCGGCTTCATGATGGCTCCGCTCGAACTTCAATTTCTTTCCAATGCCATGGGACATGTGTAAATATAGATTTCTATGGTATTGACAGAGGTGGAGAAAGTCATGGTGGTTGTGATTGGATGTTCTGAAGTTATGGTGGCGATGCTTATTGGATGTGATCAAGACTATGTTGATTCACATTATGGCTGACTGGGCGTTGTTCGTGTCCATTTCAGACATGCTCATGTGTGTCATGTGTTTGAAGACTTGCAGCGGTGACCTCCTTAAGCAGGGGTGGTAGCACATGATGACTACATTTTTTGCGGTCCTCCTTGAGTATAGAGTCGTGATTTTTAGAGTGAAAAACCCAAGTATTATCTTTATTGGTTGTACCTGACAATAATCTTACTTAAGGTATTATTTTGCTAAATCGAACTTTCTTCAGGGTGAAACCCTAAAATCTTTGATTGGGCGATGAAAATGCATGTGCATGTTTTTTTCTTGGAGATGTTGCTTTGGAGAATCTTTTTGTAGTTTGGGTGTTATCTTTGGTTGTGCTTAGAGTGATGCAGTTGCACGTTTTTAATAATCTGATGGGGTCTTTTTTTTCCTTTCTTTTTCTCTTATTTTTTTTAGCTATGTGCATCCTTGGATTCTTTAGCCATCTTGTTGGTGCACAAGTTAGTTGTAATTGATATTTTCGTGATATTAATATATTTTATTTATTAAAAATAGGTCAAAATGAAAAGAAAAAAAAAGAGCAATCTGTTAGCATCAAATTCCTCCCTAGCTTTTGGACCTTAAATTAGTCACCAGTGAGAATAAACCCTGGACGAGGAAAGGTAGTTTACAAGATCTGCATGCGATTTGGATGGTGCAATGGACAGAAAGGTCTGTTGCATACAAATGGGGTGGCGGTGGAGCATACGGTGGGGCTACACCCAAGGCTCTAATTAACAAACTCTACACAAATGGGTAAACATAGAAAAAGTCATGAGTTGATAGGTGGATTAGAAGAAAAGTCCCCATCACCCTATTTTTGAACCATATCGATCCCAACTCACCCACTCATGAGTTTTTCTTTTTCGCTTCATATATGTTAGAGACCAATAATTGGATCCACAAAGCCTCTTCAATTAGTCTTCTTTGCGGATGCATCGACGATATTTGCCTGTTTAGTTATGTGCCGTGTAGTCACGTCCCAACTAAACTGCATTGGATTAAAACTCTTGCTGCTAATCATGGACTGTTTCCAACTCGTCGTTCTTCTAGATACAACCAAGAAATCTTGCAATCGACTTTTGTTGCAAAACAGGGACCGGAGAAAAGCAATAGAGTGTTTCTTTTCACTAGAAGATCTATAAGAGGGCTAGCTAAATATATTTGGCAAGTGGTCAAATGGTGTGAATTTAGGTTTAAACAATTTATTAGGGTGAAATCGTTTGCCGTTATTTGGTAGCTATGACTATATAGAAATGATAAGGTTTTAAATAATAATAAAAATCTTCTCTCATGCAAGGTATTTACCGTGGCACCGCTACTCTCTATTCGTGGTTGTCTCTAAAGCTTATGGTGCATCGTGACCTATTTACGGGGATCTCTACATGGTTAGGGAACATGGTGGCGAATATTTTTATCTAACACGGATAGCAACGCGTAATCTTTGAATTGGCCCTCCATCACCTTAGATGCATCCACAACTTCTTTGATGCTTACATGTTTTGCGCCTTTTATTTCTTTAAGTACTCCCTCCATTCATAAGAGGATATCGAAGATTTATCTAAATTTGAATATAACTTATACTAAAAATATGTGTCTAGATACATCAAAATTTAGACAAACCTACGTCATCCTTTTATAAACAGAGGAAATAATAAAGTGCCCTTTCCAAATTCCCATGATTTGTAGTAGTACCTATCTAGGACTAAACAAGCCACTTAGAAGAGCATCTTAGCTTAATTCTCCACCGTCCAGATCTACACAGCAGTCCGAAGCAGGCGCGACAAACTTGAGTGGCAAGTCAATGTTTCTACTACTCACAGTTATTTCTTTCTGAAACGAAGTCTTCTTCACTGACCAAAAGAAAACGCATTAAGAGGAAAACTAAAATATCGAAAAGTTGAAAGGTTCAAAACAGAACTAACCTAGAGATGCGAGGTGAAAGTGAGATGCCAACGACTTTGATCGCTGATAACAACGTACATGGCTGAACCCCATTTGTACTTAATTAACTACTGGACCAGATCGGTACGGTACTCGTGCTGGAGAGCACGTCGGAATTATTCTGCCTCGCTCGATGAATTGAAAATGGAGCAGCTAGCTTATTAAAATCAGAGACGGGAGCGTCTGAGAACACGTTCTCGAGCTGGCCAGCGTGATTCTCTCTGTTTTGTGGATCATCAAAAGAAAAAGAAAAACGCAAGATGATGGGTAGAGCTTCTAAGCGAGCACAGTGTCCGTTCTGATGGGAATTTGATTGGAACCATCGATTCGCCCTGCGTTCGAGCAGGCGTGCGAATGGGGTAAAGCCGAGGCAGTACACGTGCAAAGCTGCCACACCGACGCGTCCCACAGATTTCACTCGCGAGTCGCGTCAGAACCTCGATTGAGGCGTTGGTCACTTTTGGACGGCTGGAAAGGATCCAGTAACTTCGAGCCGGCCGGGCACGGAATCTGGGATTCGTCCAACGCGCCAACGCACGCATGCCGCTGTGCCTGCAGCAGTTCAGCTATCGCCCTATGCGTGGCAACCGTCTCTCCGACAAGGCCATTGGCAGAAGTTTTGTCATTCGGACACCGTTATTTCGCTTAGTCGCGTTCTCGGTTTTTTTTTTTTTTTAATACGTTTTTAATCCATCCGGAGTGTCCAGGCCATCCCTGGCTTCCCGGGGTGCGTTTAAGGACTCCGGACGAGAGAAAAGAGGGGACGGGCCCGCTCTGTCGACGAGAGAACACATGAACCCCACCACTTTCTCTCGTAAATCCCTCTTCCCCTCTCGTTGCTCTGTCGCTGCCGGCATCACCCCTTGCCATTCCGCCGGCCGGTTGCTTGAACTCCGCCGTCGCTCCACCCAACAGCCTATATTCCGCTGTCCGTCGTGATGTCTGCATATATTCCGTCGTCGGGCAACTCCCTCGCGTCGCGCCTCGTCGACACGCCTGACAAGTGTTCTTCCATTTTCCTGGCCGGACATGGACTCCGACGACGAAGACACTGCTCAGATCCTCGCTTTCAATGAAGCTCGAGGATTTTCGGGGATGCTTGGAAGCATTGACTGTATGCATTGGAAATGAAAGAATTGTCTGTTTGCCTGGTAGGAAATGTATAAGGGTCACAAAAAAGGCTGCACAGTGATACTTGAGGCAGTGGCTACCTATCATCTCTGGATTTGGCACTCCTTCTTTGGTATGCCGGGATCCAAGAACGACATCAACATCTTGCAGTGATCGTCGATCTTCTCCAAGCTTGTTGAGGGTATGCTCCCCTGGTTGACTTTGTGATCAATGACCGGCACTACAACAAGGGATACTATCTTGCAGATGGTATCTATCAGAAGTGGGCAACATTTGTGAAGACTAACTCAAGCCCCGTCCTCCCGAAGCAGGTTGAGTTTGTCAAGGAACAAGAAGGTTGCCGAAAGGACATCGAGCGCGCATTTGGAGTCCTCCAGCAGAGATTTGTTGTAGTCCGGTTCCCCGCTTTGACTTGGTCTAAAGATCAGATGTGGGAAGTGATGAACCGTTGTGTGTGCTTACACAACATGATTATCGAGAATGAGCGGAACTATTCGGTTCCTCTGGGCGAACTAGCTGCACCATATGACAGAGAGGGTCCTCTTGCACAGCCTAATCACGAGGTGCCAGCATCGTGGGCTGCTTTCATCGCTATGCGTCAGGAGATTCGAGACTCCACAATGCATCAACAGCTGCAGGATGATCTGGTGGAGCACATATGGAGGCTTCGAGGCAACACCAACTAGTTTTCATTTGATTTGTTTGAAAACTTGTCAAATTATTTGCTTGTTTTATTGAACTGTAACTATTTGTAAAAATAAGCCAAATATTGGCAAAATTTGTCAAATTCGCTGAACTGTGAATTTTTTTTGTGAAACTAAGACAAAAACACCGATCTCTGGGCGTCTACCTGGGAGACGGCTGGAACTTCGGTGCTCTACACGCTAAAGTTTCATCCAATCTGGCGCTATTTAGCGCCGGATTTGGCCATGTGGAGCGCCAACGGCTGGAGGTGCTCTAATTCTCGATCGCATAAGAGTTCTTAGTTAGAAAGGGCTTGCGCGTATGTTGAGAAACGGCTGGAGGTAGTATCTTGAGAAATGTGATATTACAGTAACTAGCTATGTCACCAAAATATATTGGGGTGTGTGATGTTACTATCTATGTTACTCCCACTATGAGTAGTCTTAAGGAAGATCATTGAAACTCGGTTGTAACTTATAATAAGCACGAATAACGAAGTAAATCTATCTGGCCAAGTTATTTTCTAGCTAGAGCCTCACTTGTAAATAAAAAAAAAGTTACTGTTGCTACTCAATTTTTAACTTACAAATGCACGATTCGTAACACAATTTTTTTTTAAATATAGGGCTTCACTAAAAGCTGAACTAATTCACGTTAAGACGATATCAACGACGCTTGCTCCGTCCACAAATAAATATTAAGACATGTCTTAAGTCAAAACTTTATTAACTTTCACCAATTTTCTAGAAAAAGTAGCAATATTCATGACACGTTTGATTCATCTTGATATTTAGTTTAATAATATAGTTATTTGATGTCATATATTTTGCTAGTTTTATGTAAAACTTTGGTCTAAATTCAAAATGTTTGACTTTCAAAAGAGAAAAACATATGCTTATTCGCGGACGGAGGGAGTATACACCTCACCGAATGTGCGTGCTATATATACTTTCATACTGTATGCAACCGTTTAATTTCACCCTCCTACTAACATTTAGGAATTCATCTAGCTAAGCGGGACTAGTGGATCAATATCATTATGAAGCAGTTTTTTAGCAAGTTTAATTATCTAGAACAATAGCACATAAACAGTAGCAATTTTTACATATATATCAGATTATGACATGTAGCAGATTTGCATGTGAAGCAAGTACTAGTGCAAGAAAAGAGATGAAAATCATATACACCGTGACAAACGAAGGTAGTCACCGCAACTTCGTTGTCGATGCTGGCCATGGTGTTGTCAAGGTTGCCGACAGAGGCGTGCAGTCGGGCCGAGACGCTCTTCACTCATCTCCCACTGCAGGATCTCGGCGGATAAGGCCGGCTCCCTCGAACGGCCATGCACATAGTCGTCGAGATTGAGAAGACTAGAGAGCGGTGTAGCATAAGAAACTCACGGCGAGAGAGGGACAAGATCGAGTGGATCTGGTTTAGTTAGATTAGTTCTCCCATGGCGTTGGAAGATAAGGACATACGTCGAACATCACACACTCACGTTGACACGTATCCAACTTAATTGGTGTACCAAGCAAAAGTAAGTAAACCAACTTTATAAAATATAAGTATACCTACATACTAAAACACATATAGATTCGTCACTATTGCTGCAAAGTTGAGTCACTTTGTTTGGGAACGCTAGCGAGAGTTTTTTTTTTTTTTGAAATGGGGAACGCCAGCGAGAGTGCATTGGAGCAGTGTAACTCTACTTGGTGTAAATCAGAGACAGGAGGAAGAAGATGGAGCAAACACATGGAGCTCCCTGCTGCCCGTTTCGTCCCTGCCCGCTCCCGCGAGCGGCAGGGCGAAACCGTAGGCGCCGCCTCCCCCTCCCACCCTCCTCCTCCTCCCTCCCTCGCCGCCGCCAGCAGGCGTCGTCGGGCAAAGCCCCGGGGCGCCGGCGGCGGTGAGGCCTCTTCTTCCCCCTCGCGCGGCGGTGGCGGCGCGGGCCGAGGCAGCCGCCGGGGCGCCGTGCTGGTCGGGGGCGCGGTGGCGCGGCGGCTCGTCCGCGGCGTGGAGGCTCCAGGTGCTGGGCGTGCTCGCGGCGGCGCTTCGTTGCGGTCGACGGCGGGCGACGCGCGCAGGGTCCAGATCGGACTTCGGGGGGCCGATTCCGACCCGACGCGGGGGCGTGCGCGGCCATGGCGGCGATTCTGACGAGGCCGGGCAGGGTGGCCATCTGGCTGCCGTGTGCAGGGCCGGGGCAGGGGCCCCGGGCCCTAGTGCTTGCCCGCCTCCGTCCCAGATCCCTGACGCTGGCAGCCAAGGGGGCTACTTGCCGTCGATCTGGAAGGGGATCCCCTTCTCCGGCATCTCCGGTCTCCGGAGACCTCT
Organism: Lolium rigidum; assembly: GCF_022539505.1. Taxonomy (NCBI): domain Eukaryota; kingdom Viridiplantae; phylum Streptophyta; class Magnoliopsida; order Poales; family Poaceae; genus Lolium; species Lolium rigidum. The sequence goes on along the minus strand of NC_061514.1, from coordinate 91,948,721 downwards.
CGGCGGTGAAGACCGGTGCTTTTCAGTTCGTAGGGTCGCCTTGCGTGGTTCCCAGGGTGGCGGCTCTGGTCGGTGGGTGGTGGCGTCGACCGGAAGGCGGGTGGCGCTCGCTGGTGTTGGCTGGTCTTCTTGGTCGTGTGGACGGCGAGGAGCTGTCGGAAGTCTTGTCGCGGCGTAGTGGTGCCCTGGCGCTTTCTATGTCTGTTCTGTTGATGTCTCCATGGCTCTTCTTCTCCGCGCCAGATCCAGCTCAGATGGTCCTCGGACTGACTGATCCGCATCCGTGCGAGGCGTTCAGGTGGTTTTCCGGGGGAAACCCTTGACTGGCTTCATCAGCCACATCCGCAACGACGACTTCGGTTGCCGTTCTCCTTCTTGAAGGGCGGATGAGGTTACCTTACCTCTCCCTTCCCCTCCACCCCGGGTGAAAACCTAGGCTTTGGCCGAGCGACGACGGCGCTCCGCGTCGTTCTCCTCCTTGGAGGCGCCGCTTTGGGATGAGGGGACGGAGGAGTTGACAGTTTGGAGTCTTTAACGATGGTGCGGTGTGGGCATGGTGTTGGCAAGGTCGGAGGCGCTTCCCAGCAAGTTCAAAGCTTTTTGGGTGCTAAACCACTTCTCTGTCCTGTTTTGCTGGTGGGTCGACACCCTCGAGCCTGGGTGAGGAGGGAAGGGTCCCTCCTCCGGCAGCAGCACGGCGAGGTGGTCTCTGAGCCGGTTCTTCATCCTTTTGGCGCTGGTGCTTCTCCTCTTCGCTTGGCCCTTGTCCCTTCCGTCAGTGGCAGTTCTTCGTGGCTTGTGCAAGATGGTGTTTCGATGGCGCGGCTTGACGGAATTCGGTTCCGAGTGCCAATGTGCAGTCTCCTCCACAGCAGAGGTTGGGCAGTCTAGGGACGCAGGTTAATTCCTGCCAATGTCCAAACCTGCACTGGATGTGCAGGGGCGCTCCAGGACTTGCTGCTGTTGCTTCGGCCCTGCTTGCGGCTCCCGGTGCTTTTAGTTCTTATAGGGCTTTGCTTTTCTTTTAAACTTGTTCAAGTGCGTGTAAGCAACACCGTTGTATCCTAGCCGGTTGAGGGCTTTATTAATTTAAAGTCGGGCTCTTTAGGCCTTTTATCTAAAAAAAAGGAGGAAGAAGATGGAGTTATGGAGTAGCTAGCTTTAAGGCAGGACGACCTTCCCTTTTCCCTGGTTTTTATTCTCTCCGCCTGCTAGTAGCATGGTCTGATAAACCTAATCATTCCAAACACCGGTATTTCCGTTACAAAAGCTAATTTAAAAAATGAGCCGTCCCCGTTTCGGATAAATGATTTCTTTTCCGGAGCCGGTGGGCGCCACGCGAGCCCAAAGCTGGCTACCAACCCCATTAATAATTTGATAATCCATATTTCCATGCAATTGTGGTGCGGCCCCCTACCGAAAGCAAGGCACCAACAACTCCAAAAGGGACCGATCGTATCGATCTCATCTGCAGCAGATAAGAAGGAGGGCAGAGCGCCGGTGCAACCATGTCGCGCCATTAGCGGCACTCATTAACTAGTGGTTCGGCAGTTTTGCAGGTCCGTGCAGCTTGCTTCTGCACTTGCCGATCAAACCCCCGACGCCGTGCTGTGTAACTGACTGGCGTAGTGAACGCACGTCCACCGCCACCGGCCGGCCGGACACGATGCTCCATTGATCGCCGCAACCGGGGTATGAAAACCAGAGCAGTTGTAAATGGCGGCGAGTGATCCAACCAAATGATTTCCCCAGGGGGATGAGGCGAGACGGCGACTTGGGAACCGGCTGAAGTTTCAGGATGGGAGGAGCACGTGCGCGAGCATCGTCGATGTGTGCCCACTTGGCACCCGGCCGGCAGCGCGCGGCAGGTGTACGTAGGGATCTGCGCACGTACGTTCTAGCCGAGTGCGCAAAGCTCGATCATGGCGAGTACTTTCTTCGTCCCGGCACTTTACTCCGAGCGGCACCAAGCGGTGGCCTGGCCGCATGATTGTGTTCGGGGGCGGAGATCACGGCGGGTCGGCGGCATGCCTGATGAAGAAATGGGATCGAGCGGAGAGGAGATCTACGGTGTGACGATGGTGACCATCGGCTTCAGAAGACTTGAATGGAGCGATGGAAGAACCAACTTGGGCAACAGTCGGGCAGACAAGTGGGACAGGGTACACCGTTCAAGCGCAGAAATTGCAGGGGTGCGATCGCAGCCAGCCCGCAGGACCCGGGAGGCCTACGTAAATTATGTGCGCCGACCCGCCGGAGCTGGGCCCGTGCCGTGCGTCAGGCGGCGAGAATGTGGCGACCACCTGATTGGGTTCAATTCGAGGGAAGAATCTGCCGGGGCGTGCTGGATTGGTGTTCATCCGTGGGTGTCTTGTGCGCATTGGGATTTGGAGCCAGCAACTGTGCCCACGTCCATGAATTCGAATAAATCATTGTTTAACTTCGGGGTTTGAATGATGGGGTATATTTTACTATGGGACGACCCTACTTCTTTAGCTTTTGTACTTAGTAGAAAACTGTGCATGAACAGATGAACTGTAGCTGAATGTTGTTTTTCTGAAGGAACCTGTTGATAGATTTGGATTCGCCAGTAGCCCTAAAACCCTAGAACGTGAAGCTACAGATCGTGCCATCCCACAACCGAGCATCAAGCTCAACGGTGTATGTATAATAGGTCCTGGCGGCCTACAAAACGCGACGACTAGAACAAACCGAATCAAAAAACGAAAGAAACGGCTAACTACACTGAACCTCACGAAACTGACCAAGTGTCGAAAAGTGACACTTGTCTAAATATTCAGAGACAGATGCTCAGACTGCACGGCAGTGAGCAGATGCTCTAGCCTTTGCTACGATAGTCACGGAAAAACATCTTACGGAGTTTCAGATATCTCATGACGAATCAGACGCCCCGTAAAAGAAACTGAAGACGTTACTCAGAATACGATCAGGAGGAACAGAAAAGGCCATACAGCTTTGCAGCGAATAGTAGCTTTATCTTCTGTCCTTTTTCCAGGCATTAAAGGTTGTGTGAGGAGAGCAGATGAGCATGAAAAGGGCAAAGAGAACGCTGGATGCAACAGTTTCGACTTCCAGAAAATGGTTTCCACGTGCTAGACGCATGGAATATATAAGAACACATGGAGGGGAGCACTATCAACATTTCCCTTGTTGGTGTTAATCTGATGCTCGTGGGAATATTTGTGCTACCAGAGTATACACACATACAGTAGTGTAAAAAAAATTAATTCGGAAAACAAGAAGACACTTGCAGTCATGTAGAGGGCTTCCATTTGTATGCAAAAAAACTTTCTTCCCAACTCTGAATAACACTAACTGAATTTGTAATAATCGATTCCTTGTGCTAACTCTGTATACCAAATTTAGGCAAATCTAAGACATCTATTTCGACTTTTTGCATGGAGGGAGTATCAGTCTTCTTTTAAAGTAGAAAAAATAGGCTATGCACATAAACTACAGTGTAAGGATTCATCAGGATTCAGGCTGCACAGTATCGGCGAGCAGATGCTCCAGCATTTGCTACAGATAGTCACAGGAAAATATCTGCAGAATTTTACATATGTCATGATTAATCAAATACCACGGAAAAGAATGAAGTGGCAATTTTCAGCTGTGCATTAGCTCTTGTTGAATGTGCAGTTGTTTTTCTGAAAGGAACTTGTTGTTCATAGATTTGGATTCGCGTGGGAGAAGACTGCTCAGAAGTGTGCAGATGCTCCCACCTTTGCTATGCATATGTTAAAGACAGTCACAGAACAATATCTAACGAATTTTAGATATGTCATGATTAATCGAATGTCCCATAAAAGAATGAACTGAAGATGTACATCAGGAGAAACAGAAAAAATCCAGAGATAGGTTGTCCAGTAACCAGTAGATCTATTTCTTTGTTTAATTAGTCATGGAATTTTGTACGACAGCAAAAAGGTATGAAAAGGTATAGAGGAATTGGATGCAACAACTGATTTTCCAGAAAACGATTTCACATGCTATATGCATGAAACACATTCTACTTCAGGATGAAATTATTGAAATCTCCTTTATTGTTCATCTGATATTCATGAGACTACTGTACAAACAATAGTCACAAAAATAGTAAATCGGCAAAAGGGACACTTGTTGAGGGGCCTTCCATTTGTACAGAAATAAAGTTCCATCTCAATTCTGAGTAACACCAATTGAATTTGTAATAATCGATTTCTGTACCAATCCTTTTTTAAAGAGGAAATAATAGGCTATGCACAGAAACTACAGTATAAGGATTCATCAGGATTCAGGAGGTACAGCTAACTACAACACAGCACAACATGAACTTGCATAGGCAACAAAACTGGCCAGTGTTGCAGAAGGTTACCAGCGATTGCTGTAACAAAATGCCACTTTCTTTTTCACGTGTATGGTTTGAGAATGTACCAATCCTGCATACTGGTTAAACCGTTAGTTCTTCACTGCCCAGCGGCGGCCCCTTATCTCGTAGCCATCAGGTGTCTTGTCGCCACCTCCCCAACTGTCCGCAGAAGCAGCTGAGCTGGCCATTCTACGGTGTTTTTTACCCTTCAGGACCCCACTGTCACTTGAGCTCCCGCCTAGTAGCGGATCATCGATACCACGAACCGGTCTCTCTGGTGATGCGGCACTCACCCAGTTGTCATCCTGGCTTTTCTTATACTTGTCTTTCTTCTTCATCAGTTTATCGAACCGCTTCTCCACCGGCCGCACTGCTTGGTTAACAGTGAACTTAAAATCCTTGATCACCTAAAGGTTGGTGGAAGAGAAACAATGCAGAAGCATTAGAACTGTGACCCCTATTGTGTGCACGTGCTAACCGCATGTTTCGTAATTCATAACCAAGCGTGAGACAAGATAAAATTATACACATTGACAGCTTCATGGTAAGACATCTTAAAAGATGTCGAGAACTCACATATTCCCCGCTGCCGATCACAAAGTCTTTGACACTCTCCTTGATGTTTGTTGCACTTCTCTCATCCGGTTCAAACTGTGGAAGCTTCATTTTGCTGGGCCGGTTGCTTTCCTTGATTTCGTAAGGATCTATAGGGTCAGCTGATGCGTAATCTCCGAGGACTGAAATGTTTCCAGGTGTCTGGTTAACTAAGAGCTCATAGGGCTTAGCAGGGAACACATAGAGGTGAACAACTGACGCTATGCCCATCTGTGCTGGAGGAAGACATGATGCCATCAGATTTACACAGCAGGTAATCACAAAAAACATGACTAGTATAATTTTTTAAAGCGAAAGCCAAGGAAACTTTTAGAAACATAAACTTGGAAATATAAATACCTCTATGCAAATAATGAAATCTTGAATACTCGATTTTAACTCCAAGCTCTGGGCTATAGGACTTCTAAGCAAGCCCAAAGAAAACATTATTGCAATCACCACTCCTTGCCACCAAGTCAGGAATACTATTGACTTGAAAGAAAGGAACTTAGCCAGAGGTTTTATATGTGCCAATTCCTCCTTGGTGGCTGTGTACCATTCTACTAAACAATACAGGGCCCAAAACTGACTGAAATTCAGGACCGCAGCAAAGTAAGGGTATCTGCATAAAAAAGCGATGTGTATGAGTTATCACATAACTAGAGAAAGATATAAGAACAGTTTAAGCAATTAATTGATTTAGCAATATCAGCTTGGGCTTCCAGGGAAAGAGTCAAAAGCGAGATATGGATTAAGTCCCCGATGATTAGAGAGCAAAACTGGAGCATGCATGTTTCATTCATCGTCATGAAAATGGCATGAAAACCCTAAATTTTATATTGTCTACACAGTCAAGTCTTCTGCATAAACAACTCAAAGTATGGACAGTGCCTTATTTCCCTGTGAGAGCAACAAGCAGAAAAGAAAAAATTATCTTACCCACATCGCAAATTGAATTCTCCTTCACAATATACACCAAAAGCTTCTAGAAAAAGCGATAAGCTAGCTGTGAGCGTCTTTATAATTACCTGCATGAGAAAAATGCTTTAACTAATATATTCTCAACTTTCCAGAACTATCAAATTGCAATAAGGGTTAGTGGAATACATATTGGAAGATTCCAAATTTGATAATCTGGTAAAACCGCGTCCCCATTCGCCAAGGTTTCAATATAAAATTGACAGGAAAATGATGGTGTATGATTCCTTTCTCGGAAGCATGATCCAAAAGGGGTTGCCCAGAATCTGTGCCGCCTTCTCTCTTCAAAAAGGCTATCGTTTTTTCTTCCCCACCTACATTTAAACAGATAGAGTAAAGAAACAGAATACATCGACTAATAAACCATCCCTTCTAGTTCACACTTTTCAGATATACAAGGCGATAAAAAATTCATGCAGCATTCAATCCACAAGGATTCGTTATTTGAACAGATGTTCTATTCGTGTTCTGTTAAAAGAATGTTTTTAAATGTGAAGTACAATAATAGCCTAAGCATTAGCACTTCAAAGTAGAAAATGGTGTCAGCTCTACTAAATGCAAGCTGACAAGCAAAGCTAACTGCTGCAGGTAACAAAGTAGGGGTTATCACAATACCACTATATACAACTTACCTAAACATGCAGTAATATATCTTCCAAAGCAGTACATGGCGAATGCTTCATAACCATCGCGCATGATGCCACAGTAAACATTGGTATTTGGATCTATCAAAGAAATATACTGTACCAAAAGGAGAGCACGGTTACAAAACATATTGTTGAGATAATTTAGCACAAAAAGAAATTGATTAGGAATTTTACCGACTCAATTGCGTAGAAAGGGACCATCAAGATAACACCGAGAACAAATTTCTGTTCCTGGAGAGGTAGAACAAGTACAAAAGAGTAAAGAAATGCTTATCAAACAGAGCTAGGTTGAAAACTGATGCAGCTGACAGAAAAGCAGAAACCTCAGGGTTGTTGTAGGCCGATAGGTGGTCAAATATGAGGTACATGGAGAGGGAAAGGGCGAGCAGAACAAAGAACCCAGCAACAATGGTGGCCCATGCTGGCGCCTTGTATTGCGCCATCAAGGGCATGAGGAGCTCAAGATTGACCCTCATGGTGGCAGATAGTTATAGTTACAACCTATGTGATGTCACAAGCTCTCAATCTCAACCAACATCACCTTCCCGTGATCAGTGGGCATCCACAGATGCACAAGGCACTCGTTGCAACGACAAATATCGACGATACCCGACTGACAAATGAGCTTCCAGTACAGGTTATATCAAATTCCCAGATTCTTCACGCGATGGCTACTACCTGCAGCGCAAGAAGTGTGTTAGTTCCAACCTGTCACTGGTACCAACCAATCGATCGATTATCCACAACAACATAGTTTCCGGTAAAAGAGTTAGTTTCAGTAGTACACAGGCGCAGGCACTACAAACGAGACCGACTAACTAAGCCATCATACGCATAACTTAGGGCAATGAAGAAGGCGAAGTCGACACAGGGATTGCAATTTTCCAGCCAACCTTGCAAGCACTAAAGGTTCCCAACGACAAAAAGGTATGGTAAATTCGGTTCAGATCGCTCAGACTCCTCGAGTCCTCGTCCTAGTAGCACCGGTGGGAGGCGGAGAGGAACAATCTACGCGCGACTACGAGGCTAGGTCGGAGGAATTCGAGTTAGTCGGCTCCATGGAACATCTCGCTGCCTGCACGGATTTAAACGGAAACACACGGGGTCAGAAGAAGAAACCTGACCTACGAAGCACCTGGCAGCGCGTGGATCCCGATCGGGCGCGGCCGGATCGAGGCGATTCGGGCGTCGCGGCGGAGGGGCTGTCGGCGTGATTTCCCGCGAGAAGGAGCGCGCGGCGGAGGGGGCGAGCCGTGGCGTGACGGCGTCGGCGTGTCCTGTCCCGTGGGCCGGCGACTTCTGCAAGGCGCTGATGTGGCGGTCAGCAGAAGATCGCTGATATGTTTTTGTTTTTCTTTCTTTCGAGGGAAGCCAGCAGAAGCTGCGGGCTCACTGATGAACAGATAGTGGGCCGGTCACGGAAAAGAGCCCACACAATAAAAGGCCACGTATCCTCTTCATAAAAAAAAACAGCCATTCCCCCAACCATCTCCGCCCCCATGTCCGGCGAGCGCAGCCCCGCCGACAACTCCCCGTGGCGCGATTCCGATGCCAATACTTGTTGCTGACAAGATCCTTCACCTACAAGGGCGAGCCCCCCCTCCCAACTTCCGGTCTGACTGCGAGATCTGACGACTTCTCCATCTCTCTCCGTCCGTCCGCGTCGCCAATTTGATTCGGCGGGGACCAGTAGTCCAGTATGGGAGGGACTCCTCCTGTCGTCGATTCCACCCCCGGCGATGAGCTATCCGGGGCTGCTATGGGTATGTCTATCTCAATCTTCAGCTCACCCAACCTAATAACATAGAAAATACACTCGGGAGATTAGCTCTTCTTCTTCTTTGTACAAAGATGCGGAGAATTAGCTACAAGGTTTGCTGATTTTTAGGGAGATGCGTGTTATTTCCCCTCGTTATTGTTTTCTTATTTGCTTCGATTTTCCTTTCAAATCAAAATACATAAAAGATGCAGTTTTTATGTGCGTTCCCGTGTACGAGTGCAGTACGACTATGAGCTTCTCCGGGTTTCTATTCAGCTTTCCAATTGGTTTTCCGATTTCCTTTGAGATACGGAAACAATCCTGGTAGAGTCATCATATAGATATGTATATATATTGGGTCCTTCTCTTTGTTTGCCTTGTCATATAAAAATTTCATCGCAAGCACATAACCACAAGTATTTCAATTACTATGGCAGCGCCATCCGGGTGGTCGGACCTCCCAAATGATCTCCTTCTCAGCATACTGCAACGCCTCGAGCTACCCCAAGCCCTTGCATTTCAAGCTGTCTGCACGGCATGGTTCTCGGCGGCCAAGGCTGCCGGCATCCCACATTCTCGCACGCCATGGCTCGTGTCTTGGGCCAACTTCCTCGAGCAAAGGGAATTCAAGGTGGATTCTGGGATGAACTGGGCTCCAGGAGCAGCAACCTGCAAGTTCCGCCACCCCCTTGACGTCGACAAGGTTTACAACGTTAATTTTCCCAGGGGTTGCTTTGTTGCATGTTGTGGAGCCTCCCACGGGTGGCTGGTTCTGGTAAATGACCTTTCCAATCTTGTTCTGTTCAACACGTTCACCTCGTGCATGATCCCTCTCCCGCCGATCACTGATTTCGCGTGCGTGAGGGCTGTCTATGACAAAGGAAACTTGCAACATTATCTTTTTAGGAGAGACCGAGTATATCAGACAAATTATCTAGGAACATGGTTTTATCAGAAGGCTGTGTTGTCCTGCAGCCCGTCTAATGGTGGTGACTACATTGCGATGATCATCCATTGTGACAGTGATTGGCTTTCTTTCGTTAAGGCAGGAGAAAGCAAGTGGCAAACTGCTTCAATTCTAAATGCGAGCAAGGAAGACCGGTACATCGATTGTGCGTACCACAATGGGAGGTTCTACAGCGTGACATTGCACGGAACAGTGATTAAGTGGGATCTTGATGCACCGGATGGACCAACAAAGGAGGTGATTGTTAAATATTATAGCCACTATGCACATATTCTTACTAGACACCTGGTATCTACACCGTGGGGTGATCTCTGGCAAGTCCGCATGATCTATACAAGGGCAAAGAGTAGGTATCCAGATAATGTCAAGTTCAAGATTCGCAAGGTTGATACTGAAGGTTGCAGAAAAGTATCGATGGAGGAGTTGAGAGATCATGCGATTTTCATTGGACTCAACCACTCGGCATGTTTACCCACAGAGAATCTCCGTGGTGTACAACCTCAATTAATCTATTTCTCTGCTCCCTGGATGACACAGGCATTTGATTTGTTTGGCCGAATTTCCGACTGGGGAGGTGTAAGGGCTTATGACCCCAAAACAAGGACTTTCAAGCGTGTTTTTCCCTTTGGAGGTATGCGTGATTCGTTGAGCATCCTTTACCCTTCAGAGGTATGGATCACTCCGAATATGTGACAGATAGGACCAGGTGTTTGTAAAAAATTAAATATGTGGCCCTATTCAGTTTTGTGGATTCATGTAAAACATACAGTTTTGTGGATTGTTCAAAGATTTGTGAAGATCTGGGTCGCAAATTACAGTTCTTTGGGGTAGATGTTTATTTTTTAAAGCCAGTATGTTATATTTTTGTTGCCGCATGGAAACTATAACATGGTTTTATTCAACATGTTTTACATTTGCTTTATTTTGGTACGAGGACACACTGACAAGTGCCTAACTCATGGTTTTAGCATATATTACATCTTATATGGAAAATAAGGACCGAACATAATAACAAATTTCAGCTGGTCCAGTTTCAGCTGTAGCTGTTGTACACTTTGGCTGAAGTTATCCTGCCTGCATATTTCTGAAACTTGCCTAAGAGTAGACAAACGGAGGCTGAGAGCTCTTTGTTTTTAAAATTTAGAAAATCATATTTTATAGTGTCAAAAGAATCTTGATATAGCCAATGGTGTATCCTAGAAGGGTGCACAATCTTAACGTGAAATTCTTTATATATTGTAGGCTGCATGAAAATGAAAAAATCTGACAAGTTTTGTAGTTTTGAAATATGCACTATAAGTTCTACACGTTTATAATATCTAAATAGGAGCAACTCTTAGGTAATTATCTTCAGCTGTCCAGGCCGTTGGATCATCGCTTATATTCCCAGCCTCTTCGACTCCATCTAACATTGAGTGACCCTCATAACCAGTATCCTTGCTCAAAATGATGCCATGAATAGCAGCAGCATCCCAAGACAATTCAGTATTCTGCTGATGACAAACCTCCGCTAACATGCGTTCCTTGTCGATGTCGAGGAAGGCCGGTTCAATCTCGACGATGGCAAGCTCCTCGTGCAGCAGAGGTGGATCTCTCACCACCAGAATGGCTCGTTGCAGATGATTCTCCGGGCTGGGCTCGATGTCAACATGTCCCGGCAGGTAGCGAAAGGGCACCATCGGGAAGTTCGCCAATGGAGAGGATAGTGGTGGCGGCGATGTAGGCAAAGGGGGAGGCGGTGGTGGCGGTGAGGCAGGCGGTGGGGGAGGGGGCAATGTGTGAGAGGACGGTGGCGTAGGATTGTTAGGGGAACCGAAATCCTGTGGACAATTCGATGGCGCAGGCGTGTCAAAGTCAATGACAGAGAAAGCAGTCTGAGAACTGCCCTTTTTAACCCAAACTCGTTTACTTCGGCATGTACCAAAAGAATGCCCAAAAACTCCGCAACGCCTACAGCAAATTCTTGGACAACACTCGGCCTTATGGCTCAAACAGTTGCAGAAAGCACAAAGAGGGTTCACCTGACAATCTCTGGCCTTATGGCCCTTTCCATAACACCCAATACGGAAAGGACGGTCAAACGCCTACTCTGCCTGTGTGCTAACCTCCAGCCTGTAAAAAGCGCTTGAACCGTTTTTCCTCTTCCGCTCCTGAGAGGCGGCGGTGGAGGTGATCCCCAATCTTCCCAATCTCCGGCCAGGGCGTTGGGCCTGGTTTCCTCTCCCTCCGCTTGCCGCTCTGGCGGCGGCATGAGGGAGGGGGAACCTCGTTCCTCCGTTCTGGCCTAGTAGTTAGGGTTAGTTTTTGTCTCCTATGGTGCGTCGTTGGGGTGGTGGGAGCGGCGTCCGGGGAAATAAATCTGCCACAACTCCACTCCCACACCGGCGGCGACCTTCACGGCGGCGTCTCGGAGTTGTTGGCAACGTGTGCTTGTCGATCTTTCAGGTCGGCGGCTTGGTCTTCTCGTCGTTCTTCAGATCTGGCGAGATCTGTTTCTCAACGTGTCACTGGTGTTTGTCGTTGTCCACGATGGCGCTGGGGGCCAGGGCGAGGTGGTTCTTCTGGAGCGAAGATGTTGGTCCGGAGGTGGTGGTTATGTCGTTCTTTTCCGACTTCGTCGATGGGAGGCGGCGTATCTTGGTCCAAGACAGCACGGGGACGTCCCCCGGTCGACGTGCCACAGTGACATGTGCCTCGTTGCTTGCAGCAGGCCTGTTCATCGACTCACAAAGCCTCGATGGCGATGGTGCTTTTTTGGATCTTGCAAAGGTGGAGGCTCGGCGTCTCTTCTTGCGTTCGTCTCGGCGGCGTTGGAATTGGATGGCGGCCGCTGGCTACGGTGGTTGCAGCAAACCCTAGAGATCGTTTTGTATTTCTCGATCTTTTAGGTTTTTATCTGCAAATTTAGGATAATTATTTTATCCCGGTTTGTCTTTTAGTTTTCACATGTGTTGCTTCATGTAACTTGGTGTTCAATTAATGAAATATGTGGTTGCTCTCAAAAAAAAACACCCAATACGGAAATCGTTAAAAAAAGGCCGACCTTCGCGAAGGGAAGAGAACTCGCTCCGCATGCGACAAGTGGCGCGCTCTGGTGCCAGAAAATCATAGGGAAGTATTCTCCCTGCTCGCCACGTGTCGTAAGGGGAAACAAGGTGAGGATAAGGGAGGATAGAGAAGAGCTGGGCTGTGTCAGTTTTTCCCCTTTTTTCATAGATTCGTTTTTTCAAAATGAAATATCTTGAGAACCGTAAGTCCAAATGACGAACCGTTTCCACTTTCGAGATCCTCTCGTCGAGATCTTCAAAACTAGATCCCATGTTGATAGGTTTCGAGATACTTTTTTTTCGTACTTCCTATACTACTATGGTTGTACTCGTATTGTGTATCTAACTGTACTCGTGCATGAACTATGAACTGATATGTACTTCTGTTTTGAATGTATTTGGTGTATTTTTCCCTTTACTCCTGTGAGCAACTGTACCTGTACTCGTTCTTGTGCGCAACTGTACCTGTCTTATGTGAACGACTATACATGTACTCGCTCGTGTAAGCTACTGTACTTACTCGGGTGCGCGACTGTACCTATCTCGTGTGAGCAACTGTACCTGTACTCGTTTGTGTGCGCGACTGTACCTGTCTTATGTGGACGACTGTACCTGCCTCGTGTGTGCGACTGTACCTGCACTCGTTCGTGTGCGTGACTGTACTCGTGTGGTACACGTAACTGTACTCGTGTTGTGTACACGTAAATGTACATGCAACTGTACTCGTGCTTTGTACTGAACTGTGCTCGCATGTTCACTATGTTGTACTCGTCTTTCGTTGTACTTGTGTTGTGTATATAATGGTACTCATACTTGTATGCAACTGTACTCGATCGTTCACTAAGTTGTACTCGTCACACTCAAATCTGTATTTCGGTGTAACTTCTCATGTTGGTATCCTGCAAGCTTGCTAGCTAGTAGCTACAATGGAGGCCAAGCTAGCTAGTTCTGCGTTGATCTTTTTTTTTGCATGTTGGTGTTCCGCGCGCAGGAGTGTTTCTTGTATGAGTACGTACATGCGTCGGAGCCGTGCGCGAAGCGTACGCGCGGAGTCGCGAGGCGTACGTCCGGAGTCACGCGGGAGCTGTACACGCGCGGGAGCCGTACTTCCGCTTCCCGTACGTCCGCGGAAGTCGTGCGTTCCTTCGTTTGCTCAGAAGCCGACACGCGTCGGACGCAGGTTAATTACGCGGGAGGGAGTTCCCTTCGTAGAGGTTGGCGGGAATTCCTATATGCCGACCAGGTCGGTGCCTGCACCGCGCCGCACACCCCCGCGCGCGGTGTGGGCCGGCCCGGTTAGGCGATTTTGACTGTTTTTTCTTCTTTTTCTTTTCCTTTCCTTTTATATTTTCTGTTTTTTTTTCTTTTTTTCTTGTTTTCTGTTTTCTTTTTCAGTGTTTCTTTTTTGTTCTCTCGTTTTTTTCTGTTTAAAAATATTTTTCGAAAATTATCAAATTTGAAAAATGTTCAAGTATGATAAAATTTGAACAAATTTTGAAATTTGTACAAATTTTTAATCTTGAAAGAATTTTGAAATTTGAACAAATTTTAAAATTTGAACGATTTTAAAATTTGAACGAATTTCAAAATTTGAACAAAATTTTCATCTTGAACGAATTTCCAAATTTTGGAAGAATTTTGAAATTTGAACAAATTTAAAATTTCGAACGATTTTTTAAATTTGAACGAATTTCGAATTTTGAACAAAATTTTAATTCTGAACAATTTTTGAACCATGGACGATTTCCAAATTTTGAACGAATTTAAAATCAAACGCAAATAGAAAACAGAAATGAAGAAAAAACGTTACTGGGCCGGCCCACAGGCTGGGGAGGGTGTGCGGTGGGTGCACCGCACCGACCAGGTCGGTGTATATCACCCCCCCTCCAGGTAGTCCTACCCCACCCGATACATTTGATGGGTCGTTTGCAGAAACGCTTAATGTGGCCTAATTCCAAGCACCTGAAGCAACCCTTTGTTGGCCCAAAAAGCAAAGAATTTCTCAGCAGCCCAATAGGGTCAGACGATCCAAGAGTCACAGGACAGGCTGCAATACTATGCCCAGACGAAGGACACAAGGGGCAACGAGAAAGAAGTGAGCGGCATCTGTCGTCGGGAGGTAGACCCCAAAATTTAATGGTAAATACTATATTACGGAGTCCGATGGAAGCTCTTTCGTCGGACCTCTCCGGAGACGTCGGTTTAGATCCCGATCGTGCGGCTCCCCTTCCTCTTTTACTCGTAACCTTCTGTAAATAATGACTTTTTTTTGGAGATTAGATATGCGGCAGTTATGGGCAGTTATTGCCTCCGTTAATGACGCCAGGCCCACTTCAACGCTAACGAGCCAGGCCCAGTTCAACGATAACGCCGCCCCGGGCGCAGTTCAGTGCTGCTCCACATCCCGTCCTCGGCGCCCTGCTCCCCGTCGACCTCGCCCAGCTTCCCGTCCACCTCGCGCTGCTCCCCGTCAACCTCGCCCAGCTTCCCGTCGTCCTCGCCCTGCTCCCCATCCTGCTGCTCCGCATCTCGCCCTGCTCCCCATCCCGCTGCTCCCCATCCCGACGGCCTCGCGCGGGATTGGGATTGAAGCATCTCCGCCGGAACCATCTGCTCGCGGCCGACACACGGATTCAGGCGGTTCATCCCGGCCTAATCTCAGCTCCCGACGTTGCTTCCATCTCGCATTGTCACAGATTTGGTGTACAAGGTAACAGATACATCTACATCTCCATGTGTGGCTACTATATAAACAAAATCTAGCTTTTCTCCAACCATTACAAATTTTGGATTCACTTTTCAAACTGGAATTATATAATTAATTTGTGTTCATCCATTCTATATGCAATTTTGTAGCTCTTGCCTGGGTAATAGTAGCAATTTTTATGTTTCCATGTTCATCATTACGAATAGTAGCAATTTTTGTGTTCAACGATCACGCACTGATGCCGATGAAGTTGGTACATATTTTGTGCAATCGGCGGGAAACATTGTTACATTCTATATTTTCAAATATGTCTGCTCCTGCATTGATTACAATATGCTTCATACCATGGGAGTGATGCTTCTGAGTTGATTAAGTTGTTCAAGCCAAATGTGCTACTGCGTTCATTATAATATGCTATTTGCGTTGATTTTAATATGTTTCATTTCAACAAATATGATGCTTCTTGTTTCTTTCATAAAAAAATTGGTGCTTCTGATTTCTATCATGCTTCCATTCAGTTTGTTTCTACATACTTATATGTAATCTCACACTTCAACATGCTACTGATTCCTTTTTTGTAGCAATTTACTACACAATGACGAAGGATGACGATCCAAATTGTATGCTCAAGAGTCGTTTTTCAGCCGCTCGGTTGAGAGACATAGTGCTTGGGCTTAAGGAACCTCGGAGAAAACTCATTACTGATCGTGGGTGGGGTGTACTTCTGGATATTTCCGCATTCTCAGCTCCCAAGGGATTGCTTGAATGGATAATATTAAGGATTGATGCCGAGCTAGGTGAATTCAGAAATAGTAAGAACAAAACAAGCATAGTGTTCAACAAAGAAATGGTAGTTAAAGCATTGGGGCTTGCTTCTGGAGCTAGGCCGGTGGTGCTCACCGGTGATCATGAAGAATCGCCATATCGTGAATTCTACAAAATTGAATATAGCACAGCTGGAAGGAGGGCGCCAATTCATCATGCTGAAAAGTTGATTGAAGATGATGAGTTGGATCAAGAAGTATGGTTTAGGACATTCTTCATGGTGGTGATCAGTACATATTTCTTTCCTGGAAGCAGCATTATGATGCCTCTGGAATATCTTGGGAGCCTCGGTGAGTCCACACTCGTTCGTGAATATGCTTGGGCGGAGAAGATATTCTCACATACAATGTCAGAAATCAAGACTTTCCAAGACAAAAGGAGAAAGGCACTGAAGGATGGAAACATGAAACCACTATGGGTTGGTGGTTGCTTACCATGGATCGCGGTATATTTTCTCCTATGTCAACATTCTTTCTTAATATATGTACAATTGTTTCAGAATTTGTTCCCTTATCCCAACCTTTTTTTCAACCAAATTATAATGTAGATTGTTTACATGGATCATTTGGAATTCCCTGTCTCAACTCTGTCGAATCATCGGATTAGTTATGATCTGCCGAGAGCCTCTCATGTTTCCGATGCCGACTTCAAGTTTGTTATGAAGCATGATAAAAGCAAGCTGACACTCCAACCCCATACATATGGTGCACGCCCAGTAAGTTTTCCCATTATTTTTGAACCCCAAATGCAACACTACTTGCATGTCACCATACTTATTCATTTTGCACACTATTTTTTTTAGTTTCGTCCATTCCACCTCACCCCGTATGCCACTGTGAATGTAATCTTGGGAAATGAAGCACCGCAAGAACACATTTTACCGCACATTGCAGTATCAAACTCCAACCATTTGGGGCAGGTACGAATAAATATGCATTCCATGGTTCAGCTATTTTTACTTATGTGCTTCTACTGCATTACTACATGTTTCGACCCATCTTTTATATCACACCATGTTTGTAACAGGACGCATCTCGGCATTCCATAGCACAGGAAAATAATTTCCCAGAGGTATTTTGCACCATAATGTAGTTTTCTCACATCCTCTCAAACAATGCTTCGCGCCAACATCAATTTATTTTCATATTGTACAGGAGCTCCCAGATTACATTAGGATTGTCCATGAGAAGCACACCAATATATGGCGCAAAGATATTGAAAAGGCAGTAACAAGGTTAACGAAAATCCATGTCCGGCGCATGGACGAGTATGCTTCTGATATTCTTGCAGCTTGCAAGAATAACACAACAACTCCACATGGGCCATTGCCGCCAAGTGCCTCCACGCCCATCTTCTCGCCACCTAGAGCATCCACTAGCATTGCCGGTGCGCCCAGAGATGAAGAACCCGTGCTAGTCGGAGAAGCTGTGGAAGGTTCACAATTTTGGGAGGAAGCCACTAGGATTGCGGCTGAGATAGAACAGAGTGCTGGAAAAAAAACACATATGGCGGATCCATCCTCTACTGCAAATGCACGTACTGAACATCAAGACATCACTGAACCAACTACAGAACTTCGCCCCATTAACGACATTGAATGTCCTACTTTCAACCTTTTGCCAGAAGGTGAAACTTGGACCCAACATCTTGCAGCCAACAATCACCCTTCCCCACGAGGTGTTGCCAACATAGCGACTTCCACATGAGGAACATCAAAGAGCACATCAGGTATGGGAAGGCCGCTACCATGCCATCCAAGCCATTTCAATTACCATTCTACTCATATGTATCTTATGTGCTCTGAATTCCATTCCTATTTTAATAGGTGCTGCAACCATTGAGACACATCTTAGTGATGTGGCCAAACCTAACGCTCCCGAGCCGGCAACTGAACAACAACTGACTGCGCATACTGTTTCTTCTCAAGCAGATGCTACAGATAATACTGCTTCTGAAGCACCATGCGTTGATGTTCCCAACTTTACATCTCCATGAACCCAAGATTTTAATCAAGCTCCAAATGCTGAATGTGGCCAATCTCCTTCTACAGGTGTGCACCAAACAGATTTTTTTCTACATTTTTTCATATGTAGAATACTAAGCACTTGCAACATATATAGATGTGCTATCACTTAAAAAATTAACTGCAAATCACACAAGCTTCTCCAATTTATATTCTTTGCTTCCACACATCGAACATCTGGCTTCTTCATCAACCAATTGCATTCTCACATGACAAATAAACCAACAATTCTGCTCATTCTATCAACTTATGTCGAAAATATAATCTGATTGCTTCTTATCATACATGCCTCCGTTTCCTCATCTACTTTATGCTTGCTACCTTGTATCTATCTATCCCAACTTAATATACATGATGCTTGTTTCCAAATTACTTGCTGCAATACTTATAACGGAATGCTTCATTAACGTGCATTTTTTCCAACACATGTACCAACTACACTCGAAGTTGAATGCACTATCGGCACCCAAACTCAAGATAAGAAAAACAGGAAAAAAAGAGCTTTCCTAGACCGTAATAATGAAGCACAACAAAAAAAGCTCAAGAACCTTAAGGTTACTGACAAATCAAAGGATGCATATGACACCTACATTCTCAGAAGGTGCATAAGGAAGCCGGTTGACAATAAAAAAAGGTAACATTAAGTCCTCGCTCCCTTTATGATTTCATTCACGTCAAATTTGATCAAACACTTAGCTGCAATAATTTTTATAAATTTGCATCATCAGGCCTCCTTTTGTTGACTTTGGAGAATATCATGTCACATATGAAGAATTCCGCGAAGCTTTCAAACCCCGTGGATGCATCGATAAAAACGTCATGGAGCTTTTCATCCGGGATTTCAACTTGGTGACCAACAACCATACAACCAGTGAGCCCTTGTGCACCAAGTTTGCATTCTCGCAATCTTTGACCGTATGTTTCATTCTCCTGTACTCAACTATTTTACCGAAGTTACTTCCAACAGTATTTGACTCAACATTCATTTTTATAGACAAAGCTCATGGTCGATGAGGATAAGTTTGACCCTAAAACATGTATTACAGAATTCCAGAAAGTTTACAGAGATCACAAGCTCAAATCAAAGGACATGGTACCTATTGTCAATCACCTTCTTTCCAACCTCACATGTGAGATTTACCAAATAATACATTGTTCCACCATTCTTACTAGTGCTTCTTTTTGTTTTGCTTCTTAGCTATACTTTGCAATAGTGGACACTAAACATTGGGTACTAGTGTGCATCAACCTTCTCCTCAAACAAGTCAATGTCCTCGACTCTATGATTGGTGTCAAGAAAACTAGATGCTATGACAGAGCTGATTTTCTGGTATGAAGCATGAATACTGTTTGTTTTATGATTTTTTCTAATGCAGTTTACTCACTCAATAGCCAAATTTGCAAAACTTGCTTTACAATCCATACTAACCATGCTTCTGTATCTTTACCAACATGCTCTCACATACGAAGAACCTGCTTCATACCATTCATACATATATTTTCCAAATATTGGTTCGTCGGCACCACAAATATTTGGTTCTCTAAGTATTTTGTGCTTCTTCACAGGTGAATAATTTTATCAAACTTGCTTCCTTTGCGAACGCATTTCCTAAAACAAACTTTGGCCAGTTTGTCCAGAACAATCCTCAGGAATTGCGCCAGCAGACCACCATGTAATAGAATGACCCCCAAACACACTTTTATTCTCTCATCATTGCTTATGTTCGCTCACCTATTTCCCATGTTCATGAACAGATTTGACTGCGGAGTTTTCGTAATGATGTTCATGACACAATGGGACGGCAAGACAATGAAGCCTTTTGACCAGGTTTGTACCAACTATTTTTTAAGAACAAACATGTTCTCAATACCGATTTGTAGTGTTTCATCGGAATCCTTCCCTACCGCATGATAGAGACTACGTGCAGCGTCCGATTGCTATCTTGACACCGTGAACCAGCCTGCCAGTTGTTATTTCTTGATTTGCTTCCTACTATGTACTTGCAAGGATCACGTCTAATCCCACGATTTTCGTGGTCATCCAAAATAGCATTAGTGGTCGCTAAAATAATATACGTACCATGCATCCCTTGGAGTTTCCAAATATTCCAGAGATCGCACGTCTAATTTTAGTTCATCTTGAGGACACTAAATTCTGTAGTTTGCTTTCTTCGAAGCAAATTTTGTTTCCAATACTATGCATGTTTGCTTCGAATCAAATTTAATTGAATTCGCTTCTCTATGAAAGAAATCTCTCTGTAATGTGAAACTATATTTTTGTACTAGAATTCTTTTTGTTCATGCCCAATAATTATGTTTGCTTCCGACGTCAATGTAATATGCTCCAATGTAATAAAAATGTGTCTAATTAGATTGAATTATTAAAAAAATATGGTTCGTCCATACTAGAGAATGCTTCCAACTGTATATAAATTTGTGTCCACCAACTAGATGAATGCTTCTAGAGATTACAATCTGTTTACACTGATTAGAGAATTTCGTCCAAACTTTTCTAGTGACAATGCTTCCAATAAACAATTTTTTTCATAAAATACTATAAATAACAGATGCTTGTAATGAGATGGCGAATAGCTTCTAGAGAAAACAAAATGCGATCCCGTCGAACAAACAATCTGCTCCCGTGCATGCACTCTTCGGCTACCATGTTTTGCTTAGATTTGATTGTGCTTCTCGCTTCATTCTTGCTTCACATGTGCTTCCTTCAAGCCAGACCATTGAACAACACGACCATTAGGTTGCTGCACTAGGCCGCCATGCTAATAAAATTTCCTATAGATGAAATCTGTTGTGCCGCAATTAACACTCCTTTGTTTCAATTAAGTAGCTCCATGGATTTACACACCAGTTCATTGTCCTAACCGCACCAAACTGATTTTTTCAGGATTTGATTCAACTTCAGATGCTCATCTCCTACAAGATCCTTACATCATCGTTGAACAAAGTTGATCCGACCTGGGTGTTGAAGAAGAAGTGATTATCCGTGCAGCCAGGATGCTGAGGAATAAATAAATGTCTGTGCTTCCTTTGATGTAGAAGCATAGTTGTAGATTGACACCTGCATCGTTGTTTTCATCATTTCCTCTGGAGACATTGCACTGTCTTTCCAATATGTATACACTAGTGCCTGCAAACTGCAGTAATATTTGAAAAGATACTAGTGCCTGTGAAATGCAATAATATGCTAATGACGCTTCCGACATATTAAAATTTGTTGCAAGCTCTCTCTGTGATATTCATGCCATCACACGGTTACTTCATTTTTTGTATTACTTTGAATATGCACCGCATTACTAGGTGACAATTTGCTGGCATAATCAATCAACTGTTATCTACTTTAGAAACTATGCTGGGACTACTCACAAGAGTTAGTATTTGAGAATTGGATGCAACTTATACAAATATTACAAACTATTCTCAGATTAGCCAGAAGCAACCATAGTGGCTGCCAGAAGCTACATACATACAGTTACAAACTGTATGTATATGTCCCAGAGCAGAAGCATTTCTAACTTCCATCAGGAGCAACTAACATATTCTTTTAGAAGCTAATCTGATACTACCCATAATCAGATGTACTTTCCAACACAACCCAGACTTCTTTTACATGCCTGCAAACTATATGACACTACCTCCAGATTCCGTATACATAGTTTCGTGCATCCTAGAAGCATGCACATGAACACATATAACAACTCCAGTTCTTTCTTGCGGCCTTCTCTGCCAAAACACATGTGCGACCCTAAAACCTGAAAAATAAATTGGTCACGTTTCTATGCAACAACAGCCTTTTATGTGAAATCATTACGAATGCTTGTTGAAGCTTCTAAAATTCACATGCACGTGACATACAAATAAGCAATGCTTTTAAGATCTACCTCTCCATTTACAAACTAGACAACAATTCAAAATAAAACACCATGTAAATAATCGGTGTTGACTTCCAGTGCATGTGCTTCAAATAAACCAAAACAATGATACACAAAATCATTAATCAAGCTTCTCCTTCACGACTGACGGATTTCATCCAGACATACTGTTTAATCCCATCCATTCATTTCAGATAAGCAAATACCAGAAACACAAATAAGTTTTTTCAAAAAAAAAATGTAATCCAACAACCATTACCGCACGACCATACTGGATACACTCAATATTAAGTGGGAAAATATTCGCATAAATATACACATTATGAATGCTTCCAACGAACTGCGCAAACAACCAGATCCTCACAAAGTTAGCTCTATCTCGAGCCGAAAATGTTCCTCGCGATCAGCTTTTTCTTTCCTTTCTAGTGCTTCTATTGGGCATTTCCTCCGGATGTGACCAGTTTCACGACACTTCGAGCAAGCATTCTGCGCTCTTTTCTTCGCTTTTTTCTGTGCTTCCTCCTGTCGCAGCTCCACTCCAGGCTTCCTCCTCTTTTCTTTTGCCGCGGGACGACCCTTTTTGGCAGAACGTGGAGGATTCATCATTTTTTTATCTGCTGCACCGATTTCCTCACCTCCTTCTTCTGCCACGACACCACCAGACAATCTTAATTTCTCAATTAAAGAGGTCAAATGTTCAGCACCACCTTCCACAATCTTGTATGATTCTGTGCCATAACACGCTTTCGCTGCAAGCTTATTCAACATCTTGCATAGAGCATTGTACCTCAATGTGTTTGTCTCTGGAACTACGCTATACCCTGAAAACTCTCTATTGCATTTAGCTTCACACACAGTTGCAGCCTCCGACCATCTATGAAGCAAATATTTTTCAGGTATTTCTTGGACATTTGTATGCACCATCACCTTCAGTATGTGGTGACACAACATCCCATTCACATAGAACATGTTACATGTGCAAAAGTAAGAATTCTCTGCCTGGTCATAACTCACCATCCGAATTTTCTTTGCTCTTGGATCATTTCTATGAAGCTCATACTTAACACCGTCACCTACAACTGGGTATATGCTATAAGCTGTCGTCATCTCCATAAATTCTCTGAATTTTGCAAATGCAGCTCTTGTATAAAATCTAGAAGCTTGCTCCTCAATCTTGTAACTGCAAAACAAAACAAATTCAAATGTGAATATGATTTCTAACGAAACAAGATCCTTACCAAGTGAGCATGATGTTCTTCGCCATTACATACCTCGACCATACGGCTGCTGTTGTGGCTTCTCCTAAGAAACCAGCATTGTCCTCCCTATCCAGCCTAGTTTCCTGAATGTACTCGTACTGCTTCACAAATTGCCAAACTGAGTCATGCGGAAGCACAAGCTTCTTGAAGAAAGAGTTCAAACCTTCTGACCTCCCTGTCGTGCTTGTGAAGGGAAAGAAATTCTTCTTGAAATATGCAGGTGCCCAAGTTTCCCTACACCCCCACATTGTAATAAGGTGGTCGTTATCTACCAAACAATGCTTCGACACCATCACCTGCCACATATTCTCGAACTCTTCAACTGTATCTGATCCATATATACAATAAAAAAACTCCTTCTCGAAACCTTCACGTGTACGAAAAAGTGTACCAAGTTTGTCCTTTGCTATCCGAAGCACATGCCATAGGCAACAACGATGCACTGTACCGGGGAAAATATCATCTATAGCACCCGCCATTGCTGCGTCTTGGTCAGTCATTATGCATGCTGGATGCTCTTGACCCATAGCATCCATCCAAGTCTCAAATACCCACCTGAATGTTTCCTTCTTCTCATCTGGTATTAAAGCACACCCGAGCATGATGCTTTGCATATGGTTGTTTATCCCGACAATTGGTGCGAACGGCATGTCATATCGGTTTGTGCAAAATGTGGTGTCGAAGAAAACACAATCTTTGAACTTTCTGTACACCTCACGTGTCCTTCCATCAACCCAGAAAAGTGCTCTCACAGCATTGTTCTCATCAAGTTTTATAGCGAAGTAGAATTGCGGACTCTCTGCCCGTAGCTTCTGAAAATACTCCAAGTTTTTTGACATATCAGTATGAGTCACCTCATTTCTCAATTTAGTACGAATGTTCGCAACATCTCTGTTTGTGTACGGCAATGTTCTGAGAGTTCCATGCAGATCACCTAATGTGGCCATGATGAGAGAGGTGTCGGCATTGCGATTATGCAACGTCTTAATCAATATGTAGTCTTCATACGGTACCTTACGATGCGATCTGTAATACCTTGTCCACTCACCTCTACTCATCATGGGATGCGTGTGTTCCTCAATGAAAATTGTAACTTCCCATTTATCCTTCCTTAGTCCAACTGACATTCTAGCTTTGCAATCATGCCTCTTCAGCTTGTTTCTTCTCCTTTTTGGAGCTTCCGTCTTACTGCCAAAATTTTGGGTCTCCGATGTTGCTTCCGTGGCCTTGTCCACTCCATCAAACACCTCCGGATCTAACAAACCTTCCCCCTGACTCTCAGCAACACCACCCTTCCGTGCATGAGCACACTCGAAATCCCTCCTTATCAAATGGTCACATCCCTTTTTCTGGCTCCTTTTAGAGCATCCTATCCTACTTCCAAAACCTGCTTTCTCCGCGTACTCATTATAAAACATCTGAGCATCTTCGATGGTGTTGAAAACCATTCCAACGTGTGGACACAATGGCCTAGAGCATTCTCCTTCTCGCTCTTCTTGAATCGAAGAGCCCTCTTGGTTAACCATCTCAACATCCTGCACATGGAAACATCAATTTATATTTATAGAAGCGTTTACAACTGGTGTTTGCGGCTGACTACAAATTATGCTACTACAAACCATCTACATTATTACATAAAACAAACAAACCTGCTTCATCAATTTCTACTTTTAGAAAAACTATACTTCAAAACATCTACGTACGGTAGCTTTGCCTTTGAAAAAAATAGCTTCATGTGATCAATACAAATGCTTCTAACGTACTACAACTGGGCTCCCTGCACGAACACTCCTATCATGTATCTTAAATAATGATTATGACATTCCTTGTAAACGCTACTGAAACTATGAGAGGAAGCTTCCTGGTTGCAGGCAACCACACGAATTTCCAGATAAATATTCAAACAAACTAAAATCACTGCTTCGAACTTACATACTCGGGAAACAAGAAGACTACAGAGTTTTCAGGTTTACTGAACTATACCTCTCCATCGCCATGGTTCGCAATAGGAGGATTCCCGATTTTTTCAATACTGGGACCGATTCCATCCGTTCCATATACACCCTTTGAAAAAAAATAGCTTCATATGATCAGTACAAATGCTTCTAACGTACTACAACTGGGCTCCATGCACGTCCGCCCCTACTGTATCTTACATACTGATTATGACATCCCTTGTAAACGCTACTGAAACTATCAGAGGAAGCTTCCATGTTGCAGGCAAACACACGGATTTCCAGATAAATATTCAAACAAACTAAAATCACTGCTTCGAACTTACGTACTCGGGAAACAAGAAGACTACAGATGTTTTCAGGTTTATTGAACTATACCTCTCCATCGCGATGGTTCACAACAGGAGGATTCCCGATTTCTTCAATACTGGGACCGATTCCATCCGTTCCATATACACCCAACTTCTCTCTCAACTGAGGATCAATCACACATGAAGCACGCCGAAAAAATGGATTTGTATATGTAGGATATTCGATGTTATCTGTGAGGTGCGCCATGGTTTTCCAAAGAAAAAGTAAAGAAGCACCCGGCCCAGATCCTATGTTCTACTAGAGGAAAGAGATAAGAGGTATCAGACGCTTGGAGAGATAAGCGGAGGCGCCATCTCTGCAAAAGCTTGAATGATGGGAGCATTAATTTATTTGCTGAACCCATGGGTGCCTTACTACATGTGTGGGCCTGCTTCACATCACACGGTTCAGGGACAACTAATCAAACGGCCAGGCAGGGGTCCGATGGGAAGCTAATTGCCGGGATCCGATTCCTAGAGGTTACCAAATTTAATTGCGTAACTCACGCCATCCTCCTCATAATTCGCCTGCCTAAGATCCATAGCCAGCTCTAACAGTTTCTTATCAAACGGCAAATAACCAGGTACGCAATGTTTCCAAAAAAGATGACCCGCAAATTTTGGCTTGAATTCCGGATCATTAAGGATATTAAACTCTTGATTGATCTTGCCGGAAAATGCACCAAGATTCAAAAACTCGGCTGACTCAGCAGCTTGACCGGAAGAAGTTGCCGGACTTGGAGAAGACGACCTCAGCAATGGTTTAGAAAATAGCTCAAACTGACCAACCTTAAAGGAAGAAGCATCATTGCAAACGGACATACCCTGGTCATGTCGATCAGCCACTGATTTAGCACAAGATTGATCACCAACAGCACGATCTAGGTGAAAACCAAATTTCAATAGCTCTTTAGCTGAAGACTGATCGCCAACAGCACTCTTTTTCAGAAAATCCAAATTCGGTCGAAGCAAAGTGCGGCTTCTGCCAGAAACTTCCACAATCTCTTTATCTAATCCGTTAGCATGTTCCACAAAAGCAAACCTGCTCGTATCACCTCTGAATAAAGTAAAATGGCAAACAAAGTCTGGCCAAATTCTATCCTTGAGAGAGTAAATAAAATGTCCAACTTTATTCGAGAATACAGAGAAACGGAATCGGCGATCTGAGAGTTTGAAGACTTTGAAACCCTTGCAGTCACCTCCAATACAACATTGTAAAGCCAAACCGACTGATTCTTCATTGAGAGGGAACGACGCTGAAGAGAAAGCCACCACCAGAAAAAAGTCTCGCGGCGAGGAAGAGGAGTGAACCTGAGAACCAAAACGAGCACGCACCTGAGCCGCAACCGCAAGTCCGGGCGAGAAATCCCAGTGGAGGAGGCAATCCATGATCTCTAGCACGCCTAGAATCCATGGTGAGGGGAGGGGAGGGTGAGGGAGGGGGCAGCGGAGGAGAGGAGAGCCATCAGTTAACTATTCTCTATGGTGATGACCTTATGATCACATGTTATAAATAACTACGGTTTTAGAGGGTTGAAAAACTTAGGGTTTCCACATAAAATAATAGGGTTAGGGTTTTTTTACTTATATTGGAACTAGGGTTTCCAAATTATGATACAATTCTTAAGAAAATAATTTGTAATAGAGTTGATGTTATTAATAACTTTGAAATAAAAATAATTACGGACTTAACATTTTATTAATTTTAAAAGATTTAATAATTAAGATAAATAGTATTTAGAGTTTAAAATAATAGCTTGTTAACTAAAAAGGTTGAAGAACATAGATAGCTTTTGACTATAAAATAATATTATTTTGTAACATTTTCTTACTTTATTATTATTTAGAGAAAATGTTAAATGGTAATTTGCAATTTATGGTTTTTAAAAATACAAATAATATTTAAGTTAATGAAATATGATAAAGAACATTAATCTTAATATTTTATTTACTTACTGAATACCTATTTTTCATTTTTGAAACTTAACTAATTATTGAATTTTAATTGTATTTAGGATAAAAAAGAAAAGGAACAATTAACAAGGTTAAATAATTGAATTTGTATTTTAAAAATTATTTTCATATTATATTTTTATTCGATTGAGTTATTTTTTGTGAGCATTTTGATATCTTGTTTGTATTTTTATGAGTTGAAATGAATTTTATATATTTTCGCAAAGTTTCAGCATTTTTCTAGATTTTGAATAAGATGGAAATACTAAACTTACTCGGTCTAACCCTAGCTACTGCTACTGACTGGTGGGGCCGTTGAATAGGTCAGCTGCCTCTTCAACATTTGACAGAGTCAAGAGCTGCTAGGGTTGAAGGAGATATGCCCAAGAGGCAATAATAAAAGTGGTTATTATATATCTTTATGTTTATGATAAATGTTTATATGTCATGATATAATTGTATTAACCAAAACATTAGTACATGTGTGATATGTAAACAACAAAGAGTCCCTAGTATGCCTCTTAACTAGCTTGTTGATTAATGGATGATTAGTTTCATAATCATGAACATTGGATGTTATTAATAACAAGGTTATATCATTATATGAATGATGTAATGGACACACCCAATTAAGCGTAGCATAAGATCACGTCATTAAGTTATTTGCTATAAGCTTTCGATACATAGTTACCTAGTCCTTATGACCATGAGATCATGTAAATCACTTATACCGGAAAGATACTTTGATTACACCAAACGCCCATCGCGTAAATGGGTGGTTATAAAGGTGGGATTAAGTATCCGGAAAGTATGAGTTGAGGCATATGGATCAACAGTGGGATTTGTCCATCCTGATGACGGATAGATATACTCTGGGCACTCTCGGTGGAATGTCGTCTAATGTCTTGCAAGCATATGAATAAGTTCATAAGAGACCACATACCACGGTACGAGTAAAGAGTACTTGTCAGGAGACGAGGTTGAACAAGGTATAGAGTGATACCGATGATCAAACCTCGGACAAGTAAAATATCGCGTGACAAAGAGAATTGGTATCGTATGTGAATGGTTCATTCGATCACTGAAGTCATCGTTGAATATGTGGGAGCCATTATGGATCTCCAGATCCCGCTATTGGTTATTGGTCGGAGAGAGTACTCAACAATGTCCACATAGTTCGCGAACCGTAGGGTGACACACTTAAGGTTTGATGTTGAAATGGTAGAACTTGAATATGGAATGGAGTTCGAAGTTTTGTTCGAAGTCCCGGATGAGATCCCGGACATCACGAGGAGTTCCGGAATGGTCCGGAGAATAAGATTCATATATAGGAAGTCATTTTATAAGATTTAAAATGATCCGGTGATTTTGCGGAAGGTTCTAGGAGGTTCTAGAAAAGTCCGGAAGGAATCACTAAGGAAGGAGGAGTCCCGAAGGGACTCCACCTCCCCATGGCCGGCCAACCCTAGAGGGTGGAGTCCAAGGTGGACTCCACCAAAGGGGCCGGCCACCCCTCCACATGGAAGGGGGGAATCCCACCTCAAGTGGGATTCCCACCTTGGGTAGGTTTCCCTACTACATGGAAGGTTCTAGTGTTGGGGTCTTATTCGAAGACTTGTAGTCCAACACTTGGGGATCCACCTATATAATGAGGGGCATAGGGGAGGGGGCCGGCCACTACAACCACCCCACCTTGGCCGCACCCAAGGAGGCCGGCCACCCCCTCTCCCAAACCCTAGCCGCCCTCTCTCCTCCTCTTCTCCCGCACGCTTAGCGAAGCTCGCCGGAGATCTCCACCGCCACCGCCACCACGCCGTCGTGCTGCCGGATTCAAGGAGGAGCTACTACTTCCGCTGCCCGCTGGAATGGGGAGAAGGACGTCGTCTTCATCAACACCGAACGTGTGACCGAGTACGGAGGTGCTGCCCGATTGTGGCACCGTGATCAAGATCTTCTACACGCTTTTGCAAGCCGCAAGTGATCGTCTACCGCAGCAATAAGAGCCTACTCTTATAGGCTTTGGAAATCTTCAAGGGTTAGTCTCGTTCATCCCCTCGTTGCTCCCATCTTCTAGATTGCATCTTGGCTTGGATTGCGTTCTCGCGGTAGGAAAATTGTTGTTTTCTATGCAACGAATCTCTACAGTGGTATCAGAGCCGTGTCTATGCATAGATGGTTGCACGAGTAGAACACAATGGTTTTGTGGGCGTTGATGCTCTTGTTGTCTTTAGTTTGAGTACTTTGCATCTTTGTGGCATAGAGGGATGAAGCGGCTCGGACTAACTTTACATGACCGCGTTCATGAGACTTGTTCCTCGTTCGACATGCAACTTGTATTGCATAAGAGACTTTGTGGGTGTCTGTCTCTCCTACTATAGTGAAGATTCAATTTACTCTTCTATTGACAACACTAGTATCACCGTTGTGGTTCATGTTCGTAGGTAGATTAGATCTCTCTCGAAAACCCTAAACCACGTAAAATATGCAAACCAAATTAGAGACGTCTAACTTGTTTTTGCGGGGTTTGGTGATGTGATATGGCCATGATGTGATGATGAATATGTATGAGATGATCATTATTGTATTGTATGGTTGTCTTTAAATTTCATGTTGAGTAGTATTTCAAAGTAGTTGTAATAGTTGCTACATGAGGTGAACAACCATGAAGACGGCGCCATGAACCTTGACGCTACGCCGACGATGATGGAGATCATGCCCGTTGATGATGGAGATCATGTCCGTGCTTTGGAGATGAAGATCAAAGGCGCAAAGACAAAAGGGCCATATCATATCACATATGAGTTGCATGTGATGTTAATCCTTTATGCATCTTATTTTGCTTAGAACGCGGCGGTAGCATTATAAGATGATCCCTCACATTAATATCAAGATAATAAAGTGTTCTCCCCTCGTATGCACCGTTGCCAAAGTTCGTCGTTTCAAAGCATCTCGTGATGATCGGATGTGATAGATTCAACGTTCATATATAACGGGTGTAAGCCATGTTGCACACGCGGAATACTTGGGTTTGCTTGACGAGCCTAGCATGTACAGACATGGCCTCGGGACAACGGAAACCGAAAGGTTGAACACGAGTCATATGGATGATATGATCAACATGTTGATGTTCACCATTGAAGCTACATCATCTCACGTGATGATCGGTTTTGGTGTAGTGGATTTGGATCGTGTACCACTTAACAACTATGAGGGATGCTGTATTAAGTGGGAGTTCATTAGTAATTAGATTAAAACATGAACTAATTATCATAAACATAGTCTGAGTAGTATTTTGTATTAATTTTGTAGTATTGGCATCCGTTTTTCTACCATGCGCTAGTCTTGTTATTGAGATAGAAATACTTGTTAAAATCGACAAGAAACTTTACGGATTGGTACCGTATTGTTAAAGAATCAAGAATTGATTAAGTCCTATTGCAAACTTTTAGTAAACCTCACATTGTTGATTCAAAGAGCTATGGTTTCAAATAGTACCTAAAGTTATCTTGTCTCCGTGAAACTTGAAGTTCAAATCTGTTTGAAAAGTAAGGAGCTGAAAATTTAGTTTTCGAAATAATCAAGGTATGAGATATATGTGATATCTAAGACCTTATTGCAAGATGATAGAATATAAATTTGGTGAGACTACATAAACTCATAAGTTTTATGGGAATGTATGAAGGTTGAAGACGCCAGGCGTCACAATCCTCCAACTATTGGGGCACTAATAATATTCGCATATCCATGAAGTTATCATCCTTAGTATGCACCGTTGCTAAGACTCGTCGTTTCGAAGCATCACGTGATGATCGGGTGTGATAGATTCTACGTGTGCATACAACGGGTGCAAGCCAGATTTGCACATGCGAATACCAAGGTTAAAACTTTACGAGCCTAGCATGTACAGGCATGGTCTCGGAAAGTCGTCATGATATGATGGATAAAATTATGAGTGAAATTGTTCATCATATTACAAAGTTACTAATAGTGAAATCTGAAACACTTGTCATATGATGATCAATTCAAAGTAAGAACCTCAAGGTTATTGGTATTTGACCAACAAACCTAGAAGTTAATAATGATTAAAGTGTTTTTCTGAATAATGAGGAAAGCTAAAAGAGAAACTGCAAAAGATATTTTGGCAAAAAGAAAAGAAAAGACTAGAAAGTCTAGCTCAGGTGTATATAAATGATATACATGTTATGGTTGTATTCCTAGTTAAGTCACACTATGAAATTCATGGGTATTAGTACCATATTGGTTGGTATGAAGTGTCATACAAAACAACGCAATACAAGAATACAATGGCCTAAGTGACTGACAAGGAATATGATAGGAATGCACGTCTGGAACAAAAGTAAAGTGTTATTATGTTCGTCGTTGGCATTCTATCTAGCCCTTAGAATTTATAATAAAGAACTTAATAATTGTTATTTTGCTCTGGTCAAATAAAACAATGAGTTGTTCAAATTATGACATTACTCCATGTACGATGGATAAGTTATTATAAATCTTAAATGGTGAAACACACATACATAACACTGACGCTAAAATGCCATAAGTCAAATGATTTGAATTCTACTTATTTGTGGAACTGCCATTTAGGTCATGTTAGAAAGGAACGCATGAAGGAACTCCATGCAAATGGATTTTTGGAGTCATTTGATTTTTGAATCATTTGGCGCTTGCAAATCTTTTCTAAAGAGAATGATTAAAATACCGTTCATAGGCCAAGAGTTGAACGGGCAACAAACTTAGTGGAAAAATACATGATGATGTATGTGGTTCACTCGGGCATAGTTGTGTGCGGGAGATTCTTCTACTTCATGAAAACTTTCAACAATGAATTGAGTATATATGTGGATATATTCAATAAGGAAGAAGTTTGAAACATTTGAATGGATTCAAATAAATTTCAGCATGAAGTGGAAATCATCGTAATAGAAAATTCAAATATCTATGATTAGGATCATGGTGAAAATATTTGAATTACGAGTTTTAGCGAACATCTAGGAGAGTCATGAAATTGTTCTACAACTCACATTTCTTGGAGTATCATAATGATGATATAGTATCCGAGAGATGTATCCAAACCTTGTTGGATTAATGATGAGATAAAATATTATGACGCCATTATATTTTTGTGGATTATACTTTAGTGACTACCGCTTTTACACTAAATAGAGCATCATCATGATCCGTTGAAATGAAACCATACAAGTTATGGTATGGGTATAAACCCTAATAGTCTTTTCTTTAAATTTTGGTCTAAGAGTTTACAACCAAAATCGGATGAATGTCTTTGTTGTTTATCCCAGAGATTTAATTGGGAATTCTTCCCATGAGACAAAGAAAAAAGTGTTTGTCAATGTTTCTTATTTCCGAGAAATTGTTTCTAGTGAAGTTTTTGAGTGGGAGGACAGTATAATTTGATAAGGCTTATGAACCTGAGCATAATGATCAGAGTAGCGCAGCATCGGAATTGGTTTCGGAAGCGGCCACGACGATCATGGCTCCCATGACTACAAAGTGTTTTAGCCATGGAGATCGAAGTACATATTGAACCTTGTAGGTATGGTTTACTTTGTGATCAAATAAATGATTTGTGGACAAAGGATTGATTTTGAACAATGATAAACCAACTACAAACAAAGAAGTTATGATGGGCCACGACTCCGTTAAAATGGCTATACGCCATGAAATCCAAGATAGATGAATACTTTTTGAAAGTAAATGGATCTATAAAATTGATGGACTTGGATGGAATATCCTTGAAGAAGATTGACTTGTCGAAAAGTTGTTTACGACAAAGTTCAAAGAGTTGACTACGATAAGATTAGATCTTCCGTAGCAATGCTTATAGTCTATGTGGATTATTCTAGTAATCGCTACATATTTCTTTTATGAGATATGCTAGTAGGATGGCAAAATACATTACTTAACAGAAGTGTGTATTAAAGGTGTATACAAGATACAACCAATTGTTTTGCTAGTTCGTGGAATACTAGATAGGTATACAAACTTCAATTGGATGAAGTAAGTATCACGGAGTTGGAATCTTCACCAGATGAAATAGTCAAAGAGTTTTTGATTTCATCAGAGACGATGAAGAGGCTTGCATTTGCAAGAAATTAAGTGGGAGCGCTGAGACAAATTTATAATACTTTATGTAGATGACATATAGTTGGTTATAAATGATGTAATTATATACTTGATTAAAAGGTTTCATTGAGAAATTAACTTCAATGAAAGAATATGGACTGAAACATATTTAGTGTCAAGATCTATGAAGATAGATTGGAATACATAATAAGTTTAAGTCAAAGTACATAGAATGGATATTGAAGTATTTCAATATAGAAATATTAAGAAGGTGTTCTTTTCATGTGAAGGTTTAACAAGACTTGAGTGTATTTGACACTCGATGAGTAAAAACACATGAGTGATTTTAGATCACGAAGAATATGTACAAAATCAGATGTCATGTGCTCTAAAGTGTTAGGATCATATACCAGAATAATTCATGTGATGATTATTGGACAAACAGTAGGAATATCCTTGAGTACTTTAGAAGATCCAAGGATATATATATATATAATTTTATATGGTGTAATGACAAACAAATCGATGTAATGTGTTGCACCGATATTAGTTTGGTCACATATAAAAATAAATTTCAATCTCAATTAGGCTAAGTATTGTTTAAAAGGTAGCACAATGAGCTAGAAGTTGTCTATGCTGGATTTAGAAGAGTTCTAAATATTATGACGGATTCTACAAAAGAAGGCGGAGTATGTAATTGTTTTGACAATGACAAAGGATGTTAAGTCAAGAGGTTCTTTGAGAACTTGGTGTAGTTCCGACGAGTCGAACTTTGAAGCTATATTGTGTGTGACAATATTAGTGACATATTTCAGACCGCGGAATTAAGGTTCCACCAGAAGACCAAACATATTTAATGCCGACTCATTTGGAAATGAGTGATGCGTTGAGACGCAAATGAATTGCAAAATAAATACGTTTCTGAGCATGTCAGATCCGTGGACTAAAAACCTCTCCCGTGAGCAAAACATGATAAAGCACCAGAAGGCCAAGGTGTTATATCTTTACAAATGTAAACTAGATTATTGACTCTAATGCAAGTAGGAGACTGAAGGAGATATGCCCAAGAGGCAATAATAAAAGTGGTTATTATATATCTTTATGTTTATGATAAATGTTTATATGTCATGATATAATTGTATTAACCGAAACATTAGTACATGTGTGATATGTAAACAACAAAGAGTCCCTAGTATGCCTCTTAACTAGCTTGTTGATTAAT
Source organism: Lolium rigidum (assembly GCF_022539505.1). Lineage (NCBI taxonomy): Eukaryota > Viridiplantae > Streptophyta > Magnoliopsida > Poales > Poaceae > Lolium > Lolium rigidum. Next base: position 91,914,077 of record NC_061514.1, on the reverse strand, counting down.
GGATGATTAGTTTCATAATCATGAACATTGGATGTTATTAATAACAAGGTTATATCATTGTATGAATGATGTAATGGACACACCCAATTAAACGTAGCATAAGATCACGTCATTAAGTTATTTGCTATAAGCTTTCGATACATAGTTACCTAGTCCTTATGACCATGAGATCATGTAAATCACTTATACCGGAAAGATACTTTGATTACACCAAACGCCACTGCGTAAATGGGTGGTTATAAAGGTGGGATTAAGTATCCGGAAAGTATGAGTTGAGGCATATGGATCAACGAGTGGGATTTGTCCATCCCGATGACGGATAGATATACTCCGGGCCCTCTCGGTGGAATGTCGTCTAATGTCTTGCAAGCATATGAATAAGTTCATAAGAGACCACATACCACGGTACGAGTAAAGAGTACTTGTCGGGAGATGAGGTTGAACAAGGTATAGAGTGATACCGATGATCAAACCTCGGACAAGTAAAATATCGCGTGACAAAGGGAATTGGTATCGTATGTGAATGGTTCATTCGATCACCGAAGTCATCGTTGAATATGTGGGAGCCATTATGGATCTCCGGATCCCGCTATTGGTTATTGGTCGGAGAGAGTACTCAACCATGTCCACATAGTTCGCGAACCGTAGGGTGACACACTTAAGGTTTGATGTTGAAATGGTAGAACTTGAATATGGAATGGAGTTCGAAGTTTTGTTCGAAGTCCCGGATGAGATCCCGGACATCATGAGGAGTTCCGGAATGGTCCGGAGAATAAGATTCATATATAGGAAGTCATTTTATAAGATTTAAAATGATCCGGTGATTTTGCGGAAGGTTCTAGAAGGTTCTAGAAAAGTCCGGAAGGAATCACTAAGGAAGGAGGAGTCCCGAAGGGACTCCACCTCCCCATGGCCGGCCAACCCTAGAGGGTGGAGTCCAAGGTGGACTCCACCAAAGGGGGCCGGCCACCCCTCCACATGGAAGGGGGGAATCCCACCTCAAGTGGGATTCCCACCTTGGGTAGGTTTCCCTACTACATGGAAGGTTCTAGTGTTGGGGTCTTATTCGAAGACTTGTAGTCCAACACTTGGGGATCCACCTATATAATGAGGGGCATAGGGGAGGGGGCCGGCCACTACAACCACCCCACCTTGGCCGCACCCAAGGAGGCCGGCCACCCCCTCTCCCAAACCCTAGCCGCCCCCTCTCTCCTCCTCTTCTCCCGCACACTTAGCGAAGCTCCGCCGGAGAGCTCCACCGCCACCGCCACCAAGCCGTCGTGCTGCAGGATTCAAGGAGGAGCTACTACTTCCGCTGCCCGCTGGAACGGGGAGAAGGATGTCGTCTTCATCAACACCGAACGTGTGACCGAGTACGGAGGTGCTGCCCGATTGTGGCACCGTGATCAAGATCTTCTACGCGCTTTTGCAAGCGGCAAGTGATCGTCTACCGCAGCAATAAGAGCCTACTCTTATAGGCTTTGGAAATCTTCAAGGGTTAGTCTCGTTCATCCCCTCGTTGCTCCCATCTTCTAGATTGCATCTTGGCTTGGATTGCGTTCTAGCGGTAGGAAATTTTTTGTTTTCTATGCAACGAATCTCTACAAGGGTCCCACCGCCACGTTGGCCTACCGGCGGCTCAACGCCGGCGACCAGGAGACGACGGCGTCGCTGATTTACTACTCTAGGGGACGCGAGACTATGCTTAATCGAATCAGCAGAACATGTGGAGTCGGCTGGTGGTGGCGATTTTCTCAAGAGACCACCGGAGCTAGCTTCGGCGACCTCACTACGGTGGTGCTCTCCGGCGAAGTGGCTAAACGGGGTTGCAGAGGACCATAGGAGGCGAGAGTAGGCTCTGTAGACTCGCAAGCTCACTTTGATGCTTGTAGAAGGTTTGACGGCGACAGTGGTGGTCGGAGATGAACTAGAAGTCACCGATACCGACGAACTTTTGTGATGAGGAACTCCCAAATTGGCTCGATTCTGGCGCTCCCTCGATGCTTGGCTTCACCTAGATGATCAGCACGGCCAGGCGCTTCTCCTCGACCAGACATCACGCTCCGAGGTGGCTCCAGTCAACGACGCCATGGTGGTCACCGGCGATAGAGGGTTTTCTCTTGTGGAAGAAAGGGGGAGTGAGAGATGAATTGAGTGAGTGGCAAAGAACTAGGGTTCCAGGGCACTCTTAACCGCGGCTTCATATCTCATGGGGTGGTCAGAATCGACGGCACGTCATCGGAGACGGTGAAAATGCGACGACGATGAGCATGATTTGGGCATGAATCTTGATGCTTTTGGATAGGCTCTGACGCGGAAATTATAGAGTAATGTGTTGAACTAGTTAGCAGCGTCCGGGGTTGTACTTATCGCCGGTCAGGGACGTGGCCGACGATCTTCTTTGCGTTGTCGATCCCACGGAAGAACAAGACCTCGGTTTTCTTCTCCCACGAAACGGCATGGTGGATTGGGCTGCTTTGGTCGTTGCTGGGCTAGCATCGTGGGCTGCAGTGGCTTGCTTTGGCTGCTAAGGTAAGCCCCTCCTTTCTCTCTTTCTATTTTTTCTGTTTTATATTTCCATTTTGAGTTTATTTTTTGAATTCAAGTTTTTTATAATTGCATGTTCCTGACTCTTTGAATTCCATCAATGTTTAGGAAAAGGATCACTACAACCGTTGGTTATGTAAAAACAAAAATTAATATTGACTATATTGGTATTGTTGTGAGCCTTAACCAAATCTTCCAATAGGTTTAATAATATAAATTGGTTTCTAATTATCAAATTTTAGTCTTCAAATAATTTGGTTCAGGTTTGAATAATACCTAGTGATTGTTAGGATTTTATTTTTTAGCTCAATGCAATAACTTACTAGGCAAAGGTTTATTACTGGAATTTAAGAATGGCATGATTTCATGTGCCTAATTATTTTTAAGGGTTGAAATATAGTTTAGGTTTTATTGTAAAGTTATTAATATGGTTTTCTTAACACATTGATTTGAAATTCCTAGACACATCATGTGATTCTTATTAGTCATGCATTTTCTAAAATGGCTATTTGAGTTATATGGTACTTAGCAAGTTTGGCCACTAAGATGGAAAGGTGGGTTTAATCACCTAAATGAAATTTAAGCTTAATGTATATTTATGGCTTGGGTTTATACTTGTGATCCATGATACATAAGTTAGGGCATAGTATTTTATGTGGAGTGGATCTCATGTTGAATGGTCTAGGGTTTTGCATAAGTGGAGATGAGGTGTGGTAGGGTTCTACTTATGACCCCAAGTGATTCACAAACTAGGGCTGAGATATGGGCATAAGCTATGGGTATGTTTAATTGACTAGGGTTGATTACTAGTGATCTACCTATCATTTCATGTGATGGATGATACCTTCTTATCACATAGGTTTAACTTATCATCTAAATCTACAAGACATGGTCATGCATTAGACATGATCAACTTATTCATCACTAATCTCTCTTTATTATTCCTCGCATCACACTCATCCTAGGTTGTTAGGGTTTATGATCAATACCATATTGTGATGATTATGGAATTGGTTTCCTAAGGTATTGCTATTGGAATAGAGTTCTCCCCTCCAAGATCAAATGTTGACTTGAACAACTAGGATTAGTACTTCTCTAGTATTCTTGTATGGACATGGCTATGGTTAGTATTATAACTTCTCTCACTTCTCAGTACTTTGACACATTATAGGGCTCTACTCAAAGTATGATGATATCATCTTGTAAATATATGGTCTGCCTAGGAATTCTACCTTGTTATCTTTTGTAGCTTGTTCTTCAGGAAATCTGATAAACCTGCATCTTGTGGCATGCCTCCACCTCCTAGTTTCTTCCCCTTGTCCCTATCTAATGTATGGAGTGGCTCTATGTGTTGATTTCCTTGTATCATGCTACAAGATGATCAAATGGATGAAGCGTGTGGATCTTTTTATAGGCTTGGGCTTGCTCTAGTATGATGACACATAGGTGGGTGACTCTTGCTTTGGTTTGATGATTAAGATGCTTGGTTGTCATGCCCTCATCCATAGCAATCCTTTGAGCATGACGTGGCATAGCTTAGGAGGTAAGCTATGTAGATATTTTCATCCTATGTGGCATGGGCATTATCCTCTCATATGATTTATTTTTTGATAGCCAAATGGCATTTATTACTAAATGTCTTGTGGATGGTTTTATTATTGTGGATGAGGCACTATGTCATGTGTGAGTGTCTCCAAATTATGATTGTGTTCAAAATGTTAAAGATAAAGGTTATGCCCCAATTTTGGATGGTCATGTTTGATTTCATAAAGGCATGATCATATGAATTTCAAAATACTCATAGTTAATTTTATTCAAATAGTTTGAACTATAATTCATAATGTAAACAAATTAAGTTTTGTGATATTCCATATATTTAATAAGTTGTGATTTAAATGAGAATGTGTGGCTTTTATGCACTTTAGACCGTGTGGTTTAACTTATTTATAAGTGAATTAAATTACACACAAAAGGTAGTTGCTAACTTTGAAGTGTTAATAAGTTAGGGTTTGATTCTTAAAGAATGTGTTGTTGTAAATCTAATTCCATTTGATCTAATCCATAGATCAAATCATCTCTACCCAAAACAAGGTTTTAGTAAAGATCATAGTGAAGTTTATAGCGCTTGACTTGATGATCTACTTCAATTCCAGCAAGTCAAGTGAAACTTCAGTGACTGTGGTAAGTTTTATTTGAAAGCGCGAAAATTCCCCGGATTTTCTATGCATGAATGCAATGCACACCTTGGTGTTCTCTCATTTTGTTGCCTTTAAACCTGGGATATTACAGCCTCTCCCCCTTAAACTGAACTTCGTCCCGAAGTTTGAACGCTCTCACGTTTCGGAATGTGGAACGGACTTGAACAGATCACAATCCTTTCAAACTCCCTAGTGATCTCATTAGATATAATTGAATATATCCCTTGTCTCGATCCTTCATGAAGTCTTCTGATGTCTGGCACTGATACTTTCTTCCATTCTATGATTTCTTCCAACACTCTAAGCTTATAGGCTTACTATACAAAAATTATTGGATTAAGACATCTTATTGTGTTAATGGACTTTACTAATGGCTGTGGTGACATCTTCCTATTTGGGTACTCAAAGCTTGGTTCTACCAGCTGCGGTAATCCAGCTGCGGTGTAATATGGCACTACGATTTACCAGCTGCGATACTCAAACCTTAATTTTTAAAAGATTTATTTAAGGTAGGGTATTGTTTTCCCTTACTACCATAACGAAAGTAATGGTACTTGGTAAGGTATTACGATAGGCATGGTCCTGGTTGTTTAGTCCTACAAATGGATTAGACTCATTTAGTCCATCCAATCATGGCTTCTAGTTTTAAGCTAGTTATCTTCCTTTTGGGTTCTTTAGGTTCCATGAAAGGAATCTTTCTAATAATCATTAGTTTTGGTATAGTCAAACCCTTCGATCTTTTGTTTTCTTAGGCTTTGATTGTCCTCCGACATCAACTTCATCCAACTTCATTATCTTGGACTTACTTGAGCCCTTTTACTTTTGAGTAATTATCAATTACCCACTCAAGTTAAGGTCTAATCCTTACTTCCTCGAGATATGAACCTCGGCTTCTGGTCTGACGACCTCCTGAGAGTACTTTTATATGGGTACTTCCCAACAACCTTATAAAACTAAGATCGGACTTCCTCTCAGTCCTCTCCCCCTTGGAGTTTACTAATGATCTTCAAATTTCCTTTCTTCTAATTATTGAACTCCAAGGCTAGAAGATTAGTCTAGGTCTAGCTTATAGTTTGTACTTTTCTAGAGTCTCACGAAGAATTCTTTGTGGTGTATCCACTCAATTGTGGATATCCATTATGAATCCTCCGACTAAATATTTACCAACCACGAGATACCAGCTGTGAAATACTAGCTGCGGAATCCCCCTTTCTTTTAGGGTAAAGAAATGTTCAGGCGGTGCGTTATCTGGTACCAGTTGCAGACTACCTAGTACCAGATGTGGCCTATTGGATACCAGCTGTGGCTACTTTTATAGTTTTAGTTAAGATATACCTCACTTTACCTACTTTCTCCTCATGCTTATCCTATATCAGTTGCGGTCTTATCATACCAGCTACGACTTCACTTGTCTATTTTCCTTCTTCCAGGGTTTGTTTTGCAAGAAACCACTTGTTGACACTATGAAAATATTATTGTAAGTGACTTCGCTTGCATTCCCTTCTTCCGTAATGCATACGGCTCCACTTCTACTACTCCATATTCACTATTTTTCTCACTTTTATGGTACTTCCATGTTGAAATACTCCTTGATTAAGGATAAAAGTGAGTTTTGATTGGTCTTTCCTTTAGAGTATTGTGGTTGCTTCCCACAATTTGACTTCCTTCATCTAGTGAACCTTCATCGTGTCTTCAAAATCTTCAGAATTCGTCACTTCCTTACACGAATACCTTTACCCTCTAGACCTATAACATCAAGTAAGAGCTTGATATTGCAACATGCATTTGCATATCAAAGTCAAACTTCATGTATGGATCTAGTCAATCAGTGAAAGTCCAATAAAATCCAAGAAGATTCAGCTTTGTGTTCATAATACACATCCTGATATGCCTGAATAGAATAGTTGGGTAAGACATCCCTAAACATCAGGTTCAGATGTGTAGTATATAACACCACATAAGATAGGTTTAGGTCGTGATACTTAGCACGAATACGTGAATTTCTACTATTTGTCTCAACATTTATCTCAATTGCACATTTGCAATGAGACAACTTGAAACAAAATGGCCTGGGATAGTTGAAGTTAACCTAGTTTTCTTTGGAAGTACTAATAAAATAGTATACCAAATATATGTGCTATTGAGGACTACTTCCTACAATATAATTAGTTGTAACATGTCTACTCTAAACACATGATTGTTTAGAATATACCAACTATAACTCTAGGGTTTCTCTATGTGATATGCTCTAAATAAGCCTTCTTTAAATTAAGGACTATGGTTCTAGCATACTTGGCACAGTTATTAGGATTTTAAGGCCTAAGCTTTCGAACTATTCCCTAAATCCTACTCCTTATCGTACTTTCGTTAACTAACTTATGATGTTCTACTCCCTCACATCATGATTCTCAAGTGAATCATATATGATTACCAACTTTACCATGAAAAGTAGACTTAAATACTCCTATCACTCTTCCTTACCTCCTATGATTGACTCATCATAGACCTATACTACCTTACATAACTTATCTCCTTTAGTTATCATCAGGTATTTGACATTTTAAATGACTCCTACATAACCATAACTAGCATTGGTATACTTCTTCCACTAGGATATTTTCCTTATGGTTGTATCCTCTCTTTGGACTACCATATGTTGTATACCAACTGTGGTCTACTACCACCCATTATCTTAAGCTTCAATGGTGTTCTATTTATTTTGGAATGAAGCAAGATAACTAATTCACTTTACTAAAGAAAGATAGATAAGAAAGATTGACTCAAGTGTGTCAGGATTATTCTCAAGTGAATACCCATCTCAAGTCAAAAGAATAGGTCGTTTAGCATAGTTGGCTTAACTAAGATAGTTCCTATAGACACTACCTAACCTATAGGTATCCTTTAAAGGGTTTTAATCCTAGGGTCAAAGCATTTGCTCTGATACCACTCGTGATGACCCAACAGTACCACCGCATGGTGTAGTACACAAGTCGTTGACATAACACAAGTGAAACACCGTTCCACTCATATTACATCTCTCGGAGTGGTACAACGAAACATATGCGAGTCCAAGGTATGTCTATAGAAATACACACGAACTGTTTACATAAGATCAACATAGCCTCCTACTTTACAGTGAGGTAAAACTTCAAATAAAGCTCCAGAAGAACGACTCGTAGTCTATCTTATTGCTAACTCAAGATTATGAGCTATTTGACTTGCTATGGAAATCTAGCTACTTAGGTGCTAGGATTAGGGAAAGGTTCCCTTCTATTACTAGTCTAGGTTTCCATTATAGCTGCTGCAGAAGTTGACTCCATTGACTTCTTTGATTGGATTCTTCATCTTGTTGCAGTTGACTCCTTTGTCTTCGAGTTCCACGGTAGTTTCTCCTTCGGTGCTTCCATCTAAGAAGGGGGTTCAAATGGGAGGGAATGAGTAAGAGCGTACTCAGCAAGTTCATATTAGGAAATAGGTGTATCATGCACTAGCTACAGCCATAGACCAGAAAGTCATAGGCCAGTGCAAGTTTTCGTAAACATTTCTTCAAAAGGTTTATTTTATTCTAAAAACTATGCCCGTCAGTCTTCACAGGTTGACTAGAACTTCATGGAGTTCCTTTCCTGCCGCGTTCGCAGCTCCCTTCCCGAACAGGGAGTGACAGATCACAATTCAGTATCCTCTCGCAGAGGTGCGTTACTTTTCCCATAAGAGAACTTATCCTTGATGCCTTGCCGAGACGCGTTTCTCGTCCACACTTCCTTGGTGTGGGGCCAGGTGTAAGATCCAAGCCAATCACTGCCTTCTCCGCGACCCTGCAAACCCACCCTTTTGTCCACCCGTACACCCCCAATAGACTTCTCCCGATAATACGGCTTTACTCACGGTGCACTTTGGACAATCCATCATAGATCGTAGAGCCCGACATCACACACGGATGGGGATTTAAAAGGCTATCCCAACCTACGGCAAGTGCTCTCCAACACCCCGCGGCTCTACCAATCCGTTGGCGTGCGAAGGGAAAAGATACGACTGACTTCCCTGCAGCCATTATAGATCTTATGGTCAACGCGATATGTACGACGCTAGAATCATTGGACGGCATTGGTACTTAGTCCTAGATGAGTAGTACCCATGCAATGGAACCTCCACCATATCAACACATACCATGGTTCCATTGCCCACCACATAGTCATATTCATAATTGTAAAATAATACTTTGCTTTTCAATGCATGAGTGATAAGTATAGTACTTTGCATATAGTTTGATACAAATAATCAAATGACATGAGCAAGCGATGAACTTGCCTTTCTTGACTGCAAGATTATGCAGGCAAAAGCTTCGATATGTGATAACTCCAAATTCTGAAATACCAGCATCGTCCAGTAAGGACAATGTTTAAAGAACTAGCAAAGATGCTATAATGCATAATATGAGATGCAATCGTCCCGAGCGTAACCTAACCTCGATGATTTAGGATGGATGGGTTGTAAAGATTTCTTTCGGGTGTGTTGCACTTTTAGGATGGTTCTCAAACAAGGTTCTTATTAGGGTTTGGTTATATTAGCATCATAACCAAGTGATATAAGACATCATAACAATCATATACATAAAGAATAGTGGTGGAATAATATATAAAGAACAAGTTGTCAATTTTAAGTTCTACGTAACATGGTTGATGATTACTTATACTATACTTCAAAAGAATAACTTTTGAAGAACATGTTGATTAAGATTTAATGAGTATTTCAAAGAAGGATTAAGCTTCTAAGGTTTGATTGACATTTGTACTTCAAAAGAATAACTTTTGAAAAACAGGTTAAATAAGGGTATGAATTACTATACATAGGAGCTATGCTTTCTAGGGTTTACTATTGGATTCATTTAGTTCACTAATAGGTACTAGTTGGGTTCTTAAGTAGGATTGATCTATATGTAGTAAGTATTGATAGGTTATTACCATGGTTTCCTATATACATCATATTAAAGGATGGTGATGTCTACTTTCCCCCTCCTTTCCTGTAGACAGTGTTGGGCCTCCAAGAGCAGAGGTTTGTAGAACAGCAGCAAGTTTTCCCTTAAGTGGATACCCAAGGTTTATCGAACTCAGGGAGGAAGAGGTCAAAGATATCCCTCTCATGCAACCCTGCAACCACAAAGCAAGAAGTCTCTTGTGTCCCCAACACACCAAATAGGTGCACTAGTTCGGCGAAGAGATAGTGAAATACAGGTGGTATGAATAAGTATGAGCAGTAGCAACGGTGCCGTAAAAGTGCTTGGCGTGTAGTTGATGGTGGTGGTATTGCAGCAGAGTAATGCTGAAGAAAACAATGAAACAAGCGGTAGTAACTCAGCAGTAGTAACACAGAGAGTAGTAACGCAGACGATAGTAACGCAAGTATTTAGGAACAAGGCCTAGGGATTACACTTTCACTAGTGGACACTCTCAACATTGATCACATAACAGAATAGATAAATGCATACTCTACACTTTTGTTGGATGATGAACACATTGCGTAGGATTACACGAACCCTCAATGCCGGAGTTAACAATCTCCACAATAATGCTCATATTTTAGTAACCTTTAGTGTAAGATAGATCAACGCGACTAAACCAAGTACTAGCATAGCATGCACACTCGTAACCTTCATGCATATGTAGGAGGAATAGATCACATCAATATTATCATAGCAATAGTTAACTTCGCAATCTACAAGAGATCATGATCATAGCATAAACCAAGTACTAACACGGTGCACACACTGTCGCCCTTACACACGTGCAGGAGGAATAGAACTACTTTAATAACATCACTAGAGTAGCACATAGATGAATTGTGATACAAAACTCATATGAATCTCAATCATGTAAAGCAGCTCATGAGATTATTGTATTGAGGTACATGGGAGAGAGATGAACCACATAGCTACGGCGAAGCCCTCAGCCTCGGGGGTGAATTACTCCCTCCTCATCATGGGGGCAGCGATGGCGGTGAAGATGGCGGTGAAGACGGCGGTGGAGATGGCTCCGGGGCAATTCCCCGTCCGGCAGAGTGCCGGAACAGAGAGTTCCGTCCCCCGAATTGGAGTTTCGCGATGGCGGCGGCGCCCCGGAGTCTTTCCGGAGTTTCGTCAATTGGTGTCGAGGTTTTAGGTCACGACGACTTAAATAGGCGAAGAGTCGGAGTCGGAGGGGGCTGGGCTGCCCGCACCATAGGGGCGCGCCCCCCGGCCGCGCCGGGGTGTGGTCCGGTGGCCCTATCCCCTTCTCCGGCCCTTCTCGTGTGTTCTGGATGGTTCCGGGAAAAATAGGAACCTGGGCGTTGATTTCGTCCGATTCCGAGAATATTTCGTTACTAGGATTTCTGAAACCAAAAACAGCAGAAAACAACAACTGGCCTCTCGGTATCTCGTCAATAGGTTAGTTCCGGAAAACGCATAAAAATGATATAAAGTGTGAACAAAACATGTTGGTATTGTCATAAAACAAGCATGGAACATCGGAAATTATAGATACGTTGGAGACGTATCAGCATCCCTAAGCTTAGTTCCTACTCGTCCTCGAGTAGGTAAACGATAAAAGATAATTTCTGAGGTGACATGCTACCAACATAATCTTAATCATACCATTGTAAAGCATATGAGATGAATGCAGCGATTCGAAACAATGTAAATGCAATGAGTAAACAATTGAATCATATAGCAAAGACTTTTCATGAATAGTACTTTCGAGACAAGCATCAACAAGTCTTGCATAAGAGTTACTCATAAAGCAATAAATTCTTAGTAAAGGTATTGAAGCAACACAATGGAAGATTAAGTTTCAGCGGTTGCTTTCAACTTGTAACATGTATATCTCATAGATAGTTGTCAATGCAGAGCAATATAACAAATGCAATAAGCAAGTATGTAAGAATCAATGCACAGTTCACACAAATGTTTGCTTCTTGAGGTGGAGAGAAATAGGTGAACTGACTCAACAATAAAAGTAAAAGGATGGTCCTTCAAAGAGGAAAGCATTGATTGCTATATTTGTGCTAGAGCTTTGGTTTTGAAAACATATAGAGAGCATAAAAAGTAAAGTTTTGAGAGGTGTTTGTTGTTGTCAACGAATGGTAATGGGTACACTAACTACCTCGCCAACCGGACTTCCAAGAGCGGCTCCCATGAATTATTTTATTTTTGGGTGGCACTCCTTCCAACCTTTCTTTCACAAACCATGGCTAACCGAATCCTCGGGTGCCTGCCAACAATCTCATACCATGAAGGAGTGCCTTTTTATTTTAGTTTTATTATGATGACACTCCTCCCAACCTTTGCTTACACAAGCCATGGCTAACCGAATCCTTCTGGTGCCGTCCAACAATCACATACCATGGAGGAGTGTCTATTTTTGTTAATTAATTTGGGACTGGGAATCCCATTGCCGACTCTTTTTGCAAAATTATTGGATAAGCGGATGTGCCACTAGTCCATATGAGAGTCCGTCAAAAGTAAATGACAAGGTTGAAAGCTAAACACCACATACTTCCTCATGAGCTATAAAACATTGACACAAATCAAAGGTGATAAATTTTTGAATTGTTTAAAGGTAGCACTCAAGCAATTTACTTTGGAATGGCAGGAAATACCACATAGTAGGTAGGTATGGTGGACACAAATGGCATAGTGGTTGGCTCAAGGATTTTGGATGCATGAGAAGTATTCCCTCTCGATACAAGGCTTAGGCTAGCAAGGTTGTTTGAAGCAAACACAAGTATAAACTGGTACAGCAAAACTCACATAAAAGACATATTACAAGCATTATAAGACTATACATCGCCTTCCTTGTTGTTCAAACACCTTACTAGAAAATATCTAGACTCTAGAGAAACCACTCATGCAAACCAAATTTTAACAAGCTCTATGTATTTCTTCACTAATAGGTGCAAAGTATATGATGCAAGAGCTTAAACAAGAGCACAACAATTGCCAAGTATCACATTACCCAAGACATTATAGCAATTACTACATGTAGCATTTTCCAATTCCAACCATATAACAATTAACGAAGCAGTTGCAACCTTCGTCATGAATATTATGAGCTAAGAACACATGTGTTCATACGAACCAGCGGAGCGTGTCTCTCTCCCACACAAGCATTTATTCAAACAAAAACAAAAACAAAAAACATACAGACGCTCCAAGTAAAGCACATAAGATGTGACCGAATAAAAATATAGTTTCAAGAGAAGGAACCTGATAATTTGTCGATGAAGAAGGGGATGCCTTGGGCATCCCCAAGCTTAGACGCTTGAGTCTTCTTGAAATATGCAGGGATGAACCACCAGGGCATCCCCAAGCTTAGAGCTTTTCACTCTTCTTGATCGTAGTATATCATCCTCCTCTCTTGACCCTTGAAAACTTCCTTCACACCAAACTTCTCATAAACTTCATTAGAGGGGTTAGTACATAATCAAAAACTCACATGTTCAGAGGTGACACAATCATTCTTAACACTTCTGGACATTGCCCAAAGCTACTGGAGTTTAATGGAACAAAGAAATCCATCCCACATAGCAAAAGAAGCAATGCGAAATAAAAGGCAGAATCTGTCAAAACAGAACAGTCCGTAAAGACGAATTTTTAATAAATACTTCCGTTGCTCAGATCAGAAAACTCAAAACTAATGAAAGTTGCGTACATATCTGAGGAACACGCACGTAAATTGGCATATTTTTCTGATTTTTCTACAGAGAGAAAATCCCAGATTCGTGACAGATAGAAATCTGTTTCTGCGCAGAAATCCAAATCTAGTATCAACCTTATCATAGAGACTTTACTTGGCACAACAAAACACAAAACTAAGATAAGGAGAGGTTGCTACAGTAGTAAACAACTTCCAAGACACAAATATAAAACAAAGTACTGTAGCAAAATAACACATGGGTTATCTCCCAAGAAGTTCTTTCTTTATAGCCATTAAGATGGGCTCAGCAGTTTTAATAATCCATTCGCAGGAAATAGTATTTGAAGCAAAAGAGAGCTTCAAGAGGCAAATTCAAAACAAATTTAAGTCTAACATGCTTCCTATGAAGAGGAATCTTGTACACAAATGAATTCATGAAGAACAAAGTGACAAGCATAAGAGGATAAAACATGAGTAACTTCAAGATTCTCAACATAAAGAGGGGAAACTTAATATTATTAAGATGCATATAACCATATTTCCCTTTCTCATAATAACTTTCAGTAGCATCATTGATGAAATCCACAATATACCCATCACTTAAAACATTCTTATCATGGTTCATATGCATAGAAGTATCATTAAATTTGGCATAAGAAGAGTTATTCTCATTAATAGTAATTGGAGCAAGATTATTATCAAGAATTTGAACATGGTAAACAAGTTGCCTATTAAGGGGATTGTTTTTGGTAATCCAATCATGACTATGACAAGTTTCATAAGGATAGTTAGAACCTATATCATAGCATTCTTTATAATAATCATTAGAGATCGGAGGCATAGTGTCATCATAAGAAATAGAATAGTTATCCTTCACAATTGGTTTATATGTGTCCACACCATTATTGTTATTAGAAGGAGATGTATCAAGAACATAATGACCAGTAGCTAAAGGATTTGCAAACACCTCTTCCCAAGCTTAGAGCTTTCTATATCATTATGGGAGGAAGCATGGATAGTACTGACACTATGGCAATTATTATCATCATCATTTTCAGAATTAGTTTCCCAGAGATTTGCAATATCAAAAGTAGTGTGCTCATTCAAATCATGATTGCTAATGTATGTAAAGGGCATAGGAAGATCATCATATTCAGATTCATTATCACAATAATCATTAGGAGCAACATACTTACGGTTACCTATTGTTATCTCATATACGCGGGGATATGATGTTACCTCTTTCTTTTTATTCCCCTTCTTCTTCTTCTTCTTCTTCATTCCCTTCTTCTTCTTTTCTCTTCCTTCTCCTCGTTCCCTTCTTCAGGAAGAAGAGGCTTGGTGGGTGGCTTGTCCGCATAACCTGATTTACTTTCGAAACAATAGAAGAAACTTGGGAGGATCCCTCCTTTTCGTTAATTAGTTGAAAACACACAACGGTCCTATCATATTTTGGCAAGGTGTCATCTTCTAAAATATTTTGTATGTAAGTATTTGTATGGCTATTATCAATGCAATAAGAAAAACACCCATGCAGGACATCATCAATATCAAGATCACTCATATGTAACAAAGAGATTTTTCTCGACAGCTTCTTCACACCCCAAAAATAAAGTAAGTTCATCATGCTGATTAGGAGTAATTTCATCATCACAATACAAATTTGCAGCACTCATTGGGTTCAAATTATCATTGGAGGAGCATTGAAAATTAAAATGACCCACTTCATGGCAAACTTCACAAATAAAAGGATAGAGGGCGCAAACTTTTTACCAAGATCATCTAGAGCCCTAAACCACTTTCTAGTTTTTTCATTAGCATGATGGATACAATATTCATCTTTGATTTGATTAATTCCACAAGGTCTATGTATTCCACAAAAATTAACATGCTTATAGGAATTAGCATTCTTAGGAGTTTGAGCATGCTTATTGCAATAATTAACAACAATTTCATTCTTCATGCAAGCCTCTTTAAAAGGTTCATGATACTTATCAAAATTATTTTTAGGCAATTCGAAATGAGAAGAAAAGGCTTTATAAAGATTTGCAGCAACTTGAGAGTCAAGACCATAAGTAGCACTCAGATTTCGAAATTTATCGGTATCCATAAAAGCTTCAATGCATTCATAATCATAATTTATACCTGACTCTTTACCTTCATTGTTCTCCCATCCTTCGACGTTTTCCTCAATCCGATCAAGGAGGTCCCACCTAGCTTCAACCTCCTTGCTTGTGAAAGATCCCTCCGAACACGCGTCCGGATAGTCCTTGTGTTGTCCCGAAAGCCTCGCATAAAAATTGTTAACAATAACATTACGGGGAGCTCATGAATGGGACATTTGAGCGTTAGTGATTTCAATCTCCCCACGCTTGAGAAATACTCTCTCCATCACGAGGATAAAAGTTATAAATATAATTCCTATCAATGTGCACTTCATGCGGAGGATAAAATTTAGAATAAAAGAGAGATGCAATTTCCTCCCAACCAAGAGAATGCCTATTCTCCAACAATTTATACCAATGCGCTCGCTTTACCGTGACAAATGAAACAGAATAGCTTCTTCCTCACTTCATCCATAGAGATACCTGCACACTTGAATAACCCACATAATTCGTGCAAAAACAAGAAATGATCTCTAGGATGGACAGCTTCCATCCCCTTTATAGTGGTTGTCCATAACACGTTCAATAATTTTCATGGGTATTTTATACGGAATACTTTCAGCAGGTGGATTTAAAATATCGAAGCATTCTTAGAGTTATCGTATATGGGAGATAAAGCATTATCGTAACAAATTTTCTCCCTAAAGATGGGAAGCTAAAAAGACCACAAAAACTAGCTTCCCCAAGCTTAGACTTCTTCATAGCATTAGCAGTAATTGCATTCATACTAATAACATCGCTACTAGCATGCAAATAAGGTTCCATAGGTTTTTTAATTTTCGCATCAAACAATTCTAAATCAGGAAAAAGATTAAAAAGCTCACCAATTTTGTTGTTGTTTTCCATTATGCCTAACTAGTGTAAACAAGAAACAAAAAGTTGCAATTGCAGGATCTAAAGGAAATAGCTTCGAGCACAAACACAATGGCGCCAGAAAATTACTTAACCTGGAACCGAAGTATGAGTGCCTTTTTACCTTTCCTCCCCGACAACGGCGCTGTAAAAGTGCTTGATGTCTACTTTCCCCTCCTTTCCCGTAGACAGTGTTGGGCCTCCAAGAGCGAGAGGTTTGTAGAACAGCAGCAAGTTTTCCCTTAAGTGGATACCCAAGGTTTATCGAACTCAGTGGAGGAAGAGGTCAAATATATCCCTCTCATGCAACCCCGCAACCACAAAGCAAGAAGTCTCTTGTGTCCCCAACACACCAAATAGGTGCACTAGTTCGGCGAAGAGATAGTGAAATACGAGTGGTATGAATAAGTATGAGCAAGTAGCAACGGTGCCGGAAAAGTGCTTGGCGTGTAGTTGATGGTGGTGGTATTGCAGCAGTAGTAACGCAAGTAAAACAAGAAACAAGCAGTAGTAACTCAGCAGTAGTAACACAGCGAGTAGTAACGCAGCAGTAGTAACGCAAGTATTTAGGAACAAGGCCTAGGGATTACACTTTCACTAGTGGACACTCTCAACATTGATCACATAACAGAATAGATAAATGCATACTCTACACTTTTGTTGGATGATGAACACATTGCGTAGGATTACACGAACCCTCAATGCCGGAGTTAACAAGCTCCACAATAATGCTCATATTTTAGTAACCTTTAGTGTAAGATAGATCAACGAGACTAAACCAAGTACTAGCATAGCATGCACACCGTTACCTTCATGCATATGTAGGAGGAATAGATCACATCAATATTATCATAGCAATAGTTAACTTCGCAATCTACAAGAGATCATGATCATAGCATAAACCAAGTACTAACACGGTGCACACACTGTCGCCCTTACACACGTGCGGTGAGGAATAGAACTACTTTAATAACATCACTAGAGTAGCACATAGATGAATTGTGATACAAAACTCATATGAATCTCAATCATGTAAAGCAGCTCATGAGATTATTGTATTGAGGTACATGGGAGAGAGATGAACCACATAGCTACAGCGAAGCCCTCAGCCTCGGGGGTGAATTACTCCCTCCTCATCATGGGGGCAGCGATGGCGGTGAAGATGGCGGTGAAGACGGCGGTGGAGATGGCTCCGGGGCAATTCCCCGTCCGGCGGGTGCCGGAATGCAGAGTTCTGTCCCCCGAATTGGAGTTTCGCGATGGCGGCGGCGCCCCTGGAGTCTTTCTGGAGTTTCGTCAATTGGTGTCGAGGTTTTAGGTCACGACGACTTAAATAGGCGAAGAGTCGGAGTCGGAGGGGGCTCGGGCTGCCTGCACCATAGGGGGCGCGCCCCCCGGCCGCGCCGGGGTGTGGTCTCGGTGGCCCTATCTTCCGGATGGTTCCGGGAAAAATAGGAACCCGGGCGTTGATTTCGTCCGATTCCGAGAATATTTCGTTACTAGGATTTCTGAAACCAAAAACAGCTAGAAAACAAGAATCGGCCTCTCGGTATCTCGTCAATAGGTTAGTTCCGGAAAACGCATAAAAATGATATAAAGTGTGAACAAAACATGTTGGTATTGTCATAAAACAAGCATGGAACATCGGAAATTATAGATACGTTGGAGACGTATCAGATGGTTATTAAGATGGTTCCATAGGTTTGCTATTGGGTTTACTATGGCTTCATATTTTCTTTACCAAATAATCTCTAATGGTTTCTAAGCTAAGTGGCTTATCATTTCCTAAGTAGGGTTTAGTGGGAATAGAAGCATGTGTTGTGTATTGCTACATAAGGTTGGTACTAGGGTTTATCTTATGGTTCTACTAGGGTTTGATGATTAAGGTTTATCCTAATGGTGTGGTATAATGGAGTGGTAATCAATGGTACTAATCCAATTAACAAGCTAGGGTTTGCATCTAGGTGGCACTAGTGAATCATATAGGTTTTAACTAAGATTATGGACATGAAATGATGACTCATGTGAATTGGTTCTATGTTGGTAAATCATGACTTGTATTTGTTGGTCACATAATAAGGTTCTCTATGTAAGGTGACATTCACATGATCACATGTGATAAGCAACTAGGGTTTTAGGGTTTAAAACATTTTGACATGATCACATAAAATAATGGGATCCAGATTCTAACTTAATAATAAAACTAGGGTTTCTAAATTATGATGTTCAAAAATAATAACTTATTAACTAAATAATGTTTTAAGTAAGTAATTGTTGAGCTACCAAAATGATATTGGCTTTTAATATTTTCTTGCTTTATTGTTATTTAAAGAAAATGGTAAATGGTAATTTGCAAATTAGAGTTATGAATTATCACTAATATTTAAGTAAATGAAACTATGATAAAGAAAATTAATCTTAACATTTTAATTAGTTACTGAATAGTTAAAATTTAAATTTGAAACTTCACTAATTATTGAATTCAATTTGCATTTTAAATAATTAGAAAGACATAATTAATAAAGATAAAAATAAGTGAATTTTTATTTTGACAGATATTTTTGTTTTATATTTTATTTGGGTAGAGTTTATTTTTGTGAGCGTTTTGATATATTATTCATAATTTCTGAGTTGAAATGAAATTTCTATGATTTTGCAAGGTTTCAGTGATTTACTGGAATTTGAAATAAAACAAAAAATACTAAAGATACCCGGTACAGATCTAACCCTATGACTGACTAGTGGGGCCTTTGACCAGTCAACTGCCACGCGGGTAGAAGACCAGTCAAAGCTTCTGACGTGGCGGTGGACACGTCCCTCTCGCCGGCGGCTCGACGCCGGCGACCAGACGAGGACGGCGCCGCCGCTACAGGGCTTCCGCAGACACGCCGTTTGTACCGCTCGGACCAGGAGACGATGGTGAACCATCTCGTGGTGGCGGAATCGACTAAAGGTCGCCGGAAATACGTCGGAGAACATGCCCTGCGGCGGTGCACTCCGGCGAACTATTGATTGAGAGCTACAGATGGTTCCAGGAAGCAAAGGTAGGTCCAAATGATGCGTAAGCTTACCGTGAATACGACGGTGTGGTCGGTGACGACGATGACCGCCGGAGTTGAGCTCAATCTCGCCATTACCGACGATGTACTGAGAAAAGGAAAACCGAAATTGACGTTGTCCAGAGCTCCCCTTGACGATTGCTTGTACCCAGACGCTTCTCTCGACGTGGCGCACCTCCTCGACCATGCGCCGGAGGCTGAGGTGGTCTGTACCGCCGTGTTCTTCATCGACGTCGGCGACAGTGTGTGGAAGAACACGAGGAATAGAGAGAAGCTGAGATGAAATGGATAGGCTTCGAAGGCTTAGGGTTCCGTGGCGGAGCTTCTCGTATATTTATAGGCCTAGGGAAGCTCTACAGCGGCGGCACACCGGCGGAGACGTTGCAGATGCAACGACGACGACGAGCATGCTTCGGGCACGAATCTTGGCGTGGAAAGATAAGACGGACGCGAGGATGATTGGGCGAGGTTCTGAGCGCGCTTGTGGAGTCCGTCCCGTCCTTATCGTCGACGAGGAGGCCGCCGACTGGCGCAGACGTGCTGTCGACGCCGGAGAAGAAGACGCCGCCCCTTTTCTTCTTCGCTGAAACGTTACGTGGTGTTGGGCTGACTTCGTTCTTGGGCTGGGCTACTGGTGGGTTTGGTGTGGAGATGGTTGTTGGGCTGCTGCGGTGCTGGGCTGCCACCAGAGTAAGTTTCCCTCTCTTTTTCCTTTTTAAATTTTCTGTTTTTATTTCCTGGTTTGAATTTGGTATTTGAATTCAATTTTGTTTTGCAGGTTCTAAAATATTTGAATATCCATATCACTTTATGATAATACTCACTGCATAGTTCTTTTGTTCAAACAACTATTAAATAGATGATTAACTTGGTGTTATTGTGAAGTGCATTTTAAATTAAAAATGGATATGGTTTAAATGTTTATCCCTATTCCTTTTTATTTAGGAACCAATCTGTTTGAATGGTTAAAAATTATAACATGTGCTTGGTGAACACTTTGTTAGGTTTGACTAGTACATCATAATATGGATTGTGCACATATTATAAGTATAGCTAGAGTTTAAAATTAATGGCAATGAGAATGGATTGGTTCATGATTTTATGTGAAGAGTTACTTCTAAGGTTTTAGGAAAATGATTGAATAAACTTTACAATCACCAATCTCCATTAACTAGCTTAAGGTTAATTTATTTAGGATAGATCCTATCTTCATTATGGTTAAATCAACTACTTATATGATGTTTCTATTTTATCAATTATTATTTCATTTGGTTCACTAAGTAGAGCATTTGGATAGCAAAGTAAAATGGAATGTTGATTTTATTCTACTCCCAAATGGCATTAGTCTTTAAGTATATATGGCTTGGGTCATTACTTGTGATCCATGATACACAAGTTAGGGCTTAATATTTTATGTGAAGTGATTCCTATGTGAAAGTTTTAGGGTTTTGGTGATGCTTCACTAATTGAAGTATTAAATAGGCATGAGTATTGGTTTGGTTAACTACTAATGAGTTACTTATTATTTCATGAGAAGAATGAGATCTATACCTCACATATATAGGTTTAACTTATCATCTCAATTTATAAAGTAAGATCATGCATTAGATTTGATCCACTTATTCCTCACTAATCTCTCTTTATTATTCCTCTCACTTCTCAATGTCTTGGAATAGCCTAAGGTCCTACTCAAGAGATGATGATATGATCCTCTAAATATATGATTTCCTAGGAATTCTACCTTGGTATCTTCTGTAGCTTGTTCTTCAGGAAATCTGATAAACCTGCATCTTGTGGTATGCCTCCACCTCCTAGCTTCTTCATCTTGATCCTAGCTAATTCACATGGAGTGGCTCTATGTGTTTGTTCACATGTATCATGCTACAAGGTGATCAAATGGATGAAGGGTGTGGCTCTATTTATAGGCTTGGGAAAGCTCTAATATCATGACACATAGGTGGTGACTCTTGTGTTGGTTTGATGAGTAAGGTGCTTGGTTGTCATGCCCTAATCCATAGCAATCCTTTGAGCATGAGGTGGCATAGCTTGGAAAGCAAGTCATGTAGATAATTTCATCCCATGTGGCATAGATCATTATCCTCTCACATGATTTATTTTTGGATAGCCAAGTGGCATTTGCTACTAAATATCTTGTGGATGGTTTTATTATTGTGGATGAGTCATCATACCATCTTTGATTGGATTTACATTATAATATTGGTAAAAAGGTTAAAGTTGAGGGTTATTCCTCAAATTTGGGTTGGATTTGATTTCACCAAGGCATGATCATATGAGTTCCAAAGTACTAATAGTTAATTTTATTCAAATAGTTTGAACTATAATTCGTAATGTAAATGGATTTAGTTTTATGATATTTCATATACTTAATAAGTTATGATTTAAATGAGAATGTGTGGCTTTTATGCACTTTAGACCGTGTGGTTTAACTTATTTATAAGTGAATTAAATTACACACAAAGGTAGTTGCTAACTTTGAAGTGTTAATAAGTTAGGGTTTGATTCTTAAAGAATGTGTTATTGTAAATCTAATTCCATTTGATCTAATCCATAGATCAAATCATCTGTACCCAAAACAAGGTTTTAGTAAAGATCATAGTGAAGTTTATAGCGCTTGACTTGATGATCTACTTTAATTCCAGCAAGTCAAGTGAAACTTCAATGGATCGTGGTAAGTTTTATTTGAAAGCGCGAAAATTCCCCGGATTTTCTATGCATGAATGCAATGCACACCTTGGTGTTCTCTCATTTTGTTGCCTCTAAACCTGGGATATTACACTCTTCTAAGAGGAAAAATTGGAAGGTTGCGCAAGCATTGCATGATAGTGCATGGGTGCAAAAGATTGTCTTCAACCATGACTTCTCCCTCAACCACACCTATCCCAATTCGTGGAGCTTTGGAACCTCATACAAAATTTCAATCTCGTTGACAACATCGAGGATGATATCTTGTGGAGGCTCACCGAAGATGGGCAATACAGTACCAAATCCGCCTATGAGGTGCAATTCATTGGGTCCACTATCTCAACTCTCCATAAGTCGGTTTGGAAGAATTGGGCCCCTCCCAAGATCAAGTTTTTCATTTGGCTTGTTTATCAAAATAGGATATGGACGGCCGACCGTTTGGTCAAGCGCGGTTGGCCCAATTGTGGTATGTGCCCCCTTTGCAGATGTTGCATCGAGTCCGCCGACCACCTTTTCGTGCATTGCCGCTTCACCTTGCGGTTATGGAACGAAGCTAAGGAGTGGTTGGGCCTCCATACGCTAAGCACAAACAATTGGGCGGACCTCTCTTTTCCGGAATGGTGGAATATGTCGACCTCGGGTAATGGCCGAAGAGGGCTGGCCACGCTTTTTATGCTAGTCATTTGGGAGGTTTGGAATGAGCGAAATGATAGGGTCTTCAAGAACAAGCAAGCACCGCTACAAATCATCTTCGATAGGGTTAAAAAAGAGGCACGTCTTTGGGTTCTTGCCGGTGCGAAACATTTGGGCCATTTGATGCCGGGAGAGTAAGGGTCCGTTTGGTTGATGGACAAACATGTATGGGATGGGATGGATCAGATTTGGTGGATGGGATGATTCCAATTGAAGTGATCCCTTGTTTTGTTTGGTTCCAAGAATTTAAGGGACGGGATGGAATGTGATTAGCTTATAATATTCAACATCAGTTGGTTAACAAGGCAAATTGAAATTAGCAAAAAAGGGAATGGTGGAGGTCGACACGGGCGACATCAAGCGCATGCCTGCCCACGCCGCCACGATGCGCGAGGTGGCCTCGCCGGCGGCTTCCCCACGCCGCCACGACGCGCGAGGTGGCGGGCCTCGCCGGCGGCCTCCCCACGCCGCCACGACGCGCGAGGTGCCGGGCCTCACCGGCGGCCTCCCCATGCTGCCACGACGCGCGAGGTGGCTGGCCCCGCCGGCGGCCTCCCCAAGCCCACGCCGACGGCATCGACGGGGCGGCTCTGGGAGATGAGGAGGCGCAATGAGTTCGATGGGGCGACGACGCAGTGAGGTTCGATGGGGCGGCAGTGCAGTGAGGTCCGATGGGGCAGGATTAGTGCTAGGAAGAGAGATTAGGAAGTGGTCCACAAATTAGAAAAACGTGGATTGGGAGGTCCGGCCAATTTGGTGGGATCACTTGATTCAGCATCTTGAGGTATATTCTGTTGAGTGGATGGTGCCATCCCTCCTAATTTACAACCAAACGCATGCAAAATTCGTACCATCCCATCCCATCCCTCTTTCGGTCCGCAACCAAATGGACCCTAATACTCTTTTGTAATAATAGTCTTTTATTTTCTTGTAAACTCCTTGCTTAATCAATGAAATGGGCAAAGCTTTTGCCCTCGTTTCAAAAAAAAAAAAAAAAAACGGCATTTCTCACTGTTGGGAGTTCAGAACAGTCGTTTCGTGGAATTCTTTTCTTTCACTTTTCTCGAGGCGTTTTTTTTTTAAATTGCATTTTTATAATTAGCAGGGTACATCTAGTGCAGGTGCGCGCGCACACACACACGCGTGCCATATAGCTCAATCTCTGCATCAAACTCGCGAGAGCGACAGCACTGTTCAAATTTCAGCAAGAATATTACAAGAATAAACGCGATCCTGTACAGCTACTTATTAGTTTACACAAGATAGATTCAATTCAACTACATGTTGAAGATAATCCAGAGAATAGTTGACGTCCAAGCAGAGTACTACCTAACTTGCGCTTCAGAACACACTTTAGTTCTGCATCCGTATCAAGAGCACTGACAAACAAACATCTCTGATATATTCAACACTGGAACACGTATTCATGTCACGCACATAAACAGCATATATTTGTATAATAGTCGTGCTTTGCTCACCGTTCGTGTCCGTTCCTGATCAAACCCGTGACTTGTTTTTTCGTCGACGAAATCCACCTGTGTGGGTGATATGTCGACGGCATGCCGAGAGTCAGCAGGCCCGCCAAGAAAGTCATCTGTCGGAACAAACTGTCCCGGCCAAATTGACCCGATCTTGGCTGAAAATCAAACATAACGATTACTTTAATGCACCACGATTGTGGATGCATCCAGATGGGAATTGGCCAAGACCAGCCTGTGTTATCTACGGGGCAAATTTAATCGGGAGTGATCAACACCGCTCCTTTTGAACTGGGCCGGCAGGTAGGTCGTCTACCAAAAATCCACAAAAGTATTTCGAGACATTCCACAGTTCGCACGGGCGTTGGTCGACCCCCCTACGAAAATCCAATCGGATATCTCGAGGCCCTTGGTTGTCTGGGTGATCAATTCTAAGATGACGCCAAGGAATTGCAAGTTGTGATTGGTTCCGATTGAATACTTTGCAGCTCGTGCGAAATGCGGGCTACCGTTTGCTAACGACAACTGGAAAGAAAGTAGGCGGCCGGGGGCGACGCCGGGGCTGCCGCACCGCTCCTTACCCGTGGCGCATATAGCTACTAATCAATTGCTTCAAGCTCTGAACTGAATACTGCTGCTACCTGGGTCTGAGATATAAACTTGAAAAATAAACGTCGTATAGCATCTACCACGTGCTCTAATCCACAAGAGTCGGAGCGGGTTGCTAATCACATGCTTCAACCTCTGAACTGAAGCTTCCAAAGTTCTGACGTGACAAATTTGCAGACCAAGATACACTGAACGTAGCCAGGCGGCCCAAGTTGATGTGGACATACTTACCCGAAGTCTCAGTAGGGTTTCGGTCCCAATCATCTGACGCTCGATTCATGTCAAGTGAAGTAAAGTGTCAAACAAGTGTCGGGTCAAGGACGCTAAAGACTGGGCAGAAAATTAAGTTCCAGTTGAGCATGTGTGAAACAGACAGCTACTGAGCTAACAGCCCCGGTGTTACATACAAAACAGCAATGTGGACTTTTGAGATGACGATGTCACAATAGTCCCGCCATATTTAGGTAATACTCCATCCATTTCATATTTGTACTAAATCAACGATAATTAATATGAAATGGATGAAGCAGTACCACTAGAACATCAATTGCAAGTATGAATATTATCGTCCGAGTTGCCAACTCTGCATCTCTCATGAACCTCTTCAGTGGCTAGGAGCCGCGATTTCAAGTCTGAAGATGGTGTGTGACACTCGCGCACTTTTGAGTTTCTTGTGGCGATTTATTGGGCCGACCATTGGTTAGGATGGGTGGGGTCATGTGGATGGAATCATATGATATCGGGGAGGGGATCTTCTACGTGTTTTCTCTAGCAGGATTCGGTCTTGCTAGGTACTAGGGGTCAATTGCCTAATTTTGGGCCATTATGTGGGTTAAGTGTGATAGTTTTGATCCGAGAAGGTGTCACGTCGGAAACATGAAAGTTGTGAGAGTTACATGGACTTTTTCCTAGTACTAGCAGCACTATAATAAAAAAAAGTAGCACTATAATAAAGATTTAGCTCGTGTAACTCTCCTATCTAAAGCGCCATCTGGCATTCCTGAAAAAAACAACTAATCCAAACGAGTTGTCCAATATGGCTTGCACCGCTAATTTAGTACCTATCCTTAATTGATTCCAGTACTTAATTAGCAATGCCACCGACGCGCCTCCTTCCACTCAGCTTGTTGTTCTTGGAGCGGCAGCGTCCGACATGAATGGAGAAATTAAAGGTGCGTATTAATATTATTTTGCAACACTGTTTCTTCCATGCTGCTGCGACTGTACCCAAGCATGTTCTGCAAATAATTAAAAAAAATTAACAAAAAGATAATAAGAAAATAATTAACAACAATATTAGTCCAAATGATTTAGTAATCATACCAGGAATACCGAGGAAAAGCGATCATGAATACCATATCATACACCTTCGCTTTCCTTTATCTTATACAGTGTTAACAAAATAAGATCTCTGTGTAACATTCCAAAATTTCGAAATTTTAAAATGTAAAAATAAATAAATTTAGTAGATTAAATTATTTGTCTTTGTTGAAATTTCACAAGGAATTAAAAATCTTTTGAGTTTTATTTAAAAGCCTGTCTCAAAATGGAGTTTTTCACAAAGATTTGTTTTCAAAGTATTTCCAAACCAAACGTATTTCTATTTTATGGTTTAGAAATCATATAGATTTTATTTAAGTCAAAAGCCCCAAACATTATTTTGCAATATCAATGCCCAAGTAGCCATATAAGACGTTATATTTATAATAACATTTTGTAATTTGGTATTTGACCAAAATTAGTTTTATAAAGTTAATTGAGTCGTTTCGATTTCAATATCCAAATCTATGTTGAAATAAAATCTGCAAAAGGTTTCAATTTTCGGGAAATATTTTAATTGCTTGATTTTATAAAATATAAATAAATTATATTTCAAGATTTTGTTAATAGTCTATTAGGCTAAATGCACAAAATGTATATACCATGTGCTTGTTTGGACTGAAATAGTGATCCATATTGTCCACATACTGTACATTAATCTTTACAAAATCTTTATGACTCGTTTCTCTAAAATTAGACACCAAAAACTGAAACTAGAAAATGTAAAGTACAAATAAGAAATTAGAAAAGAAAGGAAAGAGCGTCCGGCCAGCCGAACTGGAACCGCGCACGCGCGTGTACGCGAGGGACAAGCGGCCACGCAAGTGCAGCCCCCCCGTTTCTTATCTCTTCCCTTTCTTTCTTTCTTCGTTCTCTTTTTTTTTGCTGACAGTTGGGGCCCGCAAATCATCTCCAACCTCCGGACTACTTGTTCGTATCTGGAACAAACTCTGTACCGAAACGAAGCCGCAAGAAACTCCCGATTCCGTTCGATTCCGTGCTCCTCTGCCACAAAAATCCTCTTATAAATACCTCACAATCTCCTCTGCAGTTTCCTCCTCAAAACCCTAGATTTCGCACCGCCAGGCTGCCGAAATTTCTCGCCGAAGTTCCAAGCAGCCGCCGGGATTGGAGCTCGAGATTGATGTTCTCTGTCGTCCCCGACCCATATCTTTCACTCCATATCGTTTCCCTCGATCAACCGCGACACCTCACCACTTTTTCTCCATCCGCAGAGAACGAGGCCGCCCGGAAACGCCGTCGGAAGATCGTCGGAGACGCGACACTTCGGCCGCCTATCGCCGCTGCTCGTGGATGCGAAAGATTCATACAAGCGCACCATCGTGACCGCCGTCTCCTTCCGCACCTCATCCGAGTATCCGACATCTCGACGCCACCAAGGACCTCCGTAACCGCCACCTGAGCCTCGCTGAATGACACCAGGAACACAAACGTGACAAACAGAACGTCCGCTGAATCGGATAACCACCAGAACGCCGTCGCCATTCACGGTCGCCATTCACGTCCGACCCACCATCGTTCATGCATCAGGTACTGTAGTAGGCACCTCGTTACACTGAATTTTCCATCTACAGAGTAGAGAAATCGATCGCTCCATTGTACTAGCTAGCTAGTTCACCTATAAGAACTTTGAAATTCCATAACAAAAGATTTAGAGCTCCGTTTTAGATGATTCATCTTGCATTGATTTTGTAACACAATTCTCTGTAACTTTTGTGTTGGAA
Source organism: Lolium rigidum (assembly GCF_022539505.1). Classification (NCBI taxonomy): domain Eukaryota; kingdom Viridiplantae; phylum Streptophyta; class Magnoliopsida; order Poales; family Poaceae; genus Lolium; species Lolium rigidum. Next base: position 91,886,039 of record NC_061514.1, on the reverse strand, counting down.
GTTTTTCCATCTGAGAAACTTTTTCGGACAACTTTTGGTATAACATCCAGATTTAACCGCAACATGTTTAATCTTGTAAACATTATAGGGAAATGTACACATGTCCAAATATAGCAAACAATACACCCCTGAATTCAGAAAAATGAGTAGACCCCAATGATGAAATAAAATTTAATTTTAGACAAGTTGTAAATATTCAAATTTAAATATGCTAGTTTGAGTACTTTAGACATAATTCAAATTCTACAAATTCAAATCAAAGGATTCCTCTTGCAAATGGAATTTATTAATGTCCCCTGTCCAGTAACATCATTGCTTAAAACTTTTAAAAGTATTTGCAAGTATTCAAATCTAAATATGAGGATTTGAGTAATTTTGGCATAGCTTAAACTCTATAAATCTTTTTAAGATGATTCCTTTTGCAACTAAATTACATTGGAACTCTCCATCCAGTAGCACACCTGTTTACTTTAGTTGATTATATTCACTTCACATGGTTTTAGATTTGAAGTAATATCCTTCTATGTGTCATACGACACAATCCATAAATCCTATCATATCTTTCTTTTGATTATGTGTTACTCATCAATATCCATCGGAATCATTATCATAACTCATTTTTTGTAAACACTGAGGTTGAAGCTTAAACTCATAATTCCATTTTGCCAAAGTGAATCATATGATCATACGCATCTACCAAAATCATTAGATATTTTGATCACATGTCCAAGATCATATCTATCCTAATTATATTTGCCTAGTTCAAAATATTCAAACTACACATGATTTATTTGAGTAAATTGTGGAAAATCTTATTTGTAGATTTTCCCTGTGCAAATGTTGTGGAGACACTCTACACATGTGTTGAAATCTTGACATCCCTTAGATTCTTTGATCCACATCTTGAATTACCATTCATGTCTATCCAATCTCATGTCATTTGATTATATTTATTTAGTTGGGGCTATTCCAATTACAAATGAGTTATTTGATTAATTAAATATACCATTGGTTCATACCCAAGCCTTTTTGTAACTTCAGCTATTGTGATAAGTGTTGTCACACTTCAATTTAATAGCATTTGAGTTTTCACCATGCATGTGAAATCTATGTGATTCTTATCACATGAGTCATTCCAATTTTTGTCCATTCTTTCTTAACCAACCTGTCTTTTCCTATTGGTCATTGATGGTACTTCTTTTTCTAAGTAATTTAGCTCATCATTCAATATCTCAAATTCATATCTTGCAAGCCATACCTCTGCCATACCTTCAATTTCCCAATTAACCATAAATGTAATGAAAACTAAAATACAATGAATAACAAATCTTTCTAAATTGTTACCTTGCTTGATTTTATTGTTGTTTGAATGTGTGTTTATGTTCTGTTACTTTTATGTTATAGTTGTACGGAGAGACACGAGTTTTGATTGAGAGAAGTGCAGAATTCTTCAGATACCAAAAAGGCAAGTGTCACACACCGTCCTATTATTTTCGTATGCACATTGTAGTTATTTTCAGTAGCTATGTATGTGTAGAAGTTTTTCAAATTATATATTGTTGTGCCAATAAACCTATCTAGGATAGCCATATGATTCCATGCCTTATTCTTTGTCGCCGTCGTACTGTAGTATGCTTAGCGTTGCTATTGTAGATGTGTGGTTGGGATTTCATGATGGGATATGTGGTATTATGAAAGTATGGTTTTATGTAATAAAACAACCTAAAATAATGAATCATCTGGGTGGAAGTGGTAATGCTTGGTTTATGTTGAGTGGTTGCACCGGGGTCATTTCTATGGTAGCACCGTGTGCATCACACTTGAGGTTGGCCACCCAGGAACAAAGAGATTAGCCCGGTGTTCCTGTTTTAGTAGCTTCCAGTACAACCACATGCTATATGGGCTCTGGCTAGATTGAGTAGGTTGCGAGAACTCGATCCAATGTACAGAGGGTGGTAGGTGTTGGTAGGATGGAGCGCGTACATTGTGGTTGAGGTATTGCTTCTGAAAGGTCTTGTCCTAGTCGACATCTGTCCATTTGAGCAAAATGCGCATCATGGAAGAAGAACAGACTAGGTCATGTGGGGAATGTGTACAGCCTCTCGAGAGTGTCAAACTAAGTACTTAGCTGTGTCCCCGGTTATGAACATTATGAGCAACTAGAGTCTGGAACTGTTTGGAGGATCTCATCATTCCAATTTCAGAATAAAACTTGATGGGACAAACAATGGGTTTAGGAGCATGCAAAGCTAGGTTGTCTTGTGTTTACATGGGCCTATGCTAGCATGTCCGTAGATGTTTAGGAGCATATGAAGCTAACTGTCTTGCGACGACATGGGTTATGCTAATATGTTCCTAGACGATGATTTTTAAAGAATAAAATTGTTTATAAAAGATAGGGAAACTATTGCTTTCCGCAAAAGAGCCGAAACTCCACTTGCCAAATGAGCACGTAGTTGTTAGGCGCCATTTATATATCCACCAAAAGTGACATTTGCCAATACAATTCCAAATGTATTGACCTCGCGTGGCTGCAACGTTTTATGTTGCGTATATTCCGATGAACGAGTGAGGTTCGATGGTTAGGGTTACGAGTCTATACTCGACATGCTTGCCTGTGGCACATGAAGACGAAGGACTCCATGCTGATATGTTTCGTTGTAAACTCTGATATAATGCTAGCTTCGGGCTATGCAATTTGTAATGTTTACTTTGTAATTACTGGATCATGCGATGTAATAAAGACCTTTGTTTCTTGGTATTACATCTTAAACTGTGTGTGCTAGCGATTGATCCAGGGACTAGCACTATTATGCACAGAGATTCAATTCTTACCGGTTGAATCATTACACTCTGTGACCAAGGGTATAAAATAGAGATGGAGTTAGTTGTGGTTAAACATGAGAATATCAAATGAGTGAACAAACATACACTGTGCATCATATAGTTAGCAAGATGAATGTGCATCTACCAAGTTTTATGTAGAAGCATAGATGTTCGATAGAACTAGATAGATAAAATTCATCTCGACAATATTTTAAGGAAAATGCTCTATATCCTCCGGAGGCTACAAACCTCCCAGCCTCCGGATTTCCCACCGTTGGATCCAATCAATCTGAGTCGTTAAATCGGGTTCTCTTTTCAATTTTGCTTTAAATCCCACTTTTGCTTTATTGAAGCAAAAAAAGCCCCGCTTTTGCTTCATTGAAGCAAAAAACAGTTCGATTAAAAATAAAAACACAAAAACCATTCGGTTGTGGACCTCGCCGGAGACTTTGCCGGAGCACCGTACTTCACCGCAGACCTCGCCGGAGCACTGTACTTCACCATAGCACCGTTGCCAGAGACCTCGTAGCAAAACATTTGTACTAAAGTAGCAACATGACAGAACAATTGTAGCAAAATAATATACTATTATAGCATTGCAGCACGTGTACTAAAAACACGACCTCGTCGTAGAACATCGTCGGAGACCTTGTAGCAAAACTTTTCTACTAAAGTCGCAGAATAGGGGAACAATTGAAGCAACAATATTGTACAATCGTAGCATTGATGCCGACTCCTTGAAGCACCGCCTCCACCAGATGGTAGTGCCGTCGCCCCGGCTTGTAGCACCACCGTCCCTGGCTTGCAGCACCACCATTGCCGGTCGCAGCATCCCCTACCGACGAGGTTTCCGATGAATCTCTGGCAAGTCTCCGGCCTGCTCCGTCCGACATGTCTTTTTCTTTTTTGTATTTACGTGAACCATTTTCTGCTTCAATGAAGCAAAAGCGAGATTTTTTTGCTGCGAAGAAACAAAATCTGAATGAGTCGCAACACTCTTTCTACTTTTTAGTCTTTTAGTCTTTTTAGTCGAAACTTTTTTTGCTTCAATGAAGCAAAAGCTGGAGGTTTTTTGCTTCGACGAAACAAAATCAAAATTTCAGGTGAAAGTGGACACGTGTCACGCATGCAAGTAGGAGGCTGGAAAGTTTGGAGCCTCCGGAGGATTTCTAGCAGTGCCCATATTTTAATCATCAGCATCATAAAACCAGTGAAACGAAGGAACCACATATTAAAGAAGGCTTTATATTAACAATAAAACATTAGTACATCTCTACTAAACAAATAATGGATCTAACTCATGAATAAAACATGGATCTAACTCACAATATAATCTAATCTTGCCACCAAAAACACCAGCGCTTACAGTATATTTGAGCTATAAATAGAAGGTAAATATGTAAAAGCTAACAATGTAAATATGCTGGAGGCAAGGGCGCAGCCTCGCGCCGTTGTGGCCTCGGTGGAGGTCAATGATGAGGCGTCTTGACCGGAGGTATCAGCAGCCTATCTAGCCTCCAAACGTGTAGATCGGCGATACTCCACGGCCACCGTGCCGCACGGGAGTTCATCGGTATTCCAGCAAGGAAGACTTCCAGACATGAGCTACCTTCCGCCTCGCCGTAGTTGTTTTAAAGAGGAGACGGATGTGGATCTATAGTGGAGTGATACTATATATGTTGGTTCTAATTTCTACTAATAATAATAGTTGCAAGGGTTTTGTCGGTCCGATATGACAGGCCCACATATCACACACATAGCCACACAAACGCGCGCGCGCAGTTTGGCACATGTAACCTTTTGCGTCGTCAGACGGTTGCAAACAATTGTGCTGCGATATAGCTTCTTATGGCTACCTGACTTCATGAGGGTGTACTCACAATTTAGCCAGACACACTTGGTCCGAGCTGTGGAAGAGATCGTTCAAGAGTAGAGAGGCGCTGTGAATCGACAACAAAATGAATGAAGAATCTCGATTGGCGTGTTTTATTGAAAGCTAATTAGTAAGACGATTCCAATGCATGACGTTTTATCTTTCGAGCAACCGTACGCCAACTTTCCTTTCATACACCACTTTTTACAATCAAATTATGTGCGATACCTATTATCACATACGACTTTTATAATCCAAATTGTTTGCTAGTTTAATGCAAGATCTTAATTTGCACTAGAATAGAATAGTTGGAGCAGCGCTTTCTCAATATTTATATATATTAACAATCAAACATTTTAGGCACACATGACGCAGCTTCATATTTAGAGGGCTGGTGATCAAAAAATTTACCCCCTATTACATAGAAAATTATAATTCTAATATCTCAATAAACTAAGAGATGTACTCGTCAGCAGGGCCTTTGCCGGAGCTTGTTGCCTCAATAGAGCTTTTGCTAGAGCTCTTTGCATCAGCAGCGGTGGTGGAGCTAATCTTGTCCCTCCTCCTTTTTTCGTCGAGCTTTTTCTTTCTTTGAAGATGGCCTTTTTGACCTCGAACCACACTCGGCTGAGCATGAATTTCTGCCACGTGAAGGAGAGGCCCGGCTTGACCGGCACCTCCATGGCCGACTCAACAAAGGTTCAGCCAGGCACCACGACATACTAAGCCGGAGCCCTCATCGCCTCATTCATCCACGATCTATGCTTTGTCCTTACTTCCGGGCGGTGGGCCGGTGGGGCATTGTTCCTGTAGTGATTCAGCCATTTCAGATCTACTCTAGTCTACTAGCGGCACTCACCGGATTCATAGACGAGCCGGGGTTCGTGGAAAAGCTGTTAAACGACAGGAAAAAGAAGCGGGAAAGAAAAATGATGTGCCAAAACATGACACATGGCTTGAGGGAAAGAATGGATCTGCGAAGAATAAAGTTGAGCATAGTTTGTTTGGAGAAAAGCTTTTGCTTTAGTTTGCACGTGATTTATCTTTGGCTAACCCGTGTGCTGAATTTTCATGTTACGGGCCAGCGGAGGCTAGGCAGACATTCGACTCTTTCGGGCATCAGCGTTTGGACACACAACACATAAAAATAGCCTTCGGTGTGACATGAGGGGTCTTAAAATGCGTGATCTATACTAGTGACCCCCTTTTACCTCCTGCTGCCCACAATAAGATTGGCTGCCACGTTGCCAACCCCGATTACCAACAATAAACGAGCAAATCAAATAATTCAAGGACGAATCCTGGATAGATATTTTGCATACTCTAGAACTTACTATTCAGCATAATGTTTATTTACTCACATGTAATATAAAAATTCAAACACAAACATTTGTTAGCTTTAGAGAAATTCAAAGATTTGTGTGCATATTATTGTTTTTATTTTCTCTAAGTTAGAATAATGGGCTTGGGATTTTAAGAGCCTAAAAAGGGAAATAACTAACACAAATTATCTCTCAAAATACGATGCCAATAGAGTGCAAGTCTATTAACACCATCGGGCGGTATATTAGACACAAAAAATGTTGCATCTTAATGTTTAGTTCCCCTACATATTGTGCTTGAGTTTTGCTATGTACTACTGAAGCATGCACCGGTTAAAATCATACATCAAGAGAATAAGCTATAAAAATAAAAAAGTTTGGTATAAGTAAATTATAATTTTGATATATAAAATAGGAGCATGAAGTTAGTTTTTCCTAGTTTAAATGATACCACAACCGACAATAGGGGGCGTATATGTAGGATGAGATTCGGGGGGGAACAGTCAGATTGGCATGTTGTGTTGTGCGTGTGAAACTGGAGGAATTGGGAAACCAGTACACTGGAATTAAACCAAAATCACAGAGTGATATGAATGTTGGTTGGTTAATAAGAACACGACAACGTCGACAAGGCTTCGACTCAAAGGCCCGACCCCCTATCCTTGTACTCCATACATTTGGACCGGTGTATAACTTAGTTTTCCTAGATCTGTTTTTCTATTTATTTTTTGATGGATCCTCCCGATCGGTTTGAAACAACACACATACGATGTGCAGCATATCAAACATGTATCAGAGCCGAAGATTAAGCGAGGGCTCCGCGATGCTTAGATGCGACTGACTAAAACATCCGTTGAGAGATTCATATCAGATTAGACCGACAACGTGTTCGATGCGCCTGGTGAAGGAGTATATAAATTTAACTTTAATTCTGATTTGACACAACATAAATGGCCAAATGTGTTGAATAAGAAAATAGGGAGAAATTGTGTTGGAAGTGAACTAGTTGTTACGTGTAATCTAGAAAAAATAGTTCAGATGACATGTTCAAGCCAAAAATGAGAGAATTCTGAATAAAAAAATAGTAAGTTTAATGTTGAATGGATGTCAGATTTGGTGGATAATAAAAATTCCTAAATGTGACAATTGGCCAACATTGATCCTAACTTATTTGGTTAGGGAAATGGAAATACAATTCAGCCACCAAAGTTCAAGTCTCCATGCATGTACATTTTGACTTTTATTATTATTTAGAAAAATCACTATAGGTGATTTCCCATATCGTATTACTTTTTTTATAAAATTATAAAACTTTCTCAGAATAAAATCTTTAATATTTACTTCCACTTTTGCCAAGGAGCTAATCTTTGACATGCAAAACTTGTCTTCTGTTATGAACCTGGACCTCGGATTCCACCATTCTCCAGCAGTGAAAGAGAATTTTAAGCTTGCTAAACTCGTTGTCCCTTCATCGCATTAAATCACTTTTAAGTGCATCTCCAACACGCCAACATAAACAGATCGAGGCGATCCAAACATGTCTGTGCGGACAGGGGCACAACCCAGCGGCGCTATCCAAACAGATCGAGCGATGCATACTATTCCAAGATGACCTAATTTTTAGCCCAAATTTGGGCTTGAAATGCGATCGTGTGGATAGTGTCCGCGTCCGCATGACATCCCATCAACGGTATTTACACACCCTCTTCTTCCACTCGCATACGAAACCCACCGACGTAGCCACCCAAGCCTTAGCGAGCGATACAGGACGCCCCTGCCACTGCCGCTCCCGCCTGCTCAAGCCAATGAAAGAGCTCACGCTAGAGAAAAGATCTCTTGAAACCAAGAAAACACGTTGAATATCATGTGGTGTCAATTAACTTGAATCAGCCTGTCTTCTAGAGTTTCAGTTCTATTCTTTTCAGATGAAGCTACCGTCAAAGGACACACCAGTTTTGCTAACCTTATCTGCAGTTCTATGAAGAAAGGAACAGTAGCAGTCTTCTCTTTCCTCGCTCTTGGAAGTTTAGAACCGTCGTTTCTTTGACTGATTCTTTTTTTTCTTCACCTTTCTTGCGGATTTTTTTTTTGCATTTTCTCATTAGAGCATCTTTAGCAAATACCTCATCCAGCTGAACCGCATAGCGCGGATCGGGTTGACTGCATCACAAATTTTCGTGTCAAGAACTGCAGTGGCAGAACAGATCCCATCCAAAACCCTGAGCACATTTTCTTAAATTTTGGCGCCAGATTTTATAATGATTTCATCCGCGATAATTTACAAAATTTTGCAAAAGAGGAACTAAACATTCCTAAAACACTACGTAAAGCTAGCCTGGGATCTATACTACATCAGTGGGAGTTAGGGGCAACGTCAACCGCAACGGTGGTAGAGCTTCATGTGTCATCATCGTCGGTGTCCTCGTCAGAGAAGTCCGAGTGGTCGTCCGAGTAGTCGACAGTCACATAGCCGCGCCATCTCCAAGCGGAAGAGGCAATAAAGTAATATTCCCTCCATTCCTAAATATAAGCCATATAGTTTTTAGCACGGAAATTAAAGAACGCATATTGAGAGAAAATTACACCAAAATGGAGGCATTTGCATAATATAAGAAAATATAATCAAATTGCTAAAAAAAATCCATACAAGTGGTGCGTCGCAATAAAGCTTATACTCTGGAATTTTTCTCGAAAAACTATATAACTTATATTTAGGAAGGGAGGGTAAAACGTTATTAGGAAATTCTGGATTTCCCACTAGCATCTGTACTATGTTGATTAGGATTTAATGTGTAAGTTACCATATGTTGGTGAAGTTAGGAGATGCCCGAATATAGGTGTTCCCAGAAACACTATTCAACACCCACTCATAACCACTACCTTCCTAATTTGCATGTCGTGCTATCAAGTAATGGCCATATGCCTTTGTATCTCTTACTCCTCGCTAAGACATGATTAAAAGAGGCAAGAATTGTTGTGACATGTACGACCTCCAACGACGTTTAACAATGATTGCCTTCAATGCCCCTATTGACAAATATCACAACATAGAAAATCACCGAAAACAACCACCACTTTCATATATTGCAAACTATCAACATGATTTTTACTTTGGTTCATAGAAATGGTAGGGTTCATCCATCTCCCAAGAATAACTGAAACTACTCACACATGAGGGCAAATAACATACAACTTATAAGCTTAGGCAAGGGCTCCATCTTACAGTGGAATAAATGCCAACAAAATGTGCAGGCGGAGATACATAGTATCCTAAGGTATGAGACTGTAGCCTTTGAGGAGAAATATTTAGGGCTGCCGGTACCGGAAGGACGTATGAATAAAGGAAAATTCCAACCGTTGAAGTCAAAGTTTGTAAAGAGAGCTAATGATTGGGTTGAGAAATATATGTCCGGGGCAGCGAAAGAAATATTGGTGAAGGGAATGCTGCAATCATTGCCGACATATGCTATGAGAATTTTTCGATTCCCAGTTGGTCTCGCTGATGATCTAAGCCAAGTCATTCAGAATTTCTGGTGGGGTGACGAACATGATCGTCGTCGTGTGCACTGGATGTCTTGGGAGAAAATGGTAAGACCCAAATCACAGGGAGGTATTGGTTTTCGTGATCTGAGGGTGTTCAACCAAGCATTGTTGGCTCGCCAAGCATGGCGGCTTATTCAGAAACCTGATAGTTTGTGTGCAAGACTACTCAGGGCCAAGTACTACCCAAACAGTAACTTGTTGGACATGGCTTTTGTGCAAAACACATCCCAGACGTGGCAGGGTGTGATGCAGGGCTTGGATCTTCTAAAATGTGGTGCTATTTGGAGGATTGGTTCAGGATCGCAAGTGAGAATATGGAGGGATAACTGGATTCCGCGTAGTGACTCACTAAAGATTTCAGGTATGCGGGAACACTCACGTTTTCGTTGGGTATCTGAGTTGGTAAATCCAGTGACTAGAACTTGGGATGAAGCAACAATTAGGAAGATTTTCTTCCATCATGATGTTGAAGTGGTACTTGCGTTGAAACTTCCCGCGAGAGCCACTGACGACTTTGTGGCTTGGCACCCCGAGGACAATGCCAATATGGGATTTATTGTGGAAGGCTGATGTACCCCCAAAGGTCCGTGTCTTTTCTTGGAAGGCTACAACTGATACTTTGGCGGTCATGGAGAATGTGCATCGACGCATAAACACAGTTTTGCCAATCTGCACTATATGTGGATCAGCTCCTGAGAATGCATACCATGCTTTGGTACAGTGTACCCTAGCAAAAGCCATGCGTGGTGAGTTAAGACTAGTATGGAATCTACCACCAGAAAGAGAGTTTGGTCAGTCAGGAAAAGAATGATTTTTGCAACTCATAGCTAATGTACCAGATGAAACAAGACCGAAGCTTCTCCTCCTTTTCTGGCGGGTATGGCATCACAGAAATAACATAGTACACGAGGATAGAAAGACGGCCACATCAGCATCAGTACCATTCTTGCATAATTATTTGGAGTCATTCAGAGCTGCAACAACAAAGCATGTTGATCTAAAGGAAAGGGAGCAATTTTCAAATCACAGGCAGTGCCTAGCACCCCTCATGTACGCTCATGGTGGCATCCCCCAGATATTGGCTGGACAAAGGTGAATGTTGACGGGGGCTGGTACTCATGGGGCAAGAAGGCCGGGTGGGGGTTGATCATACATGACAATACAGGAGCAGTGCTAACTACTGCATGGCAGTATCTTCCAGGGTGTGTGAGTGCTGAGCAGGCTGAAGCACTGATACGTCTCCGACGTATCGATAATTTCTTATGTTTCATGCCACATTATTGATGATATCTACTCCGTCCGGTCCTATTTAATTGACTCGGATTTAGTACAACTTTGTACTAAATTCGAGTCAATTAAATAGGACCGGAGGGAGTACATGTTTTATGCACACTTTATGTCATATTCGTGCATTTTCTGGAACTAACCTATTAACAAGATGCCGAAGAGCCAGTTGCTGTTTTCTGCTATTTTTGGTTTCAGAAATCCTAGTAACGAAATATTCTCGGAATTGGACGAAATCAACGCCCAGGGTCCTATTTTGCCACGAAGCTTCCGGAAGACCGAAGAGGAGTCGAAGTGGGGCCACGAGGCGCCGCCACCATAGGGCGGCGCGGCCCGGGCCCCGGCCGCGCCGAACTATGGCGTGGGGCCCTCGTGTGGCCCCCACGTTGCCCTTCCGCCTACTTAAAGCCTCCGTCGCGAAATCCCCGCATCGAGAGCCACGATACGGAAAACCTTCCGGAGACGCCGCCGCCGCCAATCCCATCTCGGGGGATTCTGGAGATCTCCTCCGGCACCCTGCCGGAGAGGGGATTCATCTCCCGGAGGACTCTTCACCGCCATGGTCGCCTCCGGAGTGATGAGTGAGTAGTTCACCCCTGGACTATGGGTCCATAGCAGTAGCTAGATGGTTGTCTTCTCCTCATTGTGCTTCATTGTTGGATCTTGTGAGCTGCCTAACATGATCAAGATCATCTATCTGTAATGCTATATGTTATGTTTGTCGGGATCCGATGGATAGAGAATACCATGTTATGTTAATTATCAAGTTATTACCTATGTGTTGTTTATGATCTTGCATGCTCTCCGTTATTAGTAGAGGCTCTGGCCAAGTTTTTGCTCTTAACTCCAAGAGGGAGTATTTATGCTCGATAGTGGGTTCATGCCTCCATTGATATCTGGGACAGTGACAGAAAGTTCTAAGGTTGTGGATTTCTGTTGCCACTAGGGATAAAACATTGATGCTATGTCTAAGGATGTAGTTGTTGATTACATTACGCACCATACTTAATGCAATTGTCTGTTGCTTTGCAACTTAATACTGGAAGGGGTTCGGATGATAACCTGAAGGTGGACTTTTTAGGCATAGATGCAATTGGATGGCGGTCTATGTACTTTGTCGTAATGCCCAATTAAATCTCACTGTACTTATCATGACATGTATGTGCATTGTTATGCCCTCTCTATTTGTCAATTGCCCGACCGTAATTTGTTCACCCAACATGCTTTTATCTTATGGGAGAGACACCTCTAGTGAACTGTGGACCCCGGTCCATTCTTTTATACTGAAATACAAATCTGCTGCAATACTTGTTTTTACTGTTTTCTTGCAAACAATCATCTTCCACACAATACGGTTAACCCTTTGTTACAGCAAGCCGGTGAGATTGACAACCTCACTGTTTCGTTGGGGCAAAGTACTTTGGTTGTGTTGTGCAGGTTCCACGTTGGCGCCGGAATCTCTGGTGTTGCGCCGCACTACATCCCGCCGCCATCAACCTTCAACGTGCTTCTTGGCTCCTCCTGGTTCGATAAACCTTGGTTTCTTTCTGAGGAAAAACTTGCTGCTGTGCGCATCATACCTTCCTCTTGGGGTTCCAACGAACGTGTGAGTTACACGTCATCAAGCTCTTTTTCTGGCGCCGTTGCCGGGGAGATCAAGACACGCTGCAAGGGGAGTCTCCACTTCCCAATCTCTTTACTTTGTTTTTGTCTTGCTTTATTTTATTTACTACTTTGTTTGCTGCATTATATCAAAACACAAAAAAATTAGTTGCTAGCTTTACTTTATTTACTATCTTGTTTGCTATATCAAAAATACAAAAAAATTAGTTACTTGCATTTACTTTATCTAGTTTGTTTTATTTACTACTGCTAAAATGGCCACCCCTGAAAATACTAAGTTGTGTGACTTCACAACCACAAATAATAATGATTTCCTATGCACACCTATTGCTCCACCTGCTACTACAGCAGAATTCTTTGAAATTAAACCTGCTTTACCGAATCTTGTCATGAGAGAGCAATTTTCTGGTGTTAGTTCTGATGATGCTGCTGCCCATCTCAATAATTTTGTTGAATTGTGTGAAATGCAAAAGTATAAAGATGTAGATGGTGACATTATAAAATTAAAATTGTTTTCTTTCTCATTAAGAGGAAGAGCTAAAGATTGGTTGCTATCTCTGCCTAAGAATAGTATTGATTCCTGGACTAAATGCAAGGATGCTTTTATTGGTAGATATTATCCCCCTGCTAAAATTATATCTTTGAGGAGTAGCATAATGAATTTTAAACAATTGAATAATGAACATGTTGCTCAAGCTTGGGAAAGAATGAAATCTTTGGTTAAAAATTGCCCAACCCATGGACTGACTACTTGGATGATCATCCAAACCTTTTATGCAGGACTGAAATTTTCTTCGCGGAACTTATTGGATTCAGCTGCTGGAGGTACCTTTATGTCCATCACCTTGGGGGCGGCTACAAAGCTCCTTGATGATATGATGATTAATTACTCTGAATGGCACACGGAAAGAGCTCCACAAGGTAAGAAGGTAAATTCTGTTGAAGAATCCTCTTCCTTGAATGATAAGATTGATGCTATTATGTCTATGCTTGTGAACGGTAGGACTAATGTTAATCCTAATAATGTTCCGTTAGCTTCATTGGTTGCCCAAGAAGAACATGTTGATGTAAACTTCATTAAAAATAATAATTTCAACAACAATGCTTATCGGAACAACTCTAGTAATAACTATAGGTCATATCCTTATAATAATGGTAACGGTTATGCTAATTCTTATGGGAATTCTTACAACAATAATAGGAATACACCCCCTGGACTTGAAGCTATGCTTAAAGAATTTATTAGTACACAAACTGCCTTTAACAAATCTGTTGAGGAAAAGCTCAATAAAATTGATATTCTCGCTTCTAAGGTTGATAGTCTTGCCTCTGATGTTGATCTTTTGAAATCGAAAGTTATGCCTAATAGGGATATTGAAAATAAAATTGTTACTACAGCAAATGCCCTCCAAGTTAGAATTAATGAGAATATAAGATTAATGGCTGAATTGCGTGCTAGGTGGGATAGAGAAGAAAATGAAAAACTAGCTAAAGAGAAAAATGTAGCTAAAGTTTGGACTATTACCACCACTAGCAATGCTAATGATTCACATGTTGCTGCACCTCCTACTATTAATGGTAAAATAATTGGTGTTGGCAATGTTTCTACTCCTAGTGCAAAGCGCGCAAAATTACCCGAAGCTCGCTAAAACTGCTGAAACTGCCTGTGATAAAACTGCTGAAAATTTTTCCAACCTTGGGGATGATAATCCTATTGCTTTAAATTGTAATGATTTAGATTTTGATGATTGCCACATCTCTGAAGTTATAAAGTTCTTACAAAAACTTGCTAAGAGTCCCAATGCTAGCGTTGTAAACTTGGCTTTCACAAAACATATTACAAATGCTCTCATAAAAGCTAGAGAAGAGAAACTAAAACTTGAAACTTCTATTCCTAGAAAGCTAGAGGATGGTTGGGAGCCCATCATTAAAATGAGGGTCAAAGATTTTGATTGTAATGCTTTATGTGATCTTGGTGCAAGTATTTCTGTTATGCCTAAGAAAGTCTATGATATGCTTGACTTGCCACCATTGAAAAATTGTTATTTGGATGTTAATCTCGCTGATAATGCTAAGAAGAAACCTTTGGGGAGAATTGATAATGTTCATATTATGGTTAACAATAACCTTGTCCCCGTTGATTTTGTTGTCTTGGATATTGAATGCAATGCATCTTGCCCCATTATATTGGGAAGACCTTTTCTTCGAACCGTTGGTGCTACTATTGATATGAAGGAAGGTAATATTAAATATCAATTTCCTCTCAAGAAAGGTATGGAAAACTTCCCTAGAAAGAGAATTAAGTTACCTTATGATTCTATTATTAGAACAAATTATGATGTTGATGCTTCATCTCTTGATGTTACTTGATATACACTTTCTGCGCCTAGCTGAAAGGCGTTAAAGAAAAGCGCTTATGGGAGACAACCCATGTTTTTACTACAGTATTTTTGTTTTATAATTGAGTCTTGGAAGTTGTTTACTACTGTAGCAACCTCTCCTTATCTTAGTTTTATGTTTTGTTGTGCCAAATAAAGTCTTTGATAGTAAAGTAAATACTAGATTTGGATTACTGCGCAGAAACAGATTTCTTTGCTGTCACGAATCTGGGTCTAATTCTCTGTAGGTAACTCAGAAAATTAAGCCAATTTACGTGAGTGATCCTCAGATATGTACGCAACTTTCATTAAATTTGGGCATTTTCATTTGAGCAAGTCTGGTGCCTCAATTAAATCCATCTTTACGGACTGTTCTGTTTTGACAGATTCTGCCTTTTATTTCGCATTGCCTCTTTTGCTATGTTGGATGAATTTCTTTGATCCATTAATGTCCAGTAGCTTTATGCAATGTCCAGAAGAGTTAAGAATGATTGTGTCACCTCTGAACATGTTAATTTTTATTGTGCACTAACCCTCTAATGAGTTGTTTCGAGTTTGGTGTGGAGGAAGTTTTCAAGGATCAAGAGAGGAGTATGATACAATATGATCAAGGAGAGTGAAAGCTCTAAGCTTGGGGATGCCCCGGTGGTTCACCCCTGCATATTTTAAGAGGACTCAAGCGTCTAAGCTTGGGGATGCCCAAGGCATCCCCTTCTTCATCGACAACATTATCAGGTTCCTCCCCTGAAACTATATTTTTATTCCGTCACATCTTATGTACTTTGCTTGGAGCGTCGGTTTGTTTTTGTTTTTTTTTTGTTTGAATAAAATGGATCCTAGCGTTCACTTTATGGGAGAGAGACACGCTCCGCTGTAGCATATGGACAAGTATGTCCTTAGGCTCTACTCATAGTATTCATGGCGAAGTTTCTTCTTCGTTAAATTGTTATATGGTTGGAATTGGAAAATGCTACATGTAGTAATTCTAAAATGTCTTGGATAATTTGATACTTGGCAATTGTTGTGCTCATGTTTAAGCTCTTGCATCATATACTTTGCACCCATTAATGAAGAAACACTTAGAGCTTGCTAATTTGGTTTGCATATTTGGTTTCTCTAGAGTCTAGATAATATCTAGTATTGAGTTTTGAACAACAAGGAAGACGGTGTAGAGTCTTATAATGTTTACAATATGTCTTTTATGTGAGTTTTGCTGCACCATTCATCCTTGTGTTTGTTTCAAATAACCTAGCTAGCCTAAACCTTGTATCGAGAGGGAATACTTCTCATGCATCCAAAATCCTTGAGCCAACCACTATGCCATTTGTGTCCACCATACCTACCTACTACATGGTATTTATCCGCCATTCCAAAGTAAATTGCTTGAGTGCTATCTTTAAAATTCCATCATTCGCCTTTGCAATATATAGCTCATGGGACAAATAGCTTAAAAACTATTGTGGTATTGAATATGTACTTATGCACTTTATCTCTTATTAAGTTGCTTGTTGTGCGATAACCATGTTTCGGGGACGCCATCAACTATTCTTTGTTGAATATCATGTGAGTTGCTATGCATGTCCGTCTTGTCCGAAGTAAGAGAGATCTACCACCTTAATGGTTGGAGCATGCATATTGTTAGAGAAGAACATTGGGCCGCTAACTAAAGCCATGATTCATGGTGGAAGTTTCAGTTTTGGACATATATCCTCAATCTCATATGAGAATAATAATTGTTGCCACATGCTTATGCATTAAAGAGGAGTCCATTATCTGTTGTCCATGTTGTCCCGGTATGGATGTCTAAGTTGAGAATAATCAAAAGCGAGAAATCCAAAATGCGAGCTTTCTCCTTAGACCTTTGTACAGGCGGCATGGAGGTACCCCATTGTGACACTTGGTTAAAACATGTGTATTGCAATGATCCGGTAGTCCAAGCTAATTAGGACAATGTGCGGGCACTATTAGTATACTATGCATGAGGCTTGCAACTTGTAGGATATAATTTTCATAACTCATATGCTTTATTACTACCGTTGACAAAATTGTTTCATGTTTTCAAAATAAAAGCTCTAGCACAAATATAGCAATCGATGCTTTCCTCTTTGAAGGACCATTCTTTTTACTTTTATGTTGAGTCAGTTCACCTATTTCTCTCCACCTCAAGAAGCAAACACTTGTGTGAGCTGTGCATTGATTCCTACATACTTGCATATTGCACTTGTTATATTACTCTATGTTGACAATTATCCATGAGATATACATGTTACAAGTTGAAAGCAACCGCTGAAACTTAATCTTCCTTTGTGTTGCTTCAATACCTTTACTTTGATTTATTGCTTTATGAGTTAACTCTTATGCAAGACTTATTGATGCTTGTCTTGAAGTACTATTCATGAAAAGTCTTTGCTTTATGATTCACTTGTTTACTCATGTCATTACCATTGTTTTGATCGCTGCATTCATTACATATGTTTACAAATAGTATGATCAAGGTTATGATGGCATGTCACTTCAGAAATTATCTTTGTTATCGTTTTACCTGCTCGGGACGAGCGGAACTAAGCTTGGGGATGCTGATACGTCTCCGACGTATCGATAATTTCTTATGTTCCATGCCACATTATTGATGATATCTACATGTTTTATGCACACTTTATGTCATATTCGTGCATTTTCCGGAACTAACCTATTAACAAGATGCCGAAGAGCCGATTCTGTTGTTTTCTGCTGTTTTTGGTTTCAGAAATCCTAGTAACGAAATATTCTCGGAATTGGACGAAATCAACGCCCAGGGTCCTATTTTGCCACGAAGCTTCCAGAAGACCGAAGAGGAGTCAAAATGGGGCCACGAGGCGCCGCCACCATAGGGCGGCACGGCCCAGGCCCAGGCCGCGCCGACCTATGGCGTGGGGCCCTCGTGTGGCCCCCCACGTTGCCCTTCCGCCTACTTAAAGCCTCCGTCGCGAAATCCCCAGTACCGAGAGCCACGATACGGAAAACCTTCCAGAGACGCCGCCGCCGCCAATCCCATCTCGGGGGATTCCGGAGATCTCCTCCGGCACCCTGCCGGAGAGGGGATTCATCTCCCGGAGGACTCTTCACCGCCATGGTCGCCTCCGGAGTGATGAGTGAGTAGTTCACCCCTGGACTATGGGTCCATAGCAGTAGCTAGATGGTTGTCTTCTCCTCATTGTGCTTCATTGTTGGATCTTGTGAGCTGCCTAACATGATCAGGATCATCTATCTGTAATGCTATATGTTGTGTTTGTCGGGATCCGATGGATAGAGAATACCATGTTATGTTAATTATCAAGTTATTACCTATGTGTTGTTTATGATCTTGCATGCTCTCCGTTATTAGTAGAGGCTGCGGCCAAGTTTTTGCTCTTAACTCCAAGAGGGAGTATTTATGCTCGATAGTGGGTTCATGCCTCCATTGATATCCGGGACAGTGACAGAAAGTTCTAAGGTTGTGGATTGTTGTTGCCACTAGGGATAAAACATTGATGCTATGTCTAAGGATGTAGTTGTTGATTACATTACGCACCATACTTAATGCAATTGTCTGTTGCTTTGCAACTTAATACTGGAAGGGGTTCGGATGATAACCTGAAGGTGGACTTTTTAGGCATAGATGCGAGTTGGATGGCGGTCTATGTACTTTGTCGTAATGCCCAATTAAATCTCACTGTACTTATCATGACATGTATGTGCATTGTTATGCCCTCTCTATTTGTCAATTGCCCGACTGTAATTTGTTCACCCAACATGCTTTTATCTTATGGGAGAGACACCTCTAGTGAACTGTGGACCCCGGTCCATTCTTTTATACTTGAAATACAAATCTGTTGCAATACTTGTTTTTACTGTTTTCTTGCAAACAATCATCTTCCACACAATACGGTTAACCCTTTGTTACAGCAAGCCGGTGAGATTGACAACCTCACTGTTTCGTTGGGGCAAAGTACTTTGGTTGTGTGTGCAGGTTCCACGTTGGCGCCGGAATCTCTGGTGTTGCGCCGCACTACATCCCGCCGCCATCAACCTTCAACGTGCTTCTTGGCTCCTCCTGGTTCGATAAACCTTGGTTTCTTTCTGAGGGAAAACTTGCTGCTGTGCGCATCATACCTTCCTCTTGGGGTTCCCAACGAACGTGTGAGTTACACGCCATCAAGCACTTGCTTGCCTGGAGGGCCTTAAGCATGTTATTGACCTTCAATATTGGCCAGCTACTATTGAGACTGATTGCAGCCGAGTGGTGCAAGCCGTTGCAGCGAATTCCTTGGATAGATCATCCTGTTGGTGCATCTATAGGGAGATACAAGAACTTTTGAGACTTCATCCCGATATTTTTTTTCGTAAAGTACACCGCGAGTGTAATAAAGTAGCGCA
The DNA here is from genome assembly GCF_022539505.1 of Lolium rigidum. Taxonomy (NCBI): domain Eukaryota; kingdom Viridiplantae; phylum Streptophyta; class Magnoliopsida; order Poales; family Poaceae; genus Lolium; species Lolium rigidum. Next base: position 91,866,795 of record NC_061514.1, on the reverse strand, counting down.
TAATTTGGCGCAACTAGGCAAGCACGAGCCATGTGGAGTGTTACGCGAGTCAGTGCCGACCTGTGTGTTGGCGCTGATCGCAGATGATTGTAAAAATATTATTGCCTAATTAATAAAGCTCACGATTTCCCTAAAAAAACATCATCATGGATATAAATGAATTAAGATGGATCAAATGGATACAAGTGCAAATCAATCTAGTCGGTATTACTACGAGTTCAATAACAATGGTGAGGTTGATGAAGGTTGCAATTGTGTTGATGAAGGCGGTCAAGATGATGCCCAAGCATCCAAGATCCTTGCAGCGACGTGGTGGATCCCCTTTGGTGGTGAGTTTCCCCTCGAGATCCTTTCCGAAGGTGAGGCTTCTTGGTTTTTATTTGTCTCTGTAACTTTGATGTGAGATCCGTCTTCGCAGGGTTAAAATACTTGACGAGGCGGTTCAACTGACGCATGGTACGATCACACCGTACAGGTGGGTGTGACCGTATCACTAGTCATTAAGTCCTTTGTCTTCACAATTTCGTGAACTTTTCCCTTGGTTCAATTTATAGGTATGTGGTACGTGTATGGAAGGTGTTTTAATGCCTTCAACCATCATTATTGTGCCCAGATATGATCTCTTTCATTGTTTTGTCAATGTTCCTCCTTAATTGCGGGATCCTAGTGAAACTGACAACATAGGGGTGGGGCAGCGCGATAAAATGATAAAACTCCTACTTCTACGACTATTTTAATGCCGTAAAACCCGTTGCTTTTTGCACTCATCACTTGGCCCTCCGAATGTATGTTCCTCCTGCTCGTCGGCATCGTGGGAACGCTTGTCCTTCTCCAACACATCGGTAACGACTATCGTGAGGGAGTTGCGTCGGGCCATGGCGAGGTGGCGCACCTCCCGAGCGACGTCCTCCTCCTCCTCCTCCTTGCCTGATCTCGATCGGCGGGAGCGGAGGCAGCCCGTGCGACGCCAGCCACATCACCCGCCCCGAAGCCGGCGCAGCCCCGCCTCGTCGTCATGCACACGCAGGAGGATGGCGTTTCACACAGGGGAGCGCGGGTTGCGGCGAGAGAGCGCGCCGTGGTGGTGCGCTCGCTCGCTACGGCGCGCTTGGCAAGCGTCTCCGGCACTCGCCTCGTCGACGCGGAGCCACGGCCGCGCGGCATATAAGTGTGGCATCCGTGCACCAAATTGGGCATAGCCATCTGGGGAGGAGATAGAGGGGGTGGAGACAGTGGTGGATCCACAAGGTATGCTGGGTATGCCGCGGCATACCCTGGGGCCTGGTCGTTCTGTGCAGTATTAGTTCGTAGAAAAAAAAGAGCCGATCGATCGTGCAAAACTGCTTAGCTAACCTCGAGCTGGCTGTTCCCAGTACTACTTAGTAGTAGAGGAAAAGGAAGGACTGATCGATTCGTCCAAAACCTTTTAGCTTGAGGCCTTAAACAGTGTGTGCGGCCTGTTTGATTAATCTCATACGTCCAACTTCCTCTACCTATCATAAACTGTAAACCATATGAGTACTGTTACACATGGTGTACATAGCAAATTGTCATACTTAAATTGTTTCATTTTTTAAAATATTTTCTTCAGAAAAGTGGCGGAGACATTGCACTCCCTTTTAAGAAAAACACAACAAAAGAAGATTGCCTCTGCTTTAAATCCTTCTCTGTGACGGAAAGCACACAAGTAGTATTGTAAGTTTCTTTTATGCTTATTTAAGACTATTACTTTGGTGTGCTAGAACTATTTCTGTGATCATTTTTTCAACTTGCTAAGTTAATATTTTAATTGGATATTATTTATTTATTTTATATTGATTTACAACGCAGCTGCGCAGTTCTATATTGAAGTAGTAAAAATATTTTATCACAATTGTCATCAATTTTTTTGGAGCGGCATACCCATTGAGAAAATCCTAGGTCCGCCACTGGGTGGAGAGGAGTTGCCACAAATTGGAGCGTTGGTTGTGGCGGCGGGAGGAGGAAGAGGATAAATGGATGCCGCAGTACCGCATCCAAACCCTCATTGACGCTTATATGCAGGTTTCACACGGGCTTCAATAGGGTACCCCGCATCACAAAACTTGATGCGGGCTGGAATGTGATTCTGTTCCAGCTTGTTTTTGGCCCAAAACCGAAAGAAAAAAAGCAATAGGTACGGGATAGGGGGTCTGCTACTAATTACCAGGTTACACGCACCCTATAGGCTATAGCGCAATCTCTGCACCCAACCACCTCCATATTGAGTTGCTGCTTTCTTCAGCAAACATAGCAATGTACGAAGTCAGCAGTCTCGCTGAGAGTGACAACATCTATTCAATTTTCAGCAAGATTATTACAAGAATAAACGTGATCGATCCTATACAACTATTTATCAGCTTACTCAAGATTGTTTCAAATTCAGCTACTCCGTAACTTATACGGTAAGATAATCTGGAGATGACGTCGAAGCTCTGCTGACTTCAGAACATCTTCGACAACATTCGATTCTGCATCCCTTTCAAGCAGAGCAGCACAGCCAAACATCTCTGATATATTAGCACTGAACGACATATTCATGTCACGCACATAAACATCAGACATGTCTAATTGCCGTGCTTTGCTGACCGTTCCTGATCTCAAATCCGCGACTTCTTTTTTCGCGGACGAAGTCCACCTGTCGATGCCCTACTTTGTGCTGTGTCGAGTGTCGAGAGTCAGCAGGCATGCCAACAAAGTCATCGTCGGAACAAACTGTCCCGACCAAATTGACCCGATCTTGGCTGAAAAACAAACACAGCGATTACTTTAATGCGCCACGATTGTGGATGCATACATATGGGAATTGGCCAGTCTAAAAAATTAAATCGGGAGCGATCAACACCGCTCGTTCTGAATTGGGCCGGCAGGTAGGTCGTCTTTGATAGACAATGTACTTTGTAGATACCTGTATAATACGTATCCCTGTAATCTCTGTATTTGTACGATCTACCCATATATATATGAGAGAGGCCGGCCCTATTGGGTGCTGTGCAATACCCTACCAAACCCTACTTTAACATGGTATCGGAGCGGAGGAATTGATCCGCCGCCGCCGTACGCTTCCGCCTACAACTCGAGATCGATCTCGATCGTTTTTCTGCGTCGTCGCCTGTAGCGCCGCCGCCTACTCCTCTTCACACCTGTAATGGCCCCCAACACCACCGGTCTCTCTCCACGACCGCGTCCTCCTTCCTCTCCAGCGGATCGGACTCCGGTTCCGCCGGGCTGTCCAGCAGCGGGAAGGCGACCATGGCGTCGCGGATACCTACCACGCCCATCGTCATCAACAACGCCATCACCATCCGGCTCACTGCCGAGAATTACCTCTACTGGCGCACTCAGATCGTTCCGATCCTTCGGAGTAACCTCATCTACGGGTTCGTCGACGGCACACTCCCCTGCCCCGACGCTGAGATCGCAAATACCGTGGCCAAGGAGCCTGCTACCGTCCCCAACCCTCTGTATGGTGCTTGGCATCAGCAAGATCAGGCGATCCTATCCGCCATCGTCTCCTCCCTTACCGAAGGAGTGATTGGGATGGTCATGCTCGCTGCTACGTCGCAAGAGGCCCGGGAGACGCTCGAGGTGAGCTATGCCACGCAGTCTACCTCGCGTGTCATGCAGCTCCGCACTGCCCTCTCCAAGTGCAAGAAGTTGGACAAGTCTGCCAATGCCTACTTCTCTGAGGTCAAGGCACTCGCCGATACTATGGCCTCCGTTGGACAGCCACTCCGACCTGAAGAGTTCAACTCCTACCTCCTTGGCGGGCTTGACAGCGACTACGATGCGTTGGCTGATCGCATTGGTGCTCATCCGATCAATGATCCCATGCCAATGCGTGATGTTTATGCCCAGATGCTGAATGCCGAGCAGCGTGCTGAGAATCGGCGTGCCGAGCTTCGTGTCGACGTCCACCACGCGGCCAACTACTCGTCGCGCCAGGGTCCTGGAGGAAGTCGCGCTGCTCCGCCCCCTGCTGGTCGCACCGGTCCCCCGCCTCCTGTCCGTCAACAGGCGCTTGCCCCTGCCCCTGCAAATGGCAATAGGCCTCAATGCCAGATATGTGGGAAGCTGGGTCATGTTGCCTCCTGCTGCTTCAAACGGTTCCAGGCCAATTTTCTGGGCATTGGCAACGATGGCCGCAACATGGACCGGCAAATCTCCGTCTTCAAGCCGCCAACCGGTGGTGCCTACACTGCTGCCACCAACAATGGCGCTACGTCCTCCTACCCGATTGATCCCAGCTGGTATGCTGACACCGGCGCAACGGATCACATCACCAACGACCTCAACAAGCTTACTATGAGGGAACAGTACCATGGCAAGGACAATGTCCAAACTGCCAATGGCTCAGGTATGCGCATTACACATATTGGTCAGTCTATCATTCATACACCATCCAACTCTTTACATCTCTCAAACATTCTTCATGTTCCGTCAGTTACAAAGAATCTCTTATCTGTCAAAAAATTTGCCTATGACAATAATGTTTACTTTGAGTTTCACCCATGGTATTTTCTTGTTAAGGATCGGGCTACGAGGGAGGTTCTGCTTAGAGGAGGGCTTCGTGGAGGTCTCTATAATCTCAACTTCGAGTCCGTGAAACAAGTGTTCAGCAGTGTCAGGGTGTCACGAGATCAGTGGCATTCGCGTTTAGGTCATCCAGCCACTCCTATTGTTCAGCATGTCTTACATCGTCATGAGCTTCCATCGTCGTCGGTCAATAAAAATGTAGTGTGTGATGCTCGTCAACAGGGCAAGAGTCATCAATTACCATTCCCTGTATCGAGTCGTGTTGCTACTGCACCTCTTGAGATTATTTATTCGGATGTTTGGGGTCCTGCCCAAACATCTGTTAGTGGACACAAGTATTATGTCAGTTTTATTGATGCTTATAGTCGCTTTACATGGTTTTATCTTCTTAAGCATAAATCTGATGTGTTTCACATTTTCCTTCAATTCCAACAACATGTTGAGCGCTTGTTAAGTAGAAAAATTATCCATGTTCAGAGTGACTGGGGAGGTGAGTACCTTAAGCTCAACAAATTCTTTTCCGACATTGGTGTTTCTCATCGTGTCTCATGTCCTCATACTAGCCAACAAAATGGTACTGCTGAACGAAAACATCGTCATATTGTTGAGACTGGCTTAACCTTGTTAGCACATGCCTCAGCTCCTTTTCGTTTTTGGAGTGATGCATTCTCCACAGCATGCTTTCTCATCAATCGTCTACCTACACGCGTCATTAACATGCAGACTCCACTTGAACGCCTTCTAGGTGAAACCCCTGACTACACCTTTCTCAAGGTTTTTGGGTGCGCATGTTGGCCCCATCTTCGTCCCTACAATAATCGGAAACTTGAGTTTCGATCCAAACAGTGCGTGTTTCTTGGTTATAGCTCCATGCACAAAGGCTACAAATGCTTACATATTCCTACCAATCGAGTCTACATCTCTCGTGATGTCGTGTTTGATGAAACGGTCTTTCCCTTCTCTCAACTTGCCTCTACACATACTGCACCGACATCATCCACTATTCCCTTACATTCTGACCAATTTGTTGATGCCGCATACTCCCCTACACTGTTTGCTAACCATGGTGCAGGACATGGCCGAGGCGCTCGACTTGAGCTACTCGACGATCACGTCGATCATGCACCTGATGGTGCACTGTTGCATGGCGCGGCTGATCCCCATGCAGCCGGGTCCCTCGACGTTGGCCCGTCTTCGCCAACCCGTGCCGCCAGTTGCTCCTTGCCCAGTGCGGCCGACTGCAGCCCGTCTACGCCGTCGCCTGGAGCGGCTGCTCGCTCCTTGTCGCCCACCCCTACTGGGCCATCTGCTTCGGCCTCCCCATCTACTGCTTCATCGACCACCGATGCCTCTTCGACGCCTGTCGATCCTCGCGAGCCAGCTCCTGCTGCTCCTCGTCTTGGTCCCACTACCAGGCTTCAACGTGGTGTTCGTCAGCCCAAACAACGCACCGATGGGACGATTGCCTGGGCAGCTACTCGCACTGATGATCCATCTCTACTGCATACAGAACCCACAGACTATCGAGCCGCTCTTTCCTCTCCACATTGGCGCACTGCAATGGAGACTGAATTTACCGCTCTTCAGAACAATCGTACCTGGCGCCTTGTTCCTCCTCGTTCTGGTGTCAATATTATTGACTGCAAGTGGGTGTTCAAGATTAAAAAGAAGGCCGATGGTTCCATTGAGAGATACAAGGCACGTCTTGTTGCTAAGGGGTTCAAACAACGGTATGGATTGGACTATGAGGATACTTTCAGTCCCGTTGTCAAACCTGCTACTATTCGCTTATTACTGTCTATGGCTCTCTTGTAGGATAACGTTGCATAGAAAACAAAAATTTTCCTACCGCGAACACGCAATCCAAGCCAAGATGCAATCTAGAAGACGGTAGCAACGAGGGGGTATCGAGTCTCACCCTTGAAGAGATTCCAAAGCCTACAAGATGAGGCTCTTGTTGCTGCGGTAGACGTTCACTTGCCGCTTGCAAAAGCGCGTAGAAGATCTTGATCACGATCGGTTCCGGCGCCACGAACGGGCAGCACCTCCGTACTCGGTCACACGTTCGGTTGTTGATGAAGACGACGTCCACCTCCCGTTCCAGCGGGCAGCGGAAGTAGTAGCTCCTCTTGAATCCGACGAGCACGACGGCGTGGTGTCGGTGGCGGTGTAGAAGTCCGGCGGAGCTTCGCTAAGCAAACCGGGCAATATGAAGTGGAGGAGCAAAGCTAGGGTTTGGGAGGGGGTGGCCGGCCACTCTATGGGGGCGGCCAGCTTGTGGTCTTGGGGTGGCCGGCCCCCTCCCTTGGCCCCTCATTATATAGGTGGATCCCAAGTGTTGGTGTCCAAGTCTTCGAATAAGACCCGAAACCAAAACCTTCCATAGGAGGGGGCAAACCTAGCCCAACTAGGACTCCCACCCAAAGGTGGGATTCCCACCTCCCATGTGGGGGTGGCCGGCCCCTATGGTGGAGTCCACTTGGGACTCCACCCCCACTAGGGCTGGCCGGCCATGGAGGTGGAGTCCCTTGTGGACTCCACCTTCCTTGGTGGTTTCTTCCGGACTTTTCTAGAACCTTCTAGAACCTTCCATAGAACCTTCCGCGACATTTTATTCACATAAAATGACATCCTATATATGAATCTTATTCTCCGGACCATTCCGGAACTCCTCGTGATGTCCGGGATCACATCCGGGACTCCGAATAAATATTCCAACTTCATTCCATATTCAAGAACTACCATTTCAACATCCAACTTTAAGTGTGTCACCCTACGGTTCGAGAACTATGCGGACATGGTTGAGTACTCACTCTGACCAATAACCAATAGCGGGATCCGGAGATCCATAATGGCTCCCACATATTCAACGATGACTTTAGTGATCGAATGAACCATTCACATACATTACCAATTCCCTTTGTCTCGCGATATTTTACTTGTCCGAGGTTTGATCTTCGGTATCACTCTATACCTTGTTCAACCTCGTCTTCTGACAAGTACTCTTTACTCGTACCGTGGTATGTGGTCTCTTATGAACTCATTCATATGCTTGCAAGACATTAGACGACATTCCACCGAGAGGGCCCAGAGTATATCTATCCGTCATCGGGATGGACAAATCCCACTATTGATCCATATGCCTCAACTCATACTTTCCGGATACTTAATCCCACCTTTATAGCCACCCATTTACGCAGTGGTGTTTGGTGTAATCAAAGTACCTTTCCGGTATAAGTGATTTACATGATCTCATGGTCATAAGGACTAGGTAACTATGAATCGAAAGCTTATAGCAAATAACTTAATGACGAGATCTTATGCTACGCTTAATTGGGTGTGTCCATTACATCATTCATATAATGATATAACCTTGTTATTAATAACATCCAATGTTCATGATTATGAAACTAATCATCCATTAATCAACAAGCTAGTTTAAGAGGCATACTAGGGACTTCTTGTTGTCTACATATCACACATGTACTAATGTTTCGGTTAATACAATTCTAGCATGATATATAAACATTTATCATAAACATAAAGATATAAATAATAATAACCACTTTATTATTGCCTCTAGGGCATATCTCCTTCAGTCTCCCACTTGCACTAGAGTCAATAATCTAGATTACATAGTAATATACCTAACACCCATGGCATTCTGGTGTTGGTCATGCTTTGCCCTAGGGAGAGCTTTAGTCAACGGATCCGCTACATTCAGATCAGTGTGTACTTTGCAAATCTTTACTTCTCCATCTTCGATGTACTCGCGAATCGAGTGGTAACGCAGCTTGATATGCTTCAGCCTCTTGTGTGACCTTGGTTCTTGTGCATTGGCGATGGCACCCATGTTATCACGAGTAAATGATTAATGGGTCCAATGCACTAGGAACCACACCGAGCTCTACAATGAACCTCTTCATCCATACCGCTTCGATGAAGCCTCCGAAGCCGCTATGTACTCGATTCTGTTGAAGACTTCGCCACCGTGCACTCGCTTCGAGCTTGCCCAGCTTACTGCAGCACCATTCAATATAAACACGTACCCGGATTGTGACTTAGAGTCATCGGGATCGGTGTTCAACTTGCATCGGTGTAACCGTTTACAACGAGCTCTTGGTCACCTCCATAACAAAGAAACATATCCTTAGTTCTTTTCAAGTACTTCGGGATATTCTTGACCGCTGTCCGAGTGTTCCATTCCTGGATCACTTTGATATCTGCTAGTCAAACTAACGAGCATGTGCTATATCCGGTCTAGTACATAGCATGGCATACATGATAGATCCTATCGCCGAGGCATAGGGGATATTATTCATCCTTTCTCTTTCTTCTCGTCGTAGCCGGTCCTTGAGTCTTACTCAATACCTTGCCTGGTAACATAGGTAAGAACCCTTTCTTACTTTCGTCCATTCTAAATTTCTTTAGAATCTTGTCCAGATATGTACTCTGTGATAGCCCTATTAGGCGTCTTGATCTATCTCTATAAATCTTGATGCCTAATATATATGATGCTTCACCAAGGTCTTTCATTGAAAAACTATTATTCAAATAACCCTTAACACTTGCTTAATAGTTCTATATCATTCCCGATCAATAATATGTCATCTACATATAATATCGGGAATGCTACGGAGCTCCCACTCACTTTCTTGTAAATACGAGGCCTCTCCATGACACTCGTATAAACCCGAAGTCTTTGATCACCTTATCAAAGCGTCGGTTCCAACTTCTTGATGCTTGCTTCGAGTCCATAGATTGAACGCTGAAGTTTGCATACTTTGTCGAGCATTTTTAGGATCGACAAAACCTTTGGGTTGTACCATATACAACTCTTCCTCAATGTCTCCATTAAGGAATGCCGTTTTGACATCCATCACGCCAAATCTCATAATCGAAAAATGCAGCTATTGCTAACAAAATCCTCACAGATTTTAGCTTCGCTACCGGTGAGAAAGTCTCATCGTAGTCAACTCCTTGAATTTGTCGGAAACCCTTTGCGACAAGTCGAGCTTTATAGACAGTAATATTACCATCAGCATCTGTTTTTCTCTTGAAGATCCATTTATTCTCGACGGCCTTTCGGCTCTCAGGTAAGTCTACCAAAGTCCATACTTTGTTATCATACATGGATCCCATTTCGGATTTCATGGCTTCTTGCCATTTGTTGGAATCTGGGCTCATCATCGCTTCTTCATACGTCGCAGGGTCCTCATCATTGTTATCCACAATCATGACATTTAGACAAGGATCAAACCAATCGGGAGTGGTACGTTCCCTTGTCGATCCGCGAGGTTCGATGGTTTCCTCGTTCGAAGTTTCATGATCATTATCATTTGCTTCCTCTGTTGCCGGTGTAGGCGGTACAGGTACAACTTCCGATCTTGCGCTACTCGATCAACGAGTATAGATTCATCAATCTCATCGAGTTCTACTTTTCTTCCAGTCACTTCTTTAGTGAGAAATTCTTTCTCAAGAAAGGTTCCGTTCTTAGCAACAAAGATTTTGCCTTCGGATCTGTGATAGAAAGTGTACCCTATAGTTTCTTTTGGGTATCCTATGAAGACGCATTTCTCCGCTTTGGGTTCTAGCTTGTCCGGTTGTAACTTTTTTACATAGGCTTCGCAACCCCAAACTTTCAGGAACGACAGCTTAGGTTTCTTATTAAACCATAATTCATACGGTGTCGTTTCTACGGATTTTGATGGTGCTCTATTTAAAGTGAATGCGGCTGTCTCTAATGCATAACTCCAAAAAGATAACGGCAAATCAGTAAGAGACATCATAGAACGAACCATATCTAAGAGAGTTCGATTACGACGTTCGGACACACCGTTTCGTTGTGGTGTTCCCGGCGGTGTCAATTGTGAAAGTATTCCACATTTCTTTAAATGCATGCCAAACTCATAACTCAGATATTCACCTCCACGATCAGATCGTAGAAATTTAATCTTCTTGTTACGTTGATTTTCTACTTCACTTTGGAATTCCTTAAACTTCTCGAAAGTTTCGGATTTATGTTTCATGAAATAGATATACCCATATCTACTCGGATCATCTCGTGAAGGTTAGAACATAACGATAACCACCGCGCGATGCTACGCTCATTGGTCCGCACACATCGGTATGTATGATTTCCAATAAGTCAGTAGCTCGCTCCATCATACCGGAAAATGGAGTCTTAGTCATTTTTCCCATCGGACATGCTTCGCATCTATCAAGTGACTCAAAGTCAAGTGATTCTAGTAATCCATCGGTATGGAGTTTCTTCATGCGTTTCACTCCAATATGACCAAGACGACGATTGCCACATATAAGTAGAATTATCATTCAATTTAATTCGCTTAGCATCAATGTTATGTATATGCGTATCACTACTATCGAGATCTAACATAAATAAGCCATTCTTTTGTGGTGCTCGACCATAAAAGATATTATTCATAAAAATAGAACAACCATTATTCTCAGATTTGAATGAATAACCGTCTTGCATTAAACAAGATCCAGATATAATGTTCATGCTCAACGCAGGTACATAATAACAATTATTTAGGCTTAAAACTAATCCCGAAGGTAGATGTAGAGGAAGTGTGCCGACTGCGATCACATTGACCTTGGATCCGTTTCCAACGCGCATCGTCACTTCATCCTTCAGCAGTTGTCGTTTATTCTTTAGTTCCTGTTTCGAGTTACAAATATGAGCAACCGAACCTAGTATCAAATACCCAGGTACTAGAACGAGAACCAGATGAAATGAACATCTATAACATGTATATCATATATACCTTCTTTCTTCTTCTTGACAAGGCCGCTCTTCGGATCAGCCGGATACTTGGAGCAATTACGCTTCCAGGTGTCCCTTCTCCTTGCGGTAATAGCACTCGAGCATCAGGCTTAGGGCCGTTCTTAGGTTTCACAGGAGGCGTGGCAGCTTTCTTGCCACCCTTCTTGAATTTTCCCTTAGACTTGCCCTGTTTCTTGAAACTTGTGGTCTTGTTGACCATCAACACTTGGTGCTCTTTCTTGATCTCAATCTCGAGCAGCTTTTAGCATGCCAAAGAGTTCGAGTAACTCCTTGTTCATGTTTTGCATATTGTAGTTCATCACAAAGTTCTTGTAACTTGGTGGCGGTGATTGAAGGACACGATTAATCCCCGATCCGTTAGGAATCACTATTCCCAAGTCACCGAGTTTCTTCGCATGCCCGGTCATGGCGAGCATGTGCTCACTAACGGAGCTGCCTTCTTCCATCATACAGTCGAAAAATTGTTTCGATGCTTCATAGCATTCCACGGCCGCATGAGTCTCAAAAATAGTTTTCAACTCTTTCATCAACTCATGAGGATCGTGGTGCTCAAAACGTTTTTGAAGATCGGATTCCAGATCGCATAAGATGGCACACTCGAACTTGAGAGTACCGAGTTTTCCGAGTCGCGTAAACGGCTTTTACTTCATCGGTTTCAGTTTCACAGGGAGGGTCACCTAGCGGTGCATCAAGCACATATTGCAGATTTCCGCCGGAGAGGAAGATCCTCACATGACGGAACCGATCGGTGAAGTTGCTACCGTTGCTCTTAAGCTTTTCTTTCTCTAGGAACTGGTTAAAATTGATTGGGGACGCCATCTCTACAACATATATTTGCAATAGTTTAGACTAAGTTTATGACAAATTGAGTTCAAATTTTAATTCTACATAATTAAAAATCTAGATGAACTCCCACTCAAAACAATATCCCTCGCATTGTCTTAGTGATCACACGAACCAAATCCACCGCACCTAAACCCGATCATCACGAGAAAAGGTGTGATTTCAATGGCGAACACTCAAAGTGTTCATCATATCAATCATATGATTCATGCTCTACCTTTCGGTATCATGTGTTCCGAGACCATGTCTGTACATGCTAGGCTCGTCAAGGCCACCTTAGTATCCGCATGTGCAAAACTGTCTTGCACCCGTTGAATGTACTTATTGAATCTATCACACCCGATCATCACGAGATGCTTCGAAACGACAAGACTTGATAACGGTGCTACTAAGGATGAACACTTTATTATCTTGAGATTTTAGTGAGGGATCATCTTATAATGCTACCGTCGCGATCTAAGCAAAATAAGATGCATAAAAGGATTAACATCACATGCGGTTCATATGTGATATGATATGGCCCTTTTGTCTTTGCGCCTTTGATCTTCATCTCCAAAGCACGGACATGATCTCCATCATCTTCGGGCATGATCTCCATCATCGTCGGCGAAGCACCAAGGTCAATGGCGCCGTCTTCATGATTGTCCTCCATGTAGCAACTATTACAACTACTTTGAAATACTACTCAACATGAAATTTAAAGACAACCATAAGGCTCCTGCCGGTTGCCACAATACAATAATGATCATCTCATACATATTCATCATCACATTATGGCCATATCACATCACCAAACCCTGCAAAAACAAGTTAGACGCTCTCTAATTTGGTTTGCATATTTTACGTGGTTTAGGGTTTTTCGATATAGATCTAATCTACCTACGAACATGAACCACAACGTTGATACTAATGTTGTCAATAGAAAAGTAAATTGAATCTTTACTATAGTAGGAGAGACGAGACACCCGCAAAGCCTCTTATGCAATACAAGTTGCATGTCGAACGAGGAACAAGTCTCATGAACGCGGTCATGTAAAGTTAGTCCGAGCCGCTTCATCCCACTATGCCATAAAGATGCAAAGTACTCAACTAAAGATAACAAGAGCATCAACGCCCACAAACCATTGTGTTCTACTCGTGCAACCATCTATGCATAGACACGGCTCGATACCACTCGTAGGATAACGTTGCATAGAAAACAAAAATTTTCCTACCGCGAACACGCAATCCAAGCCAAGATGCAATCTAGAAGACGGTAGCAACGAGGGGGTATCGAGTCTCACCCTTGAAGAGATTCCAAAGCCTACAAGATGAGGCTCTTGTTGCTGCGGTAGACGTTCACTTGCCGCTTGCAAAAGCGCGTAGAAGATCTTGATCACGATCGGTTCCGGCGCCACGAACGGGCGGCACCTCCGTACTCGGTCACACGTTCGGTTGTTGATGAAGACGACGTCCACCTCCCGTTCCAGCGGGCAGCGGAAGTAGTAGCTCCTCTTGAATCCGACGGCACGACGGCGTGGTGTCGGTGGCGGTGTAGAAGTCCGGCGGAGCTTCGCTAAGCAAACCGGGCAATATGAAGTGGAGGAGCAAAGCTAGGGTTTGGGAGGGGGTGGCCGGCCACTCTATGGGGGGCGGCCAGCTTGTGGTCTTGGGGTGGCCGGCCCCCTCCCTTGGCCCCTCATTATATAGGTGGATCCCAAGTGTTGGTGTCCAAGTCTTCGAATAAGACCCGAAACCAAAACCTTCCATAGGAGGGGGAAACCTAGCCCAACTAGGACTCCCACCCAAAGGTGGGATTCCCACCTCCCATGTGGGGGTGGCCGGCCCCCTATGGTGGAGTCCACTTGGGACTCCACCCCCACTAGGGCTGGCCGGCCATGGAGGTGGAGTCCCTTGTGGACTCCACCTTCCTTGGTGGTTTCTTCTGGACTTTTCTAGAACCTTCTAGAACCTTCCATAGAACCTTCCGCGACATTTTATTCACATAAAATGACATCCTATATATGAATCTTATTCTCCGGACCATTCCGAACTCCTCGTGATGTCCGGGATCACATCCAGGACTCCGAATAAATATTCCAACTTCATTCCATATTCAAGAACTACCATTTCAACATCCAACTTTAAGTGTGTCACCCTACGGTTCGAGAACTATGCGGACATGGTTGAGTACTCACTCCGACCAATAACCAATAGCGGGATCCGGAGATCCATAATGGCTCCCACATATTCAACGATGACTTTAGTGATCGAATGAACCATTCACATACATTACCAATTCCCTTTGTCTCGCGATATTTTACTTGTCCGAGGTTTGATCTTCGGTATCACTCTATACCTTGTTCAACCTCGTCTCCGACAAGTACTCTTTACTCGTACCGTGGTATGTGGTCTCTTATGAACTCATTCATATGCTTGCAAGACATTAGACGACATTCCACCGAGAGGGCCCAGAGTATATCTATCCGTCATCGGGATGGACAAATCCCACTATTGATCCATATGCCTCAACTCATACTTTCCGGATACTTAATCCCACCTTTATAGCCACCCATTTACGCGGTGGTGTTTGGTGTAATCAAAGTACCTTTCCGGTATAAGTGATTTACATGATCTCATGGTCATAAGGACTAGGTAACTATGAATCGAAAGCTTATAGCAAATAACTTAATGACGAGATCTTATGCTACGCTTAATTGGGTGTGTCCATTACATCATTCATATAATGATATAACCTTGTTATTAATAACATCCAATGTTCATGATTATGAAACTAATCATCCATTAATCAACAAGCTAGTTTAAGAGGCATACTAGGGACTTCTTGTTGTCTACATATCACACATGTACTAATGTTTCGGTTAATACAATTCTAGCATGATATATAAACATTTATCATAAACATAAAGATATAAATAATAATAACCACTTTATTATTGCCTCTAGGGCATATCTCCTTCATCTCTCTCATGGCTGGCACCTTCGTCAGCTGGATATACAAAATGCTTTTCTCCACGGTGTCCTTGAGGAGGAAGTGTTTATGCGTCAGCCTCCTGGATTTGAGGATCCTACATACTCCAGTCACCTATGCCGCCTTCATAAGGCACTCTACGGGCTGAAACAAGCTCCCCGTGCCTGGCACACTAGATTGAGTTCTGTTCTTGGTGACATTGGCTTTACACCATCCACTGCTGATACGTCGCTGTTCATCTCGCGCCGCCGGGTACTACCATTTATCTCGCTTGTTTATGTGGATGATATTATTGTGGTCAGTTCTTCCTCCACAGCTACTGATCATCTGGTTCGTCAGCTTGGTACTATTTTTGCTCTCAAAGATCTTGGTCCTCTCCATTACTTCCTTGGTGTTGAAGTTCATACTTTGGGGCGTGATCTTTTGCTGAATCAACGCAAGTATGCCTCCGACCTCTTACAGCGTGCCTGGGATGACTAAGTGTGCTCCGAGTCTCTACTCCTATGGCATCCTCTGAT
This sequence comes from Lolium rigidum, assembly GCF_022539505.1. Taxonomy (NCBI): domain Eukaryota; kingdom Viridiplantae; phylum Streptophyta; class Magnoliopsida; order Poales; family Poaceae; genus Lolium; species Lolium rigidum. Next base: position 91,851,101 of record NC_061514.1, on the reverse strand, counting down.
CGACTTTCTGCTACTGATGGTACACTACTATCTCCTGAGGATTCCACCAAATATCGCAGTATCGTTGGAGGACTACCGTATCTCACTATGACACGGCCTGACTTGTCCTTTGTGGTGAACAAGGTGTGTCAGTACTTACATGCTCCTCGTTGTTCCCATTGGTCGGCAGTGAAGCGCATACTCCGTTATGTCAAAGCTACTTTGACTACTGGTCTACTTCTTCGCCCACCATCCGGTGATCCGGGCCTTCGTCCGCTTTCTCGATGCTGATCGGGCGAGGCGATCCCGATGACGGAAGATCTACGGGGGATATGCCATCTTCTATGGTGGTAATCTGGTTGCCTGGAGTGCTAGGAAACAGGCCACAGTTTCTCGATCTAGCAGAGAGTCTGAATACAAAGCTCTTGCTAATGCTACTGCTGAATTAATATGGATACATGCCTTACTTGGTGAACTTGGAGTCTCTCAACGTCACCCACCTATACTATGGTGTGACAATATTGGAGCAACGTTTCTTTCAGCTAACCCGGTGTTTCATGCTCGCACAAAGCATATAGAGGTGGATTTCCACTTTGTCAGAGAAAGGGTAGCTAAGAAGTTGCTTCAGATACGCTTCATCTCCTCCAAGGATCAGCTAGCTGATATCTTCACCAAGCCTCTCCCGCTACCGCTGTTTACTTCTTGTAAGCGCAATCTCAACATTCATGGGAAGGTTGAGATTGAGGGAGGGTGATAGACAATGTACTTTGTAGATACCTGTATAATACGTATCCCTGTAATCTCTGTATTTGTACGATCTACCCATATATATATGAGAGAGTCCGGCCCTATTGGGTGCTGTGCAATACCCTACCAAACCCTACTTTAACAGTCTTAAGATACCGTCGTCTACCAAAAATTCATAAGTATTTCGAGACCTTCCTTCCACAGTTCTCGACAAAATCCGATCGAATATTTCGAGGCCCCCGGTTGTCTGGCCGATCAATTTCCAAGATGACGCCAAAGAATTGCAAGTTGTGGTTGGTACCGAACAACCGATTGAACACTTTGCAGAATTGCAGCTCGTGCGAAATACCGCTCGCCAACGACAGCTGGGAAGGAAGTAGGCGGCCGGGGGCGACGCCGGAGCTGCCGCACCGCTCCTTATCCGTGGTGCATATATAGCTACTAATCAATTGAACCACATGCTTCAAGCTTTCAACTGAATACTGCTACCTATCAACCAATGTCTGAGATATTACACTTGAAAAATAAACGTCGTAGTTAAGGCGATCTACCACGTGCTCTAATCCGGCCGGGGAGAGTGGGAGTGTGACTGAGTGATAGCATGTCGGTTTCTCTCGTTCGAAGTATCTGCACCTAGCTAGGGAAGCTTCCAAAGTTGTGACATGACAAATTTGCAGAGCAAGATACACTGAACGCAGCCAGGCGGCCGAGGTCATTGATCTGGACATGCTTACCGGAAGTCTCGGTATGGTTTCGGTCTCAATCGTCCGACGATCGATTCATGTCAAGTCAAACAAGTATCGGGTCAAGGACGCTAAAGAGTCACTAGGAGACATATTAGCTCCGTTCCTCACCGGTAACCCAGTCGAGCATGTGTGAAACAGACAACTTCGCCAGTTAACAGCCCCGATGTTACGTACAGACCGAGCACGGTGTGCCATATCCTACCGGCCGTTCGATCGCACCAACACGCAGTCAGTTGGTTCACCTCTTCCTGAACTTCCAAAATTTGGCCTGAGTTACCGGAAGGACAGCAAAGTCATGGAGAACGAAAATATCAACAGCCGCCGGAGACAGAGAAGAGACGGAGTGTCACGCTTGCTGATCAGAGAGATCAGAAGCAAGATTTTCTTCACAGGGCCAAGCACAAGATTTCCCTTGGTAATGAGGAAAGAGAGCTTCCTGCAAGATTAAAAAGGGAAGTGATTGCATTGCCAGCTCTAAACAGAACAAGAAAATGTCAAGCTTCCACAGCCAAAATACTTAAAAAGAATGCAAACACTCATTTCTTGTACTTAGAGCATCTCCAGTCGCGTCCCCCAAAGCGTCCCCAAAGAGATTTGGGGGACGCCGGCCAAAAAAACGTCCCAGTCGCGTGCCCCAAAGGCCGCTTCGGTCCGGACATGCTCCAAATGTTGTCCGGCGTCCCTAGCCCATCCCCTGTGTATAGAGTCTCTACCGGGGACGCCGGACACGACTTTTACACTTACTTTTTGTTTGGAGGTCGCGTTTGGAGGACGTGGCTAGAAAAGGGACCTTCTCCAAACGAAAATTTTGTCCGGACGTCCCCCAAACGACTAATCCGGCGCTTTGCCCGGACATCGTTTGGGGGACGCGACTGGAGATGCTCTTACACTTCAATGCAAGACGGAGGAAAAAAATCACATACACTGGATAAAACACAACAATGGATGGGTAACCGACGATAATGAGAAGAAAGATATCATCCACACCCAGTTTAAGAAGATCATCAAGAATGGACCGCCTCACGACGAGGACTTTAGTTGGTCTTGCATCCCCACGCCGCAATGTGACCTTAGTGGTCTTGAAGATGCATTCACGGAAGAGGAGGTCAAGGCATTGACAAAATCGCCTCTGACAATGCGAGAAAGCTCCAGAATCAAAAACGTCAACGCTCATCTTGATTTCAAGACTCCTTTTTAATGGGATTGACAAGGGATTAACTTCTCAATGCCTACAGATTGTAGATTTAGGGTTTCGTAGAAAATAGAGGGCAAGTAGATCTCGACGGTTCAGCCGAAAAGGTGCCGACTAAAAAACTAGGGTTTATGTTGACAACAGATTCGATCCTTTCTTCTCCCCTCGGCTCCCCTTTATATACGAGGAAGAGCCGAGAGATTCGTGTCGTACAAGTTACAACCTCTGGGAAGCCATCCGAGTCTTTTCCGTAGGACTACATGATTCGTGCTTTCTAATATAACTCTATATTCCTTATCGAGTCACCGGGCTTCTAAACCTTGAAAGCTTCGAGTCTGGGCCTCCAGATAACCTCGGGTACCTTATTCGGCAGGCCCATTCGGTATGCCTATGTCAGGGATTGCCCGTGAGCCTATTAAGCATGCAAGGGTGCTTAGACAAGGAGACCCTCTGTCATCGCTCCTATTTTAATTATCAATTGACCATCTACATCACATCCTACGCAAGGCCACCCAGCAAGGTCACCTACAAGCTTCTTGGGAGGGTGTCTATAGTTCGCACCTCGCTTTATGAAGATGACGCCACAATATTTGTAGTCCCAAAAAAAGAATGACATTAACAATTTGGCTACCACTTTGACAGATTTTGGCTTCATAGTCGGTCTTTTTATAAAATGTACAAAGAGTCAAGTGGCTCCGACTAGATGTGAATGCATAGACCTTGAGGAAAATATCAGGATGGACCCCGGTGCACGTGCACCCGTTTTCTCCAATATTGAAAAAAAATGCTATTTGAAAATCTCAAAAAATAAAATAAATTTGTTCACGTACATATTATGTTGATACTTACTTGTGTAAGTTTTCACGGAAAAATACGATTGTATGTGTCCTACACGAAAATGACAAAATGTCCAAAATACACTATAATGATTGATTGTGTACCGTTCACGAAAATAGGGAATTCCATTTTCGCATTTATGTGTAGGTCACACGTGGTCATTTTTCATGCCAAAATCTACACAAATAAGTTCAACATAGGATATATACATGCATGTATTTTTCCAAATTTTTGGAGATTTTGAAATAACATTATTTGGAATTTTTTTATAATGGGGTACACATGCACCTGGCTTCACATCGTCTGCGTCCTAGACCTTGAGGACATCCTTCAAGCCTTCCCGACAACATGTGTTAGCTTCCCAATGAAATATCTTGGTCTCCCCTTATCGGTCACATACATCAAGAGAATTCATTTCTAACCTTTAGAAGACTGTGTTCCATGGCTTGGAAAGCATATCACTGTGTGTGTGGTGGGGGAGGGGGAGGGGCGGGGGTCTTAACCCTTGTTATGGCAGTTCCCAACCCAATGGAAATTCAAGTGAAGATCGATAGCATAATACAGTGCTTTTCTTTGGGTGGCTAGTGAGAAGGTTACTAGAGGGAAATGTAAAGTCAATTGAGAAATGGTTTGTAAACCAAAGGAGAAAGGTGCGCTTGGGATCCTCAACCACACAAATCCTGCCTTGGCTCTCCTGTTGAGATGGCTTTGGCATAAATGGAACGACGAAAGCAAGCCATGGGTAGGCCTTGGGAACACATGTACTCCTCAAGATCATGTTATGTTTGGAGCAACCACATGTGTGATGGTAGGGAATGGAAAAATTATCTCCCTTTTTGGAGGCCGCATGGTTAGATAGATTTAAGCCAAAGGATATAGCTCCTCTCATCTTCAAGCTCTAAAAAACATGGTCTTCAGAGCCTTGGGAAATTATTTTTCGGCCTCTCAAATTAACATGCAAGAAGATTTTAACATTTATCACCTCCTCCAGTTATACAACTTCTGGGAGATACTTGCTAATGTCCAATTGTTCCGGACTCAATTATTGGAAGCTCAAAAACAATGGTTCCTACTTGGCTAATTCGGCCTACACCATGCAGTTCTTAGGTCTCACCACTTCCATCATGTCATCTATGGTGTGGAAGCCTTGGGCTCCGCCAAAGTGCAAAATCTATGCTTGGTTGGTTCTTCAAAATTGTGTGTCGATGGTGGATAGGATTGAGAAGAGAGGTTGGCAAAAGTTGCGCTATGTGCAAGCTTTGCAAACAAGTCTAAGAATCAGCCGCTCACTTTTTATTCCAATGTCGGTTCGCTACTAGGGAGTGGTCTACTTCAAAAGCTTATTTTGCCATTCATGATGATACCGTCAAAAGTTGATGGGTTCAAGTCGACCAAGAGAGGGGAGAGTCTAGGAAAGTTGTGGCTTCATTTGCAATGTTGGTCTCTTGGGAGATTTCGAAGGAAAAGGAATGTGTGTGTCTTCCTCAACCAAGCAATAACCTCTACCATGCTTGTCTCGAAAATCAAAGATGAGGCCATTGGGTGCCTTGCCAGTGAAAAAGCTTTGCGTAATTATGTGCCTTGAGAGTACGCTTAGTTTGTCTTGCCCATGGCTCTTACATGAGGTGGTTTGTAAGACCTCTAAAACCTCCTTTTCATTCGATGAAAATGGCAAATCTTTTTTATTTTGATAGTTTTGCAAATTACACGAGACTTCTTACTGCTCCCTCCATTAAAATTAATAAGACTACCCACGGTAACTTACCAGAGGCTACATAATACACTCCATGCACGAACAAGGCTGACGTCAGTGGCGGAGCTTGGGCTGATCATTTGGAGGGGCCAATGGGCTTAGAGGGGCAAAATAGCATGGTTTGGGCCAACTTTGGGAGGGGGAATGGGCCAATTATCTACTATTTCTTCACAGAATGCTCCTGGGCTGGGGGGCGGCGCCCCCCTAACTGCACGTAGCTCCGCCAGTGGTTGACGTGTGACTGTAATTAATGATGAAAGATATCATAGTGGTATCATTGGTAGACAACGTATAAAAGTGAAAAAATTAATGTCAAACAGATTTTGTAGGGTATTTACATTGAGATTTTGTACAAATCAATGAAATAACGAGACTATGATACTACTATATGATATTGTCCATTAAAGAGGTAATCTCATCCACGTGATACTGCCATATAATATTGCCCACTATGACCAGCCTCAAAGATACGAGAAAATATTTCGAAATTTGTCTTTTACCGAGAATCGATTCGTCTATATAAATAATATTTAACATAGAACCGGTATCATTAGAAATTATTTTTTAGCATAAATGATAGGAAATATTTCCAGAATCGGCCTATTCTGCCCCGAAACTTTCAGGGAAAAAAAACCCCACTTTTGTTAATAGTCACTGCATATTGCAGCAGTTTCATTACGAGTAGTACGTTCAAAAGATCTCGAAGATATAGTATGTGTGAGGGACCAGTACCACGTCCATTCACTGCGGCAGCCGTGCCACCAAACCATTATCGAGTACTACGCCGACGCATGTCCAACCCATCCCAGCCTGCCATCCGGGCCCCAACCCAAGAAGCCTGGTGTGCGTGACCTACGACTATGTTGACCTGCCACCTGCGTTCTATAACTAGAACGGCTCCACCGTTTCCACCTCCACTTTATATAACGCCCGCCCGTGCGCTTGACCCCTTCCTTCCATTCCCGAATCTCACTCCGCAACGCTGTTTTAAATTTCGCCTCATCGCTCGATCCATTCATCCCATTCCAGTAACGCCGCCGCCGTCGCTGCGGCTGCAAGGTCGTGCTGCTACGATGGTGGCCGGCTTCCGCCGCACGATCTCCTTCCCCGCGCCCAGGTCCTCCTCCGCCTCTCCGGCGGCGGCGGGGTCGAACGGCAAGTCCGCGGAGGGCTACCGCGTCCGCTCGGCGAGCCTACCCTGCCGGTTCCACCCCCTAGTGCTCCAGCTCGACGAGGACGTCTCCGCCCTACGCGATCTGGCGGGGCCGCTGGCGTCGGCCCCGACGGCGCGCGCGATCGGGGCGGGCGCCGAGCAGCTGGGCCGCGTGCTGGCGTCCCTCTCCGACCTCCTCCACCACCCGCTGGCGCAGGACCCGCTGCGCCGCCTCGCCCGCTCCCCGCTCGCGGAGCGGCTCCTCGACGACTTCCTCCGCCTCGCCGACGCGCACGGCAGCTTCCGGTCCGCGCTCGTCGCCCTCGCCGCGCTCCAGGCCGAGGCGCGCGCCGCGCTGCGGCGCGAGGACGCGGCCCGCCTCGCCTCCGCGTCCCGCGGGCTGCGCCGCTCCGGCCGCGACCTCCCGCGGATCGCCTCCGCCGCGCGCGCCGTGGCCGCCAAGGCCCCGCCCCCCGCGCCCGCGGGGCTGCCCTCCGACGCCGCCGCCCTCGCCGCCGCCGTCGTCGACGCGGCCGCCGCCGTCGCGTCCGCCTCCGCCGCGGTCTTCTCCGGCGTCTCCGCGCTGTCCGTCGCCGCCGCGACGGCCCGCGTCGACGTCGTCAGCGCGCCGCCCTGCTGGATGCCCTCCCCCGCCAGGTTCGCCTCCACCCCCAGAACCAACCACCACGTCATCGTCACCACCAGGCCCTCCTCCTCCATGCGCGTCTGGTGGGTCGCCGACCTCATGCGCTGGATGTCGCGCGCCAAGCGCCGCTCCGCCACCAAGCAGCACAACGACGCCGGCTCGTCGAACCAGCAGCCGCGGCCCGACGCGGCCGTGGTCGACGTCGATCCGGAGGAGGAGGACCGGAAGGCGGCGTTCGATCGCATGGACAACCTCGGGCGCTGCATCGCCGACGTGGAGGGCAGCGGCGACCAGGTGTTCCGGGCCCTCGTCAACACCAGAGTCTCCCTGCTCAACATCCTCAGCCCAACCATCTGAAGAAGAGTATGATCACCGAACATTGGAGCCGTCAAAGTTTCGACTGATGTGAAATTTGTATATATAGAAATGGGAGTTTTGATATGACATCAGTGCCACCATATTAAGTTAGCAGTCCTAGAACATCAATCAATTGCAGAAGTAAAGAGATTTTCGTTTCGAGTTGCCAATTCTGCATCTTCCATGAACCTCTCCAGAAACGGACTCTCGAATCACCTTTTCGCGATGAGCCGCGATTTCATGCCTGAAGATGGTGTGTGAGTGTGTGACACGCGCGCGCTCCAGCGTTCTTTGTGTCGCCGAGACGAGCGGCGATCGATCGGTTGCTTGCCGATCGTTGGTTACGACCGGTGGGTCACGTGGTTGGAATCACATGAGATCGGGATGGCGATCTTCCATCGTGCTTTCTCCAGCGCGATTCGATCTTTTTAGGGAAGTGGATGGCGCTGGACGCTCACGCTCTCTACGCGCTGGTATGCTGCCAGGTTTCAGCTTTCAGGTCCAATGCTGTCCCCGGCGAGCAGGCAGATTCAGGCCGTTTTTGACCTGAGTACTGTTGCTGGCATGGAGCCAAGGTAGCTGGCAACAGCACGTATCAGATCGATGCCGTTGGGGGAAAAAATAAGTACGCGTGCACAGATAGAGTGCATCTTCATACATGTGCCCCGGGAAGCAACTTAATCAAATCAATCACCCAAACCCACCTATGAAGGGGTTCCTTTGATTCATAGGATCTCTATAAAAATTGTGTAGGATTCACAGAAGTTGTTTGGTTTATAAAACATATATATAAAAACTAACTGTATAAAAGTATTGTAGTGTAAAAAAACCATATAGGACAGGAAGGCTTACTCCCTAGCGCATGTGATGGTATGCTAGACAACCTCAGTTAGAGACTCATTGCTTCTATTCTTAATTAAAAATAATAGGTTTTTCTTTTTGTTGTTTTTTTTAAAAAATCTATAGGAAAAAAAGCACTAGGTTATATTTCGTGGAATATTTCTTTGTTGCAATAGAAAATAATTCATTTTTCCATAGGATTCAACTTGTTATGACATCCTAATCATATGTCTTTTCTATTCATATGCTTTTCCTATCATATAAATGAAAGGAACATGAAAGCAACAAAAGAATCAAGTGTTGTCAAATGCCCAAGGTGACTTGTTTCATATACTAACTTTGTGCCAAAATATAGTGCATATAAGATTTTTCGATGTCAAGCCTTGTAAACTTTGACCAAGTATATGCCAAGAAAATATCAACGTCTAGAATCTAAAATCAGTACCATCAAATTCATTATAAAGTGTGTTCTAAGATGGTACTATATACTTAGGTATTGTAGATAAAGATAATTTTCTCAATAAGCTTAGTCAAAGTTAATGGAGTTTTAACTTTCGTGGAAACCAATGTTCACTATATTATGGCAAGAATGGAGTATTCCCTCCGTATAAAAAAGATATCTCAACTTTATCTAGATAAGGATGTATCTCTGACTAAAATGCATGTAGATACATCTGTATCTAGACAAAACTCAGACATCTATTTTTAGATGGAGGGAGTACTTTCTTTTCCTAGATGTTACGAACATGAGAAGTTCTAGCTAATGTGATAAAAACAAACGGTAGCTACATTTCGTTGTAAAAACAGAGAGTTTCACCTTTGGGAACACAATTTAGTAAATTTATACCAAAATGTCACATCTATGTTAGAAAATTGTGAACAAGGTTTTTCCTCATTTAAGAATGTTGTATGTTTTGTTAGATCAGACCAACATGTAAGGTTGATGTGGTGCGGCAAAAATATGTCATGATCGGAGGGTGTCGTCGATGATATTGCCCAGGCTTCTCTTCGCCACCTATCACATTATTTGTCGAAATGACATTCACTAGAATGAGAGGGTCCAAAGTTTCTAAGGGGGGGGGGAGTGATACGTCTCCGACGTATCGATAATTTCTTATGTTCCATGCCACATTATTGATGATATCTACATGTTTTATGCATACTTTATGTCATATTTATGCATTTTCCGGAACTAACCTATTGACGAGATGCCGAAGTGCCGGTTCCTGTTTTCTGCTGTTTTTGGTTTCGAAATCCTAGTAAGGAAATATTCTCGGAATTGGACGAAATCAACGCCCGGGGTCCTATTTTTCCACGAAGCTTCCGGAAGTCCGAAGGGGAAACGAACTGGGGCCACGAGGTGGGGACACAGTAGGGCGGCGCGGCCCAAGCCCTGGCCGCGCCGGCCTAGTGTGTGGTCCCACCAGGACTCCACCGACCTTGCCCTTCCGCCTACTTAAAGCCTCTGTCGCGAAAACCCTATCACGTTCGACGAAACCAGAGAAAACCTTCCAGAGCCGCCGCCATCGCGAAGCCAAGATCTGGGGGACAGGAGTCTCTGTTCCGGCACGCCGTCGGGATGGGGAAGTGCCCCCGGAAGGCTCCTCCATCGACACCACCGCCATCTCCATAAACGCTGATGTCTCCCATGAGGAGGGAGTAGTTCTCCATCGAGGCTCGGGGCTGTACCGGTAGCTATGTGGTTCATCTCTCTCCTATGTACTTCAATACAATAATCTCATGAGCTGCCTTACATGATTGAGATTCATATGATGATGCTTGTAATCTAGATGTCATTATGCTAGTCAAGTGGATTTTACTTATGTGATCTCCGAGAGACTCCTTGTCCCACGTGTGTAAAGGTGACGAGTGTGTGCACCGTGTGGGTCTCTTAGGCTATATTTCACGAATACTTATTCATCGTTATGAATGGCATAGTGAAGTGCTTATTTATATCGCTTTATGATTGCAATGTGTTTTGTATCACAATATATCCGTGTGCTACTCTAGTGATGTTATTAAAGTAGTTTATTCCTCCCGCACGGTGTAATGGTGACGAGTGTGTGCATCGTGTAGTACTTGGCGTGGGCTATGATTGTGATCTCTTGTAGATTATAAAGTTAACTATTGCTATGATAGTATTGATGTGATCTATTCCTCCTTTCGTAGTGTGAAGGTGACAGTGTGCATGCTATGTTAGTACTTGGTTTGGTTATGTTGATCTGTTATGCACTCTAAGGTTATTTAAATATGAACATTGAATATTGTGGAGCTTGTTAACTCCAGAGCATTGAGGGTTCGTGTAATCCTACACGATTAGTGGTGTTCATCATCCAACAAGAGGGTGTAGATTCTAGCATCTATCTATTTATTCTGTTATGTGATCAATGTTGAGAGTGTCCACTAGTGAAAGTATGATCCCTAGGCCTTGTTCCTAAATATCGCTATCGCTGCTTGTTTCTTGTTTTTACCGCATCATTACTTCCTGCAATATTAATACCATCAACCGCACGCCAGCCAAGCACTTTTCGGCGCCGTTGCTACTGCTCGCATTTATTCATACCACCTGTATTTCACTATCTCTTCGCCGAACTAGTGCACCTATTAGGTGTGTTGGGGACACAAGAGACTTCTTGCTTTGTGGTTGCAGGGGTTGCTTGAGAGGGATATCTTTGACTTCTTCCTCCACGAGTTCGATAAACCTTGGGTGATCCACTTAAGGGAAACTTGCTGCTCGTTCTACAAACCTCTGCTCTTGGAGGCCCAACACTTGTCTACAAGAATAGAAGCACCCGTAGACATCAAGCACTTTTCCGGCGCCGTTGCTCGGAGAGGAAAGGTAAAAGGCACTCATACTTCGGTTCCAGGTAAAGTACTTTTCTGTTGCCGTTGTGTGTGTGCTCGAAGCTATTTCCTTTAGATCCTGCAATTGCATCTTTTTGTTTCTTGTTTACACTAGTTAGGCATAATGGACAACAATGAGCTTCTTATTCTATTTCCTGATTTAAGACATGAATGGTTTGATACGAAAATTAAAAAACCTATGAAACATATTAGTATGAACGCTTTGAACACCATTGTTGATAATGATATGGAAAATTCTAAGCTTGGGGAAGCTGGTTTTGATGAGCATGATCTTTTTAGTCCCCCAAGCATTGAGGAGAAAATTTTCTTTGATGATACTTTGCCTCCTATTTATGATGATTATAATGATATTGGTCTTTTAGTACCGCTTTGTTATGGAGGATAAATTTGATTATGATTACAATATGCCTCCTATATTTGATGATGAGAATAATAATGATAGCTACTTTGTTGAATTTGCTCCCACTACAACTAATAAAATTGATTATGCCTATGTGGAGAGTAATAATTTTATGCATGAGACTCATGATAAGAATGCTTTATGTGATAGTTATATTGTTGAGTTTGCTCATGTTGCTACTCGAAAGTTATTATGAGAGAGGAAAATATGGTTGTAGAAATTTTCATGTTACTAAAACACCTCTCTATATGCTGAAATTTTTGAAGCTACACTTGTTCTATCTTCCTATGCTTGTTACTTTTTTTCTTCATGAACTTGTTTATTTACAAAACTCCTATGCATAGGAAGCATGTTAGACTTAAATTTGTTTTGAATTTGCCTCTTGATGCTCTCTTTTGCTTCAACTACTATTTCTTGCGAGTGCATCATTAAAACTGCCGAGCCCATCTTAATGGCTATAAAGAAAGAACTTCTTGGGAGATAACCCATGTGTTTATTTTGCTACAGTACCTCTATTTTATATTTGTGTCTTGGAAGTTGTTACTACTGTAGCAACCTCTCCTTATCTTAGTCTTGTTGCATTGTTGTGCCAAGTAAAGTCTTTGATAGTAAGGTTCATACTAGGTTTGGATTACTGTGCAGAAACAGATTTCTTGCTGTCACGAATCTGGGCCTAATTCTCTGTAGGTAACTCAGAAAGTTATGCCAATTTACGTGAGTGATCCTCAGATATGTACGCAACTTTCATTCAATTTGAGCATTTTCATTTGAGCAAGTCTGGTGCCTCAATAAAATTCGTCTTTACGGACTATTCTGTTTTGACAGATTCTGCCTTTTATTTCGCATTGCTTCTTTATGTTGTGTTGGGTGGATTTCTTTGTTCCATTACCTTCCAGTAGCTTTGGGCAATGTCCAGAAGTATTAAAAATGATTGTTTCACCTCTGAAGATGTGAATTTTTGATTATGCACTAACCCTCTAATGAGTTTGTTTTGAGTTTGGTGTGGAGGAAGTTTTCAAGGGTCAAGAGAGGAGGATGATATACTATGATCAAGAAGAGTGAAAAGTCTAAGCTTGGGGATACCCCGGTGGTTCATCCCTACATATTTCAAGAAGACTCAAGCATCTAAGCTTGGGGATGCCCAAGGCATCCCCTTCTTCATCGACAAATTATCAGGTTCCTTCTCTTTAAACTATATTTTTATTCGGTCACATCTTATGTACTTTACTTGGAGCGTCTGTGTGCTTTTGTTTGTGTTTTTGTTTGAATAAATGCTTGTGTGGGAGAGAGACACGCTCCGCTGGTTCATATGAACACATGTGTTCTTAGCTTTTAATGTTCATGGCGAAGGTTGAAGCCGCTTCGTTCATTGTTATATGGTTGGAAACGGAAAATGCTACATGTAGTAATTGGTAAAATGTCTTGGATAATGTGATACTTGGCAATTGTTGTGCTCATGTTTAAGCTCTTGCATCATATACTTTGCACCTATTAATGAAGAAATACATAGAGCTTGCTAAAATTTGGTTTGCATAATTGGTCTCTGTAAAGTCTAGATAATTTCTAGTAAAGAGTTTGAACAACAAGGAAGACGGTGTAGAGTCTTATAATGTTTACAATATGTCTTTTATGTGAGTTTTGCTGCGCCGGTTCATCCTCGTGTTTGTTTCAAATAACCTTGCTAGCCTAAACCTTGTATCGAGAGGGAATACTTCTCATGCATCCAAAATTCTTGAGCCAACCACTATGCCACTTGTGTCCACCATACCTACCTACTACATGGTATTTCTCCGCCATTCCAAAGTAAATTGCTTGAATGCTACCTTTAAAATTTCCATTCTTTACCTTTGCAATATATATCTCATGGGACAAATAGCTTAAAAACTATTGTGGTATTGAATATGTACTTATGCACTTTATCTCTTATTAAGTTGTTTGTTGTGCGATAACCATGTTTCGGGGACGCCATCAACACTTTGTTGAATATCATGTGAGTTGCTATGCATGTCCGTCTTGTCCGAAGTAAGGGAGATTTACCACTCATTTAATGGTTAGAGCATGCATAATGTTAGAGAAGAACATTGGGCCGCTAACTAAAGCCATGATCCATGGTGGAAGTTTCAGTTTTGGACAAATATCCTCAATCTCATATGAGAACATTAATTGTTGCCAATTGCTTATGCATTAAATAGGAGTCCATTATATGTTGTCTATGTTGTCCCGGTATGGATGTCTAAGTTGAGAATAATCAAAAGCGAGAAATCTAATGCGAGCTTTCTCCTTAGACCTTTGTACAAGCGGCATAGAGGTACCCCTTTGTGACACTTGGTTAAAACATGTGTATTGCGATGACAATCCCGGTAATCCAAGCTAATTAGGACAAGGTGCGGGCACTATTAGTATACTATGCATGAGGCTTGCAACTTGTAAGATATAATTTACATGATACATATGCTTTATTACTACCGTTGACAAAATTGTTTCTTGTTTTCAAAACCAAAGCTCTAGCACAAATATAGCAATCAATGCTTCCCTCTGCGAAGGGCCTTTCTTTTACTTTTATGTTGAGTCAGTTCATCTATCTCTCTCCACCTCAAGAAGCAAACACTTGTGTGAACTGTGCATTGATTCCTACATACTTGCATATTGCACTTGTTATATTACTTTACATTGACAATATCCATGAGATATACATGTTATAAGTTGAAAGCAACCGCTGAAACTCAATCTTCCTTTGTGTTGCTTCAATACCTTTACTTTAATTTATTGCTTTATGAGTTAACTCTTATGCAAGACTTATTGATGCTTGTCCTGAAAGTACTATTCATGAAAGGTCTTTGCTTTATGATTCAGTTGTTTACTCATGTCATTACCATTGTTTTGATCGCTGCATTCATTACATATGCTTACAATAGTATGATCAAGGTTATAATGGCATGTCACTCCAGAAATTATCTTTGTTATCGTTTACCTGCTCGGGACGAGCAGAAACTAAGCTTGCGGATGCTGATACGTCTCCGACGTATCGATATTTTCTTATGTTCCATGCCACATTATTGATGATATCTACATGTTTTATGCATAATTTATGTCATATTTATGCATTTTCCGGAACTAACCTATTGACGAGATGCCGAAGTGCCAGTTCTCGTTTTACTGCTGTTTTTGGTTTCATAAATCCTAGTAAGGAAATATTCTCGGAATTGGACGAAATCAACGCCCACGGTCCTATTTTTCCACGAAGCTTCCAGAAGTCCGAAGGGGAAACGAAGTGGGGCCACGAGGTGGGGACACAGTAGGGCGGCGCGGCCCAAGCCCTGGCCGCGCCGGCCTAGTGTGTGGTCCCACCAGGACTCCACCGACCTTGCCCTTCCGCCTACTTAAAGCCTCGTCGCGAAAACCCTATCACGTTCGACGAAACCGAGAGAAAACCTTCCCGAGCCGCCGCCATCGCGAAGCCAAGATCCGGGGGACAGGAGTCTCGTTCCGGCAAGCCGCCGGGACGGGGAAGTGCCCCGGAAGGCTCCTCCATCGACACCACAGCCATCTCCATCAACGCTATCGTCTCCCATGAGGAGGGAGTAGTTCTCCATCGAGGCTCGGGGCTGTACCGGTAGCTATGTGGTTCATCTCTCTCCTATGTACTTCAATACAATAATCTCATGATCCGCCTTACATGATTGAGATTCATATGATGATGCTTGTAATCTAGATGTCATTATGCTAGTCAAGTGGATTTTACTTATGTGATCTCCGGAGACTCCTTGTCTCACGTGTGTAAAGGTGACGAGTGTGTGCACCGTGTGGGTCTCTTAGGCTATATTTCACGGAATACTTATTCACCGTTATGAATGGCATAGTGAAGTGCTTATTTATATCTCTTTATGATTGCAATGTGTTTTGTATCACAATATATCCGTGTGCTACTCTAGTGATGTTATTAAAGTAGTTTATTCCTCCCGCACGGTGTAATGATGACGAGTGTGTGCATCGTGTAGTACTTGGCGTGGGCTATGATTGTGATCTCTTGTAGATTATGAAGTTAACTATTGCTATGATAGTATTGATGTGATCTATTCCTCCTTTCGTAGTGTGAAGGTGACGAGTGTGCATGCTATGTTAGTACTTGGTTTGGTTATGTTGATCTGTTATGCACTCTAAGGTTATTTAAATATGAACATTGAATATTGTGGAGCTTGTTAACTCCGGCATTGAGGGTTCGTGTAATCCTACACGGTTAGTGGTGTTCATCATCCAACAAGAGGGTGTAGAGTCTAGCATCTATCTATTTATTCTGTTATGTGATCAATGTTGAGAGTGTCCACTAGTGAAAGTATGATCCCTAGGCCTTGTTCCTAAATACTGCTATCGCTGCTTGTTTACTGTTTTACTGCATCTTTACTTCCTGCAATATTAATACCATCAACTACACGCCAGCAAGCACTTTTCTGGCGCCGTTGCTATTGCTCGCATTTATTCATACCACCTGTATTTCACTATCTCTTCGCCGAACTAGTGCACCTATTAGGTGTGTTGGGGACACAAGAGACTTCTTGCTTTGTGGTTGCAGGGTTGCTTGAGAGGGATATCTTTGACCTCTTCCTCCCTGAGTTCGATAAACCTTGGGTGATCCACTTAAGGGAAACTTGCTGCTGTTCTACAAACCTCTGCTCTTGGAGGCCCAACACTGTCTACAAGAATAGAAGCACCCGTAGACATCACGGAGCCAGAGATCGGTGGGGGCACCAACTCTCGACATCGTTTTTACCGTCAAGTGAACCATTTCCACTCAAATTCGTCGGGTACCCAACTCGGGCACACACGGGGGTTGGATCATCAGAGAGATTCCGTATCAGCCTTCCCTGATCTCCGGACGTGGCCATCGAGGATGGCGTCCAACAGCTCTTGCTCACGATGCGCCTTCAGCGCATCTCTAACAGAGCCCGTAAATCCCGCCGGAACTGAACTTTTCCGGCGGATTTACGGGTCTGGGCCGAATCGCTCGCAGAACAGAGCCCGAATACATGGGCCAGCCCGTAAACGAAGTTCAGGGGCCCGAGAAATCGAGCGGACGCCCCGTATTAAAAGGGTTCGCGGAGGGGAGTTTGATTCGCAAACCTACTCCCATCTACCGTTCCTCTCCCTCCGCCGCCGCCAGTCATCAGCTCCGACGAGCAATCCACGCGCAACCAGCCACCGATCCGTAGCCCGCCGCCACGGGATGGCCTCCCGTGGAGGTTCCGACGGCCGTGGCGCGGGATTGGGCGGCGTCGACTTGCCGCCGCGTCCGCCTGTCTTCCGCACCGAGGCGGAGCGGCGCAAGTGGAAGAAGAGCGAGGGCGCGTGCAAAAGAAGCGCTCGCCGCTGGACGAACTGGGGGCTCACGCCCCCAGGGAAGCTCGCGCGCTTCACCAACCAAGGCGAGGGCTCCTCCTCCGGGCAGTCTAGCCGCGCACCGCGGCTGCCCGTGGCGGCGAGCAGCGGGGAAGACGACCTCGTCCCCGCGCGGTCGCCGACCTTCTCCACCGGGGACTACGTCCACGGCAGCAACGAGGAGGAGGCCTTCATGGCGCAGACGAAGGCCATCAGGGAGGCGGAGGCGAGGGCGCGCTTCCGCCGGGAGGAGGCCGACACCGTCCGCCATGTCAGGGAGTACGAAGCGGCCTGCCGGGAGGCCCACGTCCGCCAGGTCAAGCTTGAAATAGTCGAGCTTGACAAGAACGACGCGTGAAGATCTTCTACGCCGCCAACCATCTCCGCCAGCACCGGCACCGCCGCGCGCCATAGGTCATATAGGCCGCATTTTGCTTAGCTAGGTTGCGCTTGCCATTGTACCAGTATTTACATTTTCAATTGCAAGAACTATGTAAGTATCGATGCTCAATCGGAGCATCTATGTCATCTATAACTATGATCATCGTCTCAATTTACCCGCGCCAATTCGAATTACTCTTTTCAGTTTCATTTTACGGTTTCTATTCTGCGTCACTGCGAATTTCGTCAGAACTCGCGTTTTCGGTGCACTGAACTCGGCGTTTTTAGTTTGCGTTTTTTCAGGCTCTATTAGAGATGCTCTGACACGAAGCATCTACTATAAAGGTAGTAACATAGAATAGTAACATATACATGTTGCTATCTTTTATTATTTGTCACTATAAGCAGTCTTACTAATGCACCTGAGGACATGCTGTTCAGCGGAGGAGACGACCGCACCACACAACAACAGAACCGTCGCCGTCTGATTGCATCTGATTGAAGGCACCCGCCGCACGGCGCACAATCCGGCTCGACGATGGAGGCAAAGCTAACGTTGATTTTCGACGTCGTCCTTTTTGACCGAGAAATCCTAGGCATTTCAACTACTCCGTACTTTTGTTGATAGCATTTTGTTTTCTTTTGTTCGAGAGGTCGCGTGCAATAACTCTAGTTCTGGGTCTGATTTGTTTGAGCTGTTTCCTTTTAGGTGGACCAATATGTGTACTCCTCCGGCCTCCTGCGTTGGCCCGTAGTTTGTAGTACCAACATTGTTTGGGCTTCTTACTTGGGCCGAACCGTGGTTGTTTATTGGCTCCAGGGGGTCTGCGATGTTGCTGATCCCTGCGCCTGTTGGGGCCGTACGGCGCGGGAAATCCTATACATCGTCCAGCTGCGGGGCGGATTAACCGCCGCCCGCGTGCGGGAGCGAGTAGGCCGAGGCCCATCTAATATGGTTTTGCGTTTTTTACTTTTTTCCTTCTGCTTTTTTTTTTCTGGTTCGGCTGGTTTTATGTTGGGTCAGTTTTTCTTTTTTTTTATCGGGTTTTGACTATCTGTTTGGCTTTTCGACTGGTTTCTAAAATTTTGTTCAAATTTAAATTTTGCTCCGATTTGAATTTTGTTTGAAATTAATTTTTCCTCAGATTCGAAATTTGTTTAAAATCAAATTTGCTCAGATACAAAATTTGTTCAAAATAAATTTTTGCTCAGATTCAGAATTTGAAATTTTGCTTGGATTCGAAATTTGTTCAAAATAAATTTGCTTAGATTAGGAATTTGAAAGTTTTTAAATTCTGCTCAGATCCACTAGCTTTTGGTTCGGATCTGTTAAAATATGGAAAATTACGGTACCTGATTTCAGCCAGCGAATAAACAAATGGGCCGACCCACTTCGAGATAGCCTTCCAGCGGCGCGACGCAAACGCCGTGACCGGAAATGCGTCTGACACCACCTCTAGCGGGGCGACGCAAAGTGACCGGATCGTCCACGGAGACGCAAACCTGGCCAAAATATGCGCCTCGGATGCGTCTCCGCGGACGTCTGGAAATTGTCCGCTCGTGTCTGGCGGACGTTTCGTCAGGCCCGCCTGGCAGCGACTCTGCGTCGATGCATCTTCTCAAACGCGCCAGTGACTGCGCCGTTGCGTCGCTTCGGTAGCCTACGCCACGTTAATGGCGATGTCTCGGCTGCCGAGCGACCGCAGCCCACCTCGGCCAACCACGTTAATGGCGACGTCACGCGTCCCGCGGCCACCGCATGCCTCCGGCATATATAAAGGGGGCGCGCGTTCTTCTTCCTCATCCACTCCTCCAAAGAAACCCTACCCGCCACAAAGCTCGACCGTAGCGCCGTCTAGGTGTTCCTGCGATGCAGCCAGGCCCGCGAGAAAGTCCATGGCCAGTCCTGGTGGCCGGCGAGGCGGTCGAGGCCGCAGTCCTGGGCGCCCCCGTGGCCGGGGCAGGGGCCACCGTGGTGGAGCAGCTATGGCCCCACGCTCGCCGTCGCCTACGCCCTCCTCGTCCTCGCAGGAGGAGCGCTGCTTTGAGTTCCTGCTCCGCATCGACGACGACCCACTCGGCTTCAAGCAGCTCCCGGACAAGTTCACCGAGTTCGTCGATGGCGTCGAGACGGCGCATTTGCAGCTACGGGAGGCCAGCTGCAACTTCTGCCACTGGACCGTGGAGGTCCTGTTCGACGGGCAGGGCAAGATGTACCTGCACACGGGGTGGGACAAGTTCGCCCGTGACCTCGCGCTCGAGCCCGGCTGCCAGCTCACCTTCCTCTACGAGGGGGACGGCGAGATGATCGTCAAGGTGTTCGACGATACAGCCTGCCGCAGGCACTACCACACCAACGAATCAGGCTCGGACACCAATAGTTAGAACTTAGAATGTTATTTCTTTGCAGCGAATCTGGCTACGGGCCAGTCGAAGCCAGTAGTGGAGGTCTCTGTCTGTTCTTCCTCGGTAGAACCAACAAGGGCACTGTCTTCTACCGCTGGATTTTCCAGTTTGGGTAATTGGGTGTGCCCTCGAATGTTCTTACTTGGCAGCGAACATACGGAAATCAACACAACTGGTTTCTTTGTTAAAAAATGTTATATTTGTGTCAACCATGGTTCAAACTATGTGTTACTTTGTGTAAACCATGTTCCAAACTATGTGTTAGTTTGTGTAAAATCATGTTTCAATATGTAATATTTGGAACTATATTTAAATGGAAAAGAGGAAAAAAACAAGAGAAAAAATGCGTCGCCCCGCTGGAGCAGCCCCCAGACGCAAACGGACGGGCTAAAAAAACGTCTGCAGCGCGACGCAAACGAACGCTCGTGGACATTAAAATGCGTCACGCCGCTGAAGGCGGCGGCGGTTACGTAGGATCGGAGGAGGCAAGGCGAGTAGGGGTTTTTGGCTTAGGCATGTGCAGAAACAGCTTAAGCTTAGCCGTTCTGGAGAAACTGCACTGGAAAATAAGCCTTACAGAAAATTTAGTTCAGTTTTTTTTTTGGCTTATGTGGAGTGAGCTTATTTTTTTAGTTGTATGATAAAAAAGTCTATAATACCCTAAATCATGATAGTCAAATAATATTTATCTATGATGATAGCAAAAAATAGAGAACAAGTGAGATTAATCTTTTAACAAATGATAGTACACTTCTTTAAAAAAAATTACATGTAAAAATTGCCTTCAAATTGTTAGAACATACACGTACCATGCTCAGTTTTTGGAACATTTCAATCATCAAAATCTCACCGATTTCAATCATCCAAGTAACTAGCAAACAAACACATCAGCAGAAACCGTGTTGTATAGGCGGGCTCCATGATGTAGCCGAGCCCCACGTGAGGCTGGCAATCGGGTCGGGTTTGACCGGGCCGACCTCTCTCACACCCATGCCCATTTATCAAATGGGCGAGGTTCGTGCCCACGACCCTGCTCATGGGTCTAAGCGCATACCCATGCCCACACCCATCGGGTCACCCGACTCAATCGGGCATCCATCGGATCTGTAGACAACCCATCAAATAGCACCATCTTAGCTTTGCAAATCCATCAGGTCGTTTACAAAACATTTTCCATTACAATACATGCGCGCAGGAGACACTCCGTTCAGGCAACCGAAAACAGATCACACTCAAGTCTCGGGTATTTGGTTTTGCGGTTCCTTATATAGGCAACTATCCCTACATTTATTTTTCTCTTGGTGGGGTGGTACTACCTAGAAGACTACAAATCCATGAATCACTTCAGGAGCTAGTGAGGCATTGTGCCAGTGAAAGGCGTGGAAGCCATGTCGTATTTTACATGGGCTGGTAGGAACTAGCTTTGGTACAAAACAAACTTAACACATGTTTAGGTCTAGTGTCTTGCTACCTAGCAACCAAGTGTTTCCTTTTATGTGTGGTATCAAATGTATTTACATCAAATAAAAGACTAATTGTTATATAGAATATATATTTATTTAATTATGAATACTAATCGGGCGACCCATCGGGTTACCCACGGGCACAACTTTATGCCCATACCCTACCCATGACTAATCGGGTTACCCGTGGGCATGACCAATGGGTGGAATAGTCGACCCATACCCTACCCATTCGGTTCGGGTGCCCATGGGCGCCCAGACCCATGGGCAAGATTGTTGGCCTGAGCCCCACGCCTGTGGGCATATCAGCATATGGCAGTAGTAGTCGTCGTATTGGTGCGCGGTGACGGTGGTTTTTTTTTTAGAGCAACCACATATATTTCATTAATCGAACACCAAGTTACATGAAGCAACACATGTGGAAACTAAAAGACAAACCGGGATAAAATGATTATCCTGAATTTGCAGATAAAAACCTAAAAGATCGAGAAATACAAAACGATCTCTAGGATTCCCTGCAACCACCGTTGCCAGCGGCCGCCGTCCAATTCCAACGCCGCCAAGACGAACGCAAGAAGAGACGCCGAACCTCCACCATTGCGCAAGATCCAAAAAAGCACCATCGCCAACGAGGCTTTGTGAGTCGATGAACGGGCTCTGCCGCAAGCGGCAAGGCACATGTCGCCGTGGCACGTCGACCGGGGACGTCCCCGTGCTGTCTTGGACCAAGGTACGCCGCCTCCCATCGACGAAGTCGGAGAAGAACGACATAACCACCACCTCCGGACCATCATCTTCGCTCCAGAAGAACCACCTTGCCCCGGCCCCCAGCGCCGTCGTGGACAACGACAAACGCCAGTGACACATCGAGAAACAGATCTCGCCAGATCTGAAGAACGGCGAGAAGACCAAGCCGCCGACCTGAAAGATCGACAAGCACACGTTGCCAACAACTCCGAGACGCCGCCGTGAAGGTCGCCGCCGGTGTGGGAGTGGAGTTGTGGAAGATTTATTTGCCCGGGCGCCGCTCCCACCACCCCAACGACGCACCATAGGAGACTGTTATCACCGGATTTTGGCTAAATCACGAGGTGGGCCGCGGTCAAGATGGGCTTGGAAGATTACACGTGGAAGATCTCTGAAGCGGCCTTGTTTGGGGAATTTGGGCTATATTGCCCATGTATCTTTAATTACCATAGATTGTATTTAGATTAAAAGTTAGAGTTTATCTCGTGCACGGTTTAGTGCACGCCCACATTAGAAAGTCCCCTGGACTATAAATATGTACCTAGGGTTTATGGAATAAACAACAACACAACGTTCACCCCAAAACAAACCAATCTCGGCGCATCGCCAACTCCTTCGTCTCGAGGGTTTCAATCGGGTAAGCGACATGCTGCCTAGATCGCATCTTGCGATCTAGGCAGCACAAGCTCCACGTTGTTCATGCGTTGCCCGTATCGAAGCGTCTTTGATGGCGGGCAACGTAGTTATCATAGATGTGTTAGGGTTAGCATAGTTCTTCGTATAACATGCTTACGTAGTGCAACCCTTGCATATCTAGCCGCCCTCACGCCTATCTCAGGTGTGGGGCGGCACCCGCTTGTTCATCATTTAGTAGATCCGATCCGTTACGATTGCTCCTTGCTCTGCAAGGATTAGTTTAATATCTCGCAATAGTTAGGCCTTACAAAGGGGGAGGATCCGGTGGCACGTAGGGTGGCGTTCGCAAGTCCTAAACGGGATGTTCCGAGGATCAACGTCATGTTGGTTTTTTGGCCTTGTTTAGGATCGGCTTACGAGCACCGTGCGTGGCCGCGAGGCCCAACTCGGAGTAGGATGATCCGATTATGCGGTGAAAACCCTAAATCGTCGTAGATCTAATTAGCTTTATCTTGATCAAGCGGGATCACCAAGTATTCGTGCACCCCGCACGAATCATGGGTGGATCGGCTCTTTGAGCCGATTCACGAGATAACCCGAGAGCCGATCGAGGCTCGTATTTTATGTTTACGTGTATGCCATGCGGGAACTAAGCGAGGCATCCCCATCACCTTCCACGACCGGGTATAGGTCGGGTGGCACGCCCTTGCACTTCGCATCGCCGCGTGTGACCGGAAGAGCATTGCGGGCCGTCGCTCGGAGGGGTCTCGGCCAGCCGCGGCTCTAGGCTCTTCCCGGCTCTACCGTGTTGACGGTCGCTGCCCGCCGGTGGGTTTTGGCGGTCAACACATTCTCGGCACGCCCGGTGGGACATCGTCTACATCAACCATGTCGCCATCTACATCCGAGATGGCGGCGGACGCGCACGCCGGTCACCTACGAGGAGTTACTCGCCGAGCTCAAGAAGAAATACGATGAGATCAAGGTCACCCTCGAAGCCGACCTCATCGGCTCTTTTCGCAGAACCCGTACCCATGGCATCGGATGGAAGGGATTCTCACCGTAAGGTGCACTCGATGGGATAGACCTCTCCGCCCGTCGGAGGAACGCACCAGAGGCCTACGGCAGGAGATCAACTACTTGGTGGCTCACTCGCTACACCGCCACTCTGAAAACTTGGTCAACGTGTTGGAGCGTCTCGCTCTACGCGTGATCCAGGAGATCATGAGCCACCAGTACTCGCCGCCAGGACCAGCTCTCGGGACGCATCAAGGAGAGTTGCCACTCCAGTCCCGTCCACCGCTGCCATATGCGTTGGCAGCACCGGTCGAAGTGCCGGCTACACCGGCATTCGTCGTCTACAAGATCGATGGTGGCCCTAGTGACTACCGAGTTCTTGGCTGAGGCGCCCAAGGAGATCCCTCAAGGATACGCGTGCACGTATGTGCCGGATTGTGGCAACCGGCCACTCTCGAACCGAGGCCACAACGTCGGGGACTCCGACGCAAACGGGAGGAACGTCGGCAACGAGCTTGAGAAGCGGACGTGGCTAACTAAGTACGCCACCCCGACGAAACTCCCGAGCCCAGCTCCTGCAGGTTGGCTCGGAGCTGGAAAAGCAAACATGGCTGGCTAAGTACGCCACCCCGGCGAATCTTCGAGTGCATCTCCTGCAGCCAGCACGGCGGATCGGATCGGTACCATGCCGAGAGACCGGTTCGGCATGGTGCCGAAAAGGAGGGCAATCGGCTATTCCAAGCCGTACCCCGACGAGTACGAGATGATTCCGCTGCCACCTAAATATTGGCTCCACGACTTCTCCAAATTCGGTGGATCGGATGGCTCCGGCTCCATCGAGCACATCGGCCGATATTTGGCGCAACTAGGACCGGCTTCGGTGTCGGATCAGCTACGCGTGAGGCTCTTTTCACGGTCCCTCACGGGATCGGCTTTTGGATGGTACACCTCTTTGCCGAAGCAAACTCCATCCAGTCTTGGAAGCAATTGGAAGAACAGTTCCATATGCAATACCATTCGAAGCTTCCGAGTCTAGCATTGCCGATCTAGCGCAACTACGTCGAAGCGCGGAGAGACGGTAACGAGTACATCCGAGCGCTTCGAGAATCTTAGGAACCGATGTTATTCGGTTCGTATAACCGAAAAGGAAGCGATCGAGTTGGCGGTAGCTGGCCTTGCAACACAGCTCAAGGACATGGCCTCCCAAGCAGATTATCCCTCGCCGGCGCACATGGTTCGAAACTATCGGCATATGAACAGCGCCACCCGGACCTGTACCGGGACAAGTTCAAGCGTGCGGTAGTCATGGTCGATACGAGAGGAAGGTGAAGTGCCTGCGGGAGACCAAGAAGTAGCAAGTGGCTGAGTGGACTCGGGGAGGAACCCCCGTGTCCCGCAAATGGGTAAAGCCACCGGGGCCGCCTGGGGGATTTGATTTTGACGTGACCAAGACCGAACAAATCTTCGACCTCCTGCTCAAGGAGAAACGAGTTGACGATTCCCGAAGGTCTCAAGTTCCCCACGGCGCAAGAGCTAAACGGAAAGCCGTACCGCAAATTCCACAACTCGCTCTCCCATGCTACCAGCGACTGCGGGGTGTGGCGTCAGCACATCCAAGCGGCGATAGAGAAGGGGCGTCTAATTTTCAACCAGTACGCCATGAAGGTCGACACCCAACCCTTCCCCGCCGTTAACATGGTGGAAGTCACCCACCCTGAGGGTTGCCAGCCAGGTCCATCGTTCAGCATCAATATGGTAGGACCTGGGAACCACTCTGGCAAAGATGGAGATGAGGGCAGCTGCTCTCATAGCAAGGACACAGAGGAGGCCGCTCCACGCGATCGGCTCCATCATGATGGCAAGCGCTACGTCACGAGAGGGAGAAGTGAAGAACATAAGATATCAACGACCTCTCTCCGATCACCTCCTCAACAAATATGTGAGTCGGTATGACCAACGCCGACGGTCCAACTATGATGATAAAGGAGATCGTCGGCTAGAGGAGCCGGAAGACATCGTCGGCGAGGATCGCGATGAGGAGGAGCACGAGCGCCGTGCCACGGACAAGTCAAGGGAGCAAGACGACAACGCCGGACACCGGGACTGCCCTTTCTTCGGACAACTGCTGGGATTCAGGAATGAGCCGATTGCCCACAATCGGCAATTGCCCGAGAATGCAACCGAAGAAGAAGGAGGCGGCCAACGTATCTGTGTTCGAGCGCCTAGGGCCTCTCCCGCCACAAAGCAAACGCGCTGAGTCACCTCGTTGGGCGGATCTGGAGGATTCAGAAGACGAGGGACAAGAAGAAGAAGAAGACAGGTACCACCGTCCAAGGTGGTGCCCTGACGGACTCAGCCGTTCACAAAAACGCAGGGTTCAGCGATTGCGCGGCCTGGAGGAAGCCGAAAGGTTATACCCGCATACGCTAAGGAAGGCACGGCCTGATCCGGGCTGCGAAGGTTCAGCGAGCCCTGGACGAAGAGGGTCGTCCACGAAAAATGGAGTGGCGCCCCAAACGGAGGAAAGCCGATGATGAGACATCGGTCGGCACAAACATGGTACTCGTCTTGCCGACATGGCTTAGTGCTCCACGTTTACACGACGCACTCAAGGTGGACGACGGCGAGCACACCAACAGGATGAAATCAGAGGTTGGGCTGGTTTTGTCTGCCGGCCTGAGCGAGTAGCAAGGGCTCGTCAATAAGCTCGTCAACAGAAAGCATCGATGTGACAAGGGGAAGGGTTAAGCTGGTTTTATCCACTGGCCTGACCATGTAGTCGAAGCGAAGCGACGTGCAATTTGGCGAGGCTGATCCTTGTGATCGGCCCCAAAGATCTATGAAGGGACATTACAGAGCCTTCAGTCAGCGCTCCAATCATTATGGAGGCCGATCTCGACAATCGGCCAAGATTATCCTCACCACATGTTCTGCTTGTGTTCGCCCTTGACCCTATCAGGAGCCGACGTGCGAATTACAGAGCCGATATCTGCCATTCTTTAACAGATTCGGCTCGGGGGCACCTAAACACGGGAGCGGATACGAGAGGCCAGAAGATGCAGAGGTACATGTGTGCAATGAAATACTGGGGGCCGATAGGAGAGAATCGGCCGGTAAAAAAAAACAACAAATTTTTTTACAGCCGATGCAAGGGCATCGACTTCAGAATTGGGAAACAGCCGATGCGCAGCCATCGACTTTAGTGGAATTATGCGATGTGTATCGAGTATCTACCAGATCCAGGCCAACGGTGGTGCCTTCTGTTGCTTCGAGGGAATGTCTTCAGCAGCTTCGAGCCGATCCGGGTCTCTGAACGTTTGATCGAGGATTTCCAATCTCTGGGGCTAGTTCAGTTGAAACGGAAGATTATCGGCTATCTGAGGAAGAAAGAGGATCGGTTTTCGGCGCATTTTCTCTGACATTCTCGCCTCAAGTAAGGCTCGGGGGGCAGCAGGCTCGAGCAAGGCTCGGGGGGCAGCAGGCCTGATGGATGCTCTGTTTTACTCTGTTTAAAGAGCCGATGGGGATATCATCGGCTGCTCCTTCGTTACAACCTTCTTCATAATGATGAGTGATGGCGTGTATTTCACACGTTCGTTGGGCAACCCCAAGAGGAAGGTATGATGCGCACAGCAGCAAGTTTTCCCTCAGAAAGAAACCAAGGTTTATCGAACCAGGAGGAGCCAAGAAGCACGTTGAAGGTTGATGGCGGCGAGATGTAGTGCGGCGCAACACCAGAGATTCCGGCGCCAACGTGGAACCTGCACAACACAACCAAAGTACTTTGCCCCAACGAAACAGTGAGGTTGTCAATCTCACCGGCTTGCTGTAACAAAGGATTAACCGTATTGTGTGGAAGATGACTGTTTGCAGAGAAAACAGTAAAAACAAGTATTGCAGTAGATTGTATTTCAGTAAAGAGAATTGGACCGGGGTCCACGAGTTCACTAGAGGTGTCTCTCCCATAAGACGAACAGACATGTTGGGTGAACAAATTACGGTTGGGCAATTGACAAATAAAGAGAGCATAACAATGCACATACATATCATGATGAGTATAGTGAGATTTAATTGGGCATTACGACAAAGTACATAGACCGCCATCCAAGCTGCATCTATGCCTAAAAAGTCCACCTTCGGGTTATCATCCGAACCCCCTCCGGTATTAAGTTGCAAAGCAACGGACAATTGCATTAAGTATGGTGCGTAATGTAATCAACAACTACATCCTTAGACATAGCATCAATGTTTTATCCCTAGTGGCAACAGACACAACACAACCTTAGAACTTTCACATCCTCTGTCCCAGGTGTCAATGCGAGGCATGAACCCACTATCGAGCATAAGTACTCCCTCTTGGAGTTAAAAGCATCTACTTGGCCAGAGCATCTACTAATAACGGAGAGCATGCAAGATCTTAAACAACACATAAGCATAACTTTGATAATCAACATAACAAGTATTCTCTATTCATCGGATCCCAACAAACGCAACATATAGAATTACATATAGATGATCTTGATCATGATAGGCAGCTCACAAGATCCGACAATGATAGCACAATGGGGAGAAGACAACCATCTAGCTACTGCTATGGACCCATAGTCCAGGGGTAGACTACTCACTCATCACTCCGGAGGCGACCATGGCGGTGTAGAGTCCTCCGGGAGATGATTCCCCTCTCCGGCGGGGGTGCGGAGAGCGATCTCCGGGATCCCCCGAGATGGGATCGGCGGCGACGGCGTCTCGGTAAGGTTTTCCGTATCGTGGCTCTCGGTGTCGGGGGTTTCGTCACGGAGGCTTTAAGTAGGCGGAAGGGTAGGTCAAGAGGCGGCACGAGGGCCCCACACCACGGGGCCGCGCGGCCAAGGGGGCCGCGCCGCCTAGGGTGTGGCCCCCTCGTGGCCTCTCTTCGTCTCGTCTTCGGTCTTCGGAAGCTTCGTGAGAAAATAGGCCTCCGGGCTTTTATTTCGTCCAATTCCGAGAATATTTCTTTACTAGGATTTACGAAACCAAAAACAGCAGAAAACGACAAGCGGCACTTCGGCATCTTGTTAATAGGTTAGTTCCGGAAAATGCACGAATATGACATAAAGTGTGCATAAAACATGTAGATAACATCAATAATGTGGCATGGAACACAAGAAATTATCGATACGTTGGAGACGTATCAGCATCCCCAAGCTTAGTTACGCTCGTCCCGAGCGAGGTAAAACGATAATAAAGATAATTTACGGAGTGACATGCCATCATAATCTTGATCATACTATTTGTAAAGCATATGTAAAGAATGCAGCGATCAAAACAATGTGTATGACATGAGTAAACAAGTGAATCATAAAGCAAAGACTTTTCATGAATAGCACTTCAAGACAAGCATCAATAAGTCTTGCATAAGAGTTAACTCATAAAGCAATAATTCAAAGTAAAGGTATTGAAGCAACACAAAAGAAGATTAAGTTTCAGCGGTTGCTTTCAACTTGTAACATGTATATCTCATGGATATTGTCAACATAGAGTAATATAATAAGTGCA
Organism: Lolium rigidum; assembly: GCF_022539505.1. Lineage (NCBI taxonomy): Eukaryota > Viridiplantae > Streptophyta > Magnoliopsida > Poales > Poaceae > Lolium > Lolium rigidum. The sequence continues at coordinate 91,822,028 of NC_061514.1, read as the reverse complement.
ATAAGCAAGTATGTAGGAATCAATGCACGGTTCACACAAGTGTTTGCTTCTTGAGGTGGATAGAATAGGTGAGCTCGACTCAACATTGAAAGTAAAAGAATGGTCCTCATAGAGGAAAAGCATCGATTGCTATATTTGTGCTAGAGCTTTGATTTTGAAAACATGAAACAATTTTGTCAACGGTAGTAATAAAGCATATGCATCATGTAAATTATATCTTATAAGTTGCAAGCCTCATGCATAGTGTACTAATAGTGCTCGCACCTTGTCCTAATTAGCTTGGACTACCTGGATTATCACCGCAATACATATGCTTTAACCAAGTTTCACAAAGGGGTACCTCTATGCCGCCTGTACAAAGGTCTAAGGAGAAAGCTCGCATTTGGATTTCTCGCTTTTGATTATTCTCAACTTAGACATCCATACCGGGACAACATAGACAACGAGATAATGGACTCCTCTTTTAATGCTTTAAGCATTTGACAACAATTAATTCTTTTCTCATTAGAGATTTGAGGATGTTTGTCCAAAACTGAAACTTCCACCATGGATCATGGCTTTAGTTAGCGGCCCAATGCTCTTCTCTCACAATATGCATGCTCAAACCATTCAACTCGGTGTAGATCGCCCTTACTTCGGACAAGACGAACATGCATAGCAACTCACATGAAATTCAACAATGAGTTGATGGCGTTCCCCGGTAAACATGGTTATCGCACAACAAGCAACTTAATAAGAGATAAAGTGCATAATTACATATTCAATACCACAATAGTTTTTAAGCTATTTGTCCCATGAGCTATATATTGCAAAGGTGAATGAATGAATTTTAAAGGTAGCACTCAAGCAATTTACTTTGGAATGGCGGGAAAATACCATGTAGTAGGTAGGTATGGTGGACACAAATGGCATAGTGGTTGGCTCAAGTATTTTGGATGCATGAGAAGTATTCCCTCTCGATACAAGGTTTAGGCTAGCAAGGCTATTTGAAACAAACACAAGGATGAACCGGTGCAGCAAAACTCACATAAAAGACATATTGAAAACATTATAAGACTCTACACCGTCTTCCTTGTTGTTCAAACTCAATACTAGAAATTATCTAGACCTTAGAGAAACCAAATATGCAAACCAAATTTTAGCATGCTCTATGTATTTCTTCATTAATGGGTGCAAAGCATATGATGCAAGAGCTTAAACATGAGCACAACAATTGCCAAGTATCACATTACCCAAGACATTTTTAGCAATTACTACATGTATCATTTTCCAATTCCAACCATATAACAATTTAACGAAGGAGAAACTTCGCCATGAATACTATGAGTAGAAACCAAGGACATATTTGTCCATATGCTACAGCGGAGTGTGTATCTCTCCCATAAAGTGAATGCTAGGATCCATTTTATTCAAACCAAACAAAAACAAAAACAAACCGACGCTCCAAGAAAAAGCACATAAGATGTGGCCGAATAAAAATGTAGTTTCGGGGAGGAACCTGATAATTTGTTGATGAAGAAGGGGATGCCTTGGGCATCCCCAAGCTTAGACGCTTGAGTCTTCTTGATATATGCAGGGGTGAACCACGGGGTGCATCCCCAAGCTTAGAGCTTTCACTCTCCTTGATCACGTTGCATCATACTCCTCTCTTGACCCTTGAAAACTTCCTCCACACCAAACTCGAAACAACTCATTAGAGGGTTAGTGCACAATATAAATTGACATATTCAGAGGTGACACAATCATTCTTAACACTTCTGGACATTGCATAATGCTACTGGACATTAGTGGATCAAAGAAATTCATCCAACATAGCGAAAGAGGCAATGCGAAATAAAAGGCAGAATCTGTCAAAACAGAACAGTTCGTATTGACGAATTTTAAAATGGCACCAGACTTGCTCAAACGAAAATGCTCAAATTGAATGAAAGTTGCGTACATATCTGAGGATCATGCTCGTAAATTGGCGTAATTTTCTGAGCTACCTACAGGGAGATAGACCCAGATTCGTGACAGCAAAGAAATCTGGAACTGCGCAGTAATCCAAATCTAGTACTTACTTTTCTATCAACGGCTTAACTTGGCACAACAAAACTCAAAACTAAGATAAGGAGAGGTTGCTACAGTAGTAAACAACTTCCAAGACACAAAATAAAAACAAAGTACTGTAGGTAAAAACATGGGTTGTCTCCCATAAGCGCTTTTCTTTAACGCCTTTCGGCTAGGCGCAGAAAGTGTATATCAAGTAACATCAAGAGATGAAGCATCAACATCATAATTTGTTCTAATAATAGAATCATAAGGTACCTTTATTCTCTTTCTAGGGAAGTGTTCCATACCTTTCTTGAGAGGAAATTGATATTTTATATTACCTTCCCTCATATCAATAATAGCACCAACAGTTCGAAGAAAAGGTCTTCCCAATATAATTGGACAAGATGCATTGCATTCAATATCCAAGACAACAAAATCAACGGGAACAAGATTATTATTAACGGTAATGCGAACATTATCAACTTTACCCAAAGGTTTCTTTGTAGAATGATCAGCAAGATTAACATCCAAATAACAATTTTTCAGCGGTGGCAAGTCAAGCATATTATAAATTTTCTTAGGCATAACGAAATACTTGCACCAAGATCACATAAAGCATTGCAATCAAAATCTTTAACCTTCATCTTAATGATGGGCTCCCAACCATCTTCTAGCTTTTTAGGAATAGAGGCTTCGCGCTCTAATTTCTCTTCTCTAGCTTTTATGAGAGCATTTGTAATATGATGCGTGAAAGCCAAATTTATAGCACTAGCATTAGGACTTTTAGCAAGTTTTTGCAAGAACTTTATAACTTCAGAGATGTGGCAATCATCAAAATTCAAACCATTATAATCTAAAGCAATGGGATCATCATCCCCAATGTTGGAAAAAATTTCAGCGAGCTTTATCACGAGCGGTTTCAGCGGTTTTAGCAGTTTCGAGCAGTTTTCGCGCTTTGCATTAGAAGTGGAAACATTGCTAACACCAATTCTTTTATTAGTATGAGTAGGAGGTGCAGCAACATGTGTAGCATTAGCATTACTAGTGGTGGTAATAGTCCAAACTTTAGCTATATTCTTCTCTTTAGCTAGTTTTTCATTTTCTTCTCTATCCCACCTAGCACGCAGTTCAGCCATTAATCTTATATTCTCATTAATTCTAACTTGAATGGCATTTGCTGTAGTAACAATTTTATTATGATAATTCTCATTAGGCAAAACTTTTGATTTCAAAAGATCAACATCAGAGGCAAGACTATCAACTCTAGAAACAAGAATATCAATTTTACCAAGCTTTTCTTCAACAGATTTGTTAAAAGCAGTTTGTGTACTAATAAATTCTTTAAGCATGGCTTCAAGTCCAGGGGTGAATTCCTATTATTGTTGTAAGAATTTCCATAAGAATTACCATAGCCGTTGCCATTATTATAAGGATATGGCCTATAGTTATTACTAGAATTGTTCGGTAAGCATTGTTGTTGAAATTATTATTTTTAATGAAGTTTACATCAACATGTTCTTCTTGTGCAACCAATGAAGCTAATGGAACATTATTAGGATCAATATTAGTCCTATCATTCACAAGCATAGACATAATAGCATCAACCTTATCATTCAAGGAAGAGGATTCCTCAACGGAATTTACCTTCTTACCTTGTGGAGCTCTTTCCGTGTGCCATTCGAGTAGTTGATCATCATATTATCAAGAAGCCTTGTTGCTTCACCAAGAGTGATGGACATAAAGGTACCTCCAGCAGCTGAATCCAATAAATTCCGCGAAGAAAAATTTAGTCCTGCATAGAAGGTTTGGATGATCATCCAAGTAGTCGGTCCATGGGTTGGACAATTTTTAACCGAGAGATTTCATTCTTTCCCAAGCTTGAGCAACATGTTCAGTATCTAATTGTTTAAAATTCATTATGCTACTCCTCAAAGATATAATTTTAGCGGGGGATAATATCTACCAATAAAAGCATCCTTGCATTTAGTCCATGAATCAATACTATTCTTAGGCGAGAGATAGCAACCAATCTTTAGCTCTTCCTCTTAATGAGAAAGGGAACAATTTTAGTTTAATAATATCACCATCTACATCTTTATATTTTTGCATTTCACATAGTTCAACAAAATTATTAAGATGGGCAGCGGCATCATCGGAACTAATTCCGGAAAATTGATCTTTCATAACAAGATTCGAGTAAAGCGAGGTTTAATTTCAAAGAATTCTGCTGTAGTAGCAGGTGGAGCAATAGGTGTGCATAAGAAATCATTATTATTTGTGCTAGTGAAATCACACAACTTAGTATTTTCAGGGTTGGCCATTTTAGCAGTAGTAAATAAAGCAAACTAGATAAAGTAAATGCAAGTAAACTAATTTTTTTGTGTTTTCGATATAGCAAACAAGATAGCAAATAAAGTAAAACTAGCAACTAATTTTTTTGTATTTTGATTTAGTGCAGCAAACAAAGTAGTAAATAAAACTAAGCAAGACAAAAACAAAGTAAAGAGATTGAGAAGTGGAGACTCCCCTTGCGGCGTGTCTTGATCTCCCCGACAACGGCGCCGAGAAAAGAGCTTGATGGCGTGTATTTCACACGTTCGTTGGGCAACCCCAAGAGGAAGGTATGATGCGCACAGCAGCAAGTTTTCCCTCGGAAAGAAACCAAGGTTTATCGAACCGGGAGGAGCCAAGAAGCACGTTGAAGGTTGATGGCGGCGAGATGTAGTGCGGCGCAACACCGGGGATTCCGGCGCCAACGTGGAACCTGCACAACACAACCAAAGTACTTTGCCCCAACGAAACGGTGAGGTTGTCAATCTCACCGGCTTGCACGTAACAAAGGATTAACCGTATTGTGTGGAAGATGATTGTTTGCAGAGAAAACGAGTAAAAACAAGTATTGCGATAGATTGTATTTCGAGTAAAGAGAATTGGACCGGGGTCCACGAGTTCACTAGAGGTGTCTCTCCCATAAGACGAACAACATGTTGGGTGAACAAATTACGGTTGGGCAATTGACAAATAAAGAGAGCATAACAATGCACATACATATCATGATGAGTATAGTGAGATTTAATTGGGCATTACGACAAAGTACATAGACCGCCATCCAAGCTGCATCTATGCCTAAAAGTCCACCTTCGAGGTTATCATCCGAACCCCTCCGAGTATTAAGTTGCAAAGCAACAGACAATTGCATTAAGTATGGTGCGTAATGTAATCAACAACTACATCCTTAGACATAGCATCAATGTTTTATCCCTAGTGGCAACAGCACAACACAACCTTAGAACTTTCGTCACTCGTCCCGGTGTCAATGCGGGCATGAACCCACTATCGAGCATAAGTACTCCCTCTTGGAGTTAAAAGCATCTACTTGGCCGGAGCATCTACTAATAACGGAGAGCATGCAAGATCTTAAACAACACATAAGCATAACTTTGATAATCAACATAACAAGTATTCTCTATTCATCGGATCCCAACAAACGCAACATATAGAATTACATATAGATGATCTTGATCATGATAGGCAGCTCACAAGATCCGACAATGATAGCACAATGGGGAGAAGACAACCATCTAGCTACTGCTATGGACCCATAGTCCAGGGGTAGACTACTCACTCATCACTCCGGAGGCGACCATGGCGGTGTAGAGTCCTCCGGGAGATGATTCCCCTCTCCGGCGAGGTGCCGGAGGCGATCTCCGAGGATCCCCCGAGATGGGATCGGCGGCGACGGCGTCTCGGTAAGGTTTTCCGTATCGTGGCTCTCGGTGCTGGGGGTTTCGTCACGGAGGCTTTAAGTAGGCGGAAGGGTAGGTCAAGAGGCGGCACGAGGGCCCCACACCACGGGGCCGCGCGGCCAAGGGGGGCCGCGCCGCCCTAGGGTGTGGCCCCTCGTGGCCCCTCTTCGTCTCGTCTTCGGTCTTCCGGAAGCTTCGTGAGAAAATAGGCCTCCGGGCTTTTATTTCGTCCAATTCCGAGAATATTTCTTTACTAGGATTTCTGAAACCAAAAACAGCAGAAAACAGCAATCGGCACTTCGGCATCTTGTTAATAGGTTAGTTCCAGAAAATGCACGAATATGACATAAAGTGTGCATAAAACATGTAGATAACATCAATAATGTGGCATGGAACACAAGAAATTATCGATACGTTGGAGACGTATCAATGAGTACTGAAGAGGATTATTGTATTTGGTTGGAAAAGTTCAAAGGTTTCCCTGAAGATTCTGCACTTTCCACCAGATTTAGAAAATCATCAGTTGAAGAAGGAAAAGGTGGATTTCAAAGAACCGATGCGGTGCTATCGGCTCAATTCGCATTGGCAAAGGGGACGAATCGGCAAGGTCAGTAGGAGAGGGAATCGGTTAAATTAGACTCAGAAGAAATCGGCAAAATCAATTCGGGGAAAAGTTCTTCATTAATAAGCCAGATTTCTTACATAGAAGAGCTGATTGCTCTCAAAAGGAAATGCCAGGGGAATACATTGCCCCGTCTGCTACTGCTGGCCCTATGCTAAGACTTTATCTAGGGGCCGCTGCTGCCCTCGTCGCCGTCGTCACCGTCATCACCACTGCCGGCGCTGCTCCCTGCCGGCTCGTCATCGCTGCTCCAGCGGACGCCAACAGGACCCTCGTCGTCTTCATCCTCTTCATCAGCACCGTCGTCCACCGTCGACGTCCACCGAAGTTCCCGGGCCAGAGGTGACGGCGTTTGGCCGGCGGTTCGTCGGAGGAGCTGTCTTCATCCTCCTCCTCCTCTTCCTCCTCCTTACCTCCTCGGAGGTGGTGAAGTCTGCCCAGGAGAGGCGATCGTCTTCGCTCTCCTCCACCGCTTCCCCGTCAGCAAGGAAGCGGAGGTCGCTCTCCCCGTCGGTCAGGGATTTGTCATCCTCGGACCTGACGGAGGAGTCATGGTCTTCTTTGTCCCACTTCGTTGGGGCGAGGATGTCGTACGCCGCTTGCGTACCCCACGAGGGCGTCGACTCTCGGATGGGAGAGGACACGTGGGAAAGGTCCGATGAAGAAGAAGAGGAAGAGGAAGAGGACATGGTTGCAGGGGAGGGTTTTTTGGAGTACTAATGCGAAGAGGGATGAAGAGGAGAACTGTTCGATGCGGTTAATAAAGGGGATGGGGATTTAATTTTCGAGCAGTTCTCGAGGACGTGGTGCCAAAACTGTCAAATCATGCAGAGAAGTTGGGAAGGCAAGTCGCCATGATGAAGCATACTGCGACGGTTTTGCTCCGCCACGACATGACCCCTCGGGAGGATACGAGTGGTTTTGAAATTACCATTATCAAAACCAGGGGGGCATGTGTTATCACCAGATTTTGGCTAAATCACGAGGTGGGCCGCGGTCAAGATGGACTTGGAAGATTACACGTGGAAGATCTCTGAAGCGGCCTTGTTTCGGGAATTTGGGCTATATTGCACATGTATCTTTAATTACCATAGATTGTATTTAGATTAAAAGTTAGAGTTTATCTCGTGCACGGTTTAGTGCACGCCCACATTAGAAAGTCCCCTGGACTATAAATATGTACCTAGGGTTTATGGAATAAACAACAACACAACGTTCACCCCAAAACAAACCAATCTCGGCGCATCTCCAACTCCTTCGTCTCGAGGGTTTCAATCAGGTAAGCGACATGCTGCCTAGATCGCATCTTGCGATCTAGGCAGCACAAGCTCCACGTTGTTCATGCGTTGCCCGTACTGAAGCGTCTTTGATGGCGGGCAACGTAGTTATCATAGATGTGTTAGGGTTAGCATAGTTCTTCGTATAACATGCTTACGTAGTGCAACCCTTGCATATCTAGCCGCCCTCACGCCTATCTCAGGTGTGGGGCGGCACCCTGCTTGTTCATCATTTAGTAGATCTGATCCGTTACGATTGCTCCTTGCTCTGCAAGGATTAGTTTAATATCTGCAATAGTTAGGCCTTACAAAGGGGGGGAGGATCCAGTGGCACGTAGGGTGGCGTTCGCAAGTCCTAAACAGGATGTTCCGAGGATCAACGTCATGTTGGTTTTTTGGCCTTGTTTAGGATCGGCTTACGAGCACCGTGCGTGGCCGCGAGGCCCAACCTGGAGTAGGATGATCCGATTATGCGGTGAAAACCCTAAATCGTCGTAGATCTAATTAGCTTTATCTTGATCAAGCAGGATCACCAAGTATTCGTGCACCCCGCACGAATCATGGGTGGATCGGCTCTTTAAGCCGATTCACAGGATAACCTGAGAGCCGATCGAGGCTCGTATTTTATGTTTACGTGTATGCCATGCAGGAACTAAGCGAGGCATCTCCATCACCTTCCTGACCAGGTATAGGTCAGGTGGCACGCCCTTGCACTTCGCATCGCCGCGTGTGACCAGAAGAGCATTGCGGGCCGTCGCTCGGAGGGGTCTCAGCCAGCCGCAGCTCTAGGCTCTTCCCGGCTCTACCGTGTTGACGGTCGCTGCCCGCCAGTGGGTTTTGGCGGTCAACAGAGACAAAAACTAACCCTAACTACTAGGCCAGAACGGAGGAACGAGGTCCCCCCTCCCTCATGCCGCCGCCAAAGCGGCAAGCGGAGGGAGAGGAAACCAGGCCCAGCGCCCTGGCCGGAGATTGGGAAGATTGGATCGCCCTCCGCCGCCACCTCTCACGAGCGGAGAGGAAAAACGGTTCGTGTTCCAGGTAAATCTTGCTGGGCGAGTCTTGCCGCGGTGACGGTGGTTGTGAAGAATAGGCGAGTAGAGCAGAGGAGGTGGAGAGAGGGTTACTGTTTTTTTAACAAATGATAATGTTTCACACAAGATGGAGAAGAGGCAAGTGTGGAGAAAAAAGCGGGGGAGATGTTACTAATGCGAAAGGTAACCCACACAGCACAAATGGAAATTGGGGACTCTTTATGTTTCCCTCCTGCTGCCCACGGTAAGATTGGCCATCGACAACCCTGATTACATGGGAGAAGCAACAATAGACATGCAATTCAAAAGATTCTGGGGAGAAACCCCACATAGATATTTTGCATACTCTAGAATTTACTGTTTGGCATATTATTCTATTTACTCACACAAATAGACAATCAAACACAAACATTTGTTAGCATTAGGTATATTTGTTATGATCTAAGCGACAAAAGTATTATACCAAGATATGTGCTTTTTGTTGTTTTTATTTTTCCCTGATTTGGAATAATCGTCTTGACCAAAAGATTTTAAAGAGCCTCCAAAAGGAAAACAATTAGGGAAAGTTCTCTATGAAAATATGCGGTCAATATTGTGCAAGCGCATTTCCAACGTCAAAAGTAAATTAGATTTTTAAAAATGTTGTATCTTAATATTTAGTTCGCCTACATATTGTGTTGTTAGTTTTGTTATGTACTATAGAATCATGTACAGTTAAGATTATATATAAAGAAAATAAGTTAAAAATATAAATAATCAGTATGAATAATTAATAGTTTTGCTACGTAAAAATAAAATAGAAGGGCACTGTTAGTATTCTGTGGTTTAAAAGATAGCCAAACACACTATGGACAAGTGATAGATGGCATATTTGAAGGACGAATAATTGGAGGAGACCGTTTAGAGTGGCAGGTTCACTTGTGACACATCTAATGGAAAGAGACTGCGTTTGAAAATTGTTGACAGTTTTTCTATGGTTGATTTGGAGGAGACCGGTATTAATATTTTTCTCTATGCCAAACATTTATTTCCTCCCCGGCTAGTTTTAAGCTTCTAGGATATATATGTATTAAAGGTGAGAATTAAGAGTGTCATCCGCTGAGATTTGGATGTGATTGTCTCAGCTAATCGTCCAGAAATTCAAATTAGACCTGCGATGCGCCTGACTTCGAAGGAGCATATAAATGGACGTTTGATCCTAACATGACATGACATAAGTAGCCAAATGTGCTGCATAATTTGGCAAAATTCGCTCAAAACTTTATACACGAAATTTATGATTTATGACTCACGAAACTCGAAACCGATTGTCAGAATTGATTCATATCATCGGCGCATCTTTTTCATATACAGCTTATTTTGATTCGAAGTATGGTTATGTTGATTTCAAAAGATAGTGTGTGTAGTAGTTTAAGGAAGAGTGAGCATAAATTAGTCAGGTGACAGGCCCGGTAGAAACGGCATATTCAAGCGTTCCTCCGGACCTATCCCAGTGGTGCTTTGATAATCGGTTGGGCCGCAACGCGTAGGCCTTCCAAGCAACCAAACGGCATATTTTTTGCTGGCGTGATGCGAGCCAAAGGCCCTTCAGGATACCGAACGTGCGCAATAAGATTGGTTGCCATGTCTTTCGGTGCAATATAAGTATGTAACAGAAGTGACAATAAAAGGCAATTCAAAAGATTCAAGGTTAAACCCCACGTATATATTTTGCATACTCTAGAATTTACTTTTGGCAAAATATTCTATTTAATCATACGCAATATAAAGAATCAAACACAAACGTTTGTTAGCTTTAAAGATATAAGTTATAATCTAAGCGAAATAATGTAATCTATCAAGATATGCTCATTTTGTTTTTTGTTTTTCTCTGATTTAGATTTAATTGGCTTAACCAAATATTTTGAAGAACCTCTAAAATGAAAAACAAAACGCAAATTCTCTCTGAAAATATGCTATCAGTTTAGTGCAAGTGCATTTCCACCATTGGCAGTAAATTAAATGAAAAAATGGTGTAACTTAATATTTATTCTCGTGCATATTGTACCTTTAATTTAGCTATGTACTATAGTAGCTTCTACTAATTAAGATCATATAGTTAGAGGCTAAGTTACTTAAAGTTAAAAAAATCAGTATAAATAAATTATAGTTTTGCCATATAATATAGCAGCACACAGTCTGCTTTCCCCGGTCATAGCGAAGATACCACAGCCGATGGGCGGCAGGTGAGAGAGGGTGTATTTGTAGGAAGAAGAGACAAATTGCTCGGACGAACTGTTCTGTTTTGAAAGTGAAATGGGAGAAAACACGTGCAACAGAAGGAAACCACGGTCGAGAGAAATATGATTAGTACCTGTCCCACACACAGGGGCAGAGCGTAGTGGAGGCCATACCTGGCCATGGCCCATTCTTCTCTCCATGTTTTCCCTTAGAATTTGGTATAAATCCAGCCCATTAACATTAATTGACGTAGTCTATATTGAGCTGACACATCCTTGATATGGCTTCACGCTCCGCCACTGCCCACATAATAAGGTTTTGACTGCACTATGTCGATACATGATTGATTTTGTTTTGGATGGTGTTTCTATTTATTTTTCGATGCCAAACATTTACTTCATCACATACAAGTTTGAAACTTGTATCATAATGGAGGAGGCGTTTTGGCTCATAGGAGCAAATGCTCCCATTATACAAAATAATTAAAAAATAATTTTTAAAATGGCAAAAAATTCTGACATAATTTTTTTGGTGTACATCATGACATTCTATGTTAGTGCACAAGTTTTCGTGGAGAAACAACATTTTATGTGGCGTGTACAAAAAAGACAAAAAAATGTCCTGTACGTAGTCATGTTATAGCATCAAAATTTGTCTATTTTACAGGAGCCACAAATTTTTTTAGTTTTTTTTTGAAAACTTGTGTACGAATATAAAATGTGTAGATATACATGTAAAATTTTATTTTAGAGTTTTTTGACACTTCGAAATGTTGATTCACATAATGGGAGCAAATGCTTCTATGAGCCAAAGTGAATATCCCTATCATAATCAAGTATTAAGCCTGACATCCACGAGATTTAGATCCTACTGCGTCAAACAATCGTTCAGGAATTCGTGCGAAGCACCTAACTGACGACGAAGGATAGATGATGTAAGCATGGCCTCACTAGTCAACCTAAATTTGCAAATAAAACCACTCCCATTGAGAAATTGTTGCACCCACCGAAAAAAAAAAGCGAACCAAATCGTGAATGTATATTACTGAAAAATCGGAAGCACGGGATGAGTATATCATCCTAATTGTATGCATGGTATCGCAAGAAATCTGGATTCAGTCCCCCACAACCAACCCAACGCCACGAGACCTACAACTGGGCAACAAAGCATAGAATACGTGAAAGGAGGAAAATACCCCAAAATGGCTGAAGCTAAATTGTTTGATAAGTTACAAGATGGAAACTAAATCGTGAGACGAACTCACAGCTAAAATGAATTGGTCATGAAAGTGGCAAAATATTACTTGTTCTACCAAATCACAATCTTGGAAGATTAAAGATTCTTGACAAAGTTAAACACCGCAGGTAATTCACTTCAGAATTTGCTGAAAGTGGGGAAAAAAAAGAGGACAGCCTTGAATCTTCTTGTGCCTGTAATGTTGGAGCCATTTATATCATATATCTTCCTCCGATCAAATCTATTCACATCATATTTGCTAATTGGCTAGTTCATCGTTTTATCATATGGCCATGCAACCTCAGAAGATCATCCAGCTTGAGATCAGAAGTTCTGAAAATCAGAATCATGAGTGGGTACGCGAGACAAACCTGAATTTGATAGTAGCATAAAATAATAACAGGCCTCGAACCTTGAAATGGACATGAGAGAGGTAGCTAAGTACATGAAACATTCTGTGACATCTCAGGCAATTTGTGTGTGACAGTACAAATCTTTGAGCGAGAGAGAGAATTTGTCCTGTGAAGTCTGAGTGCCAGCAGCTCCTCATTTGCTTGAGCCGTTTCGGGCCAATCATCTCTACACGTACAGCCTCCCCTATTGGCCCGCAGTTTGCCGCACCAACGTTGTTTGGGTTCTCTAATTGGGCCAAACCGTGGTCGGTTAGTTGAGGGGCTGGAAGCCCAAGACAATGCACGGACTTGTTCCGCAAAACAACCTGACGAGAGTGGACTGGCGATTGTGTTGCTGCATGCCCGTCAGCAATGTCCTGGTAACCTGAGCTAGCTGCAATGTCCTGGTACCTGAGCTAGCTGCAATGTCCTGGTACCTGAGCTAGCTGAAGCCATGGCAGTCAGGCTTGCTCTCTCTTTCGCCCAAGTGGAAGGTCTGGAGAAGCTGGTTGTTGCAACTGATTGAATGACGGTGGTGCATCGCATCAATTCTTCATCGAGGGATCACTCCATATACGCTCATGTTATCGAAGACATCAAACTTAGGTTTAGCTTCCTTTAATTCGTGTTTTGTTATTCATACTAGTAGGATGCAGAATTATGCAGCGCATTGTCTAGCATGATCTTCTGGGGCTTGCTTAAGAGCATCTCCAGTCGCGTCCCTCAAAAAACGTCCGGCACAAATGATTTCAGGCACGTTTAGGACCGCGCCGGACAAAAAAAGATCAAAAATCTGTACAGAAAAGAGACCCTTTCCAGCCGCGTCCCTCAAATAGCGTCCGGATGCATGCATTTTAATAGAAGGGACCACCCCATGTGGGAAAAGTAGGTGAGAGAAAGTGTGGGAAAAGAGAATGGCATGTGGGGACTAGGGGCTGCATGCATGCATATGGGCTCTCATTTTGTGTCCGACGTCCCCGGTAGAGACTCTATACATAGAGTCTCTACCGGGGACGTCGGACACAAAATGAGGCGCTATTTAGCTTTGGGGGACGCGACTGGGACGCGATTTTCTCCATTTCTTGTCCGCCGTCCCCCAAACGCCGTTTGGGGGACGCGACTGGAGATGCTCTAAGGTCTGTCATCTGTGTGGCCTTGCGTGGCACCGGATTGTATCAGGAAGATAATTTGTATTGATTCCATGTTTGATTGATTAATAAAGCACACCCATATCTATATAAAAAAAACAAGTTGACAAGATCTTCAGGCACCACTGCACCATATATGAGTGATTTCATTCTACCTGCTCCCAAAATATTTTCCACATGAAAGCATATGTATCAACACCTTCTCCTCGGAATCGTTTCCGTAATTTCCAAACGGCTGAAAAAAAAACCATCAAAACAGAGGAATTGGAGTCCTCTGAAAAATGAACAGTGCAACAACCAGGCCTCAAAAGGTTTACAGTAACATTCCATGCGCCAATGATTTTGACATCGTTGCGATCCGTCCCGTCGAAACTCCAAACCTGAGCCATTCTTTTGCCACCGCTATTGCACGGCAACACTGTTACTACACGCGTGCTGCGTGCACCCGCATGCGCTCTCGTCCCATGCGTCTACTGTTCTACCATCCACCTCCCGGCGATCGCAGGAGGCGGCACACTGTTTCCGCCGGACAAGATGTTCTCCTGGCCGCTGCACGCCAGATACTCCGGTCGGGAAGAAGAGAATATCCGGTAGGCCGCCGGTCAGCCACCAACCGCTCCCCCATCATGATCCGCAGATCGGAGGAAACGAGACAAATCGGCATGGCTGCGTACGTCCAATTTCTCTAGGGCGTTCCATGTGCTTTACTAGTGGTGCAAATGGCTTCTGGATATGGCACAGAGCCGCCATAGCTGCGCACTGAAATTCTGTCCTTGGCTGATTGGCATTTCAGCAAAGCGGCCGGTGCACAGCAGAAGAAACTGTCGAAACAAAAGCACAATCTATCTGCACGTTCACTCTGATTGCTTCGTCCCAGGATCCTTGCGGATGTGCCGCTTGTGTGGAGCGTAGCGCCTGTCCTCTTCGTAAAATTTACAGTCCCTTCGTGTTCCTCCGTCCGAGGAACCGTTGGTCGGCGACTCCGGTGAGTGGCTTCGTGGTGCTCCGGTGAATTGCATCGGCCGACGTGAAAATCCTGATCACCACCACTAGCACAAATTGCACAAAGGCGCGAGAGATCCAATTGCTAGGGCCAGTTGTTAATGGTTCTGGGCATCCCAATACAACCGCGATAGCACTAGCGTAGACCCTTTAACTACAAAGTTGCTGTCGCCGGCGAGGCGAGCGTTCGATCGTGCGTGCGTGCTACTCGCTAGTGTGGTCACCGTCGCGAGCTACTCCTATCATGGGAAGTAAACTTTTGTTTTCGACGTCCAAGCGCCCGGAATAGCAAGCTGCCAAGGCCACCCCAAACGAAGCACACTTTCGCCACAACTTTACGGTCGAAAAAACATACAGAAAAGATAAAGAGAATCAGGTAAAAAAAAAGACCACCAAGCTGGAGGCGAAAAGCGGTAAAGCCTAAAGCGCGAGGCTCAATCTGTGGTGAAAGCTGGGATAAGATTCAAGGCCAAAAGCGCAAGGGGCAAAAGGGCGCCAAAGTATATGCGCATTAGTACGTGGCCTGCACGAGGGCAGTGCCTTTTTTACGTACGGTTTTTCTTTTTTTTACCTCGAGGTGAAACTTGCTTGACCAGCTGCAGCCACCTCAATGTCACTGGAAGTTAATCGCTGTAAAAGATGAAGCTGCCTAGGGCATCTTTACTGCGATACAAACTGGAATGAGGTGAAGAAAGGCACGGCCCTGATCAGGTAATGTTCAGACGATGACCCTCGGATGCAGTGTGGTGAGCATTATGCGCGTTGAACTTTGACTGCCTCGGCGAATCGATGGATAAACCCTTGCTAAGTAAGAACATCTTACGAAGAGGTAACAATAATGCTACATCACCGTTGCGCAATTGCAGACACTGTAGTCTGTAGATGTATCATTACCCCACGTCCAAATTGTAGTGCCAAGCATAGAGTACTAGTTAACCAAGGACTGTCCTAACTTGGAGGTGCGCACCTCAGTTAATTAACGATCTCCGAGAGTACGTGTGTGCTACATGGTTCATAAAAGCATGACACTGTGCAAATATAATAACATCCGTATAGAAAGATGATAGGCTATAATTTGTGTCTGCTACTAGGTGATAGCATACGTTGATAGACAACCGGTACGTGCGAAGGGTTTGCACAGGCGGCGGCGGAAAGAAGCCACAAAACCCATCTAGGTTCTGTTCTCCTCGCCGGCGATACCGTCGGTCCGCTCCGCCTCCGCTGGCCTTGGGGCCTTGGAGGTGTGGCGGACCACGGTCCCTCGCCGGCGGGGAGTTTCCGTTCTTAATTTAGTTTGCTTTTCAGTCTCTCTTTTGGGATGGTGAGGCGGCGGCTACATCCTGAAGTCAGAATAAGATCCTCCCCGCCCTATCCTCGCTCCGGTGGTGCATCTAGCGCTGACGGAGGGCGCGTGGAGTTGTGTGCCCTTCGGATCTCCTGGGATCCGGTCGGTTTTCGTGTTTATTGGTGTGGTTTCATGATAGTCTCTTCCGATCTACGGTTGTCATCATTGGCGATGGTTGCTGCTCTGGTGCGCTGGTCCTTTGGGGCCTTAGCACGACGACTTCCCGTCTGTCTACTACAACAAGCTCTACTACGACAAGCTTTGCCTGACTCCGGTGATGGAGGGGCGAGGACAGCGGCGCGCCTTCGGCTCGTGCTAGTGTCTGTAGTCGTCGCTAGGTGGTCCGAGTACCAATTTGTAATTTTATTTACTTTTTGGCTTATTTGTACTACTGTTGATGATTATTAATAGATCGGTGGATTTCTCGCAAAAAAAAAAAAAGACAGAACCCCATGTAGTTTTTGGCGACTATGCTTGTTTGTCTTGTTTTAATTACGAATTGTAATCACCCCAGAGGTTGAATCACTTTATTAATTTAAAGTTGGGCATTATATGCCTTTTATCTAAAAAAATAGATGACGGAACATGCAAAGACCTGTCACTGGGCCGAGTTTATCTTTCTTTCCTTAAACTTACAAATAGAAAAAAAATTCAATTACACTCCCGCACCTCAGTCACGCACGTTCACCGGATGAACAGAAAAGAAAAAAAATAGCATTTTTCAAAATTATATATATATTAATTTCATTGGAAACAAATTGAACGTGAGAGTGCGGACTTCACACTAGTAGAAAAAAGGCCTTCCATCCCAACCCATTAGTCCCCAAATACTTTGACCCAGGACTAATGGGGTCTTTAGTCCCGGTTCTGCTGGTGAACCGAGACTAATGCTCCACCAACCGGGACTAAAGGGCCACGGTGGGCTGCGGCCAGGGCAGGAAGCTTTCCGGGACTAAAGCTTTTTCCAGGATTTTTACTCCCCACGCACCCTTCCCCCCCCCCCGTGGATCGCCTTTTTTGACACTGTAAAATAGAAAAGAAAATGATAGAAAAATTCAAAAAATAAAATGTTTTCAGATTCTTGTATGTTAACAAATTTGAATTTTGTTTGAAAAATGGTAAAACCGCATTAAATTTTGCATACGACGTCGAAAAAACGTATAATATATCAAAATGATCGTGGGAAAAAGTTACATCCGAATTCATCCGGGTTTACCCGGTTAACCAAATTTTAGATTCTCAAAATTCCAAATGAAAATACGAAAGAAGGAAGATTTTAGTTTTTGCTATAAATTCTAGATTTTTTTATTTTTTAAAAAATTAAAATTAATAATTGTATCATGCATGAATATTACTATTACTTTTAACCTTTTAGATTTTATTTTTAGGTTTGGCAAAAAAAAATTTAAAAAATTTAAAAAATACAAATTAAAAAGTTAATATTTATTTATTTATTCAAGATTATTATTACATCATTACTTTTGTTTATTAAAAGAATTATTTGAAATTCAAACAATAAAGAAATATGACATCGACCAACATATGTTAATAGGATTGATATGATACTGATACGTCCATTTTGCATCACTATTTTATATCATAATTTACTGTTATTCATTGATATATTTCATATTTAGAGATGATACTTATGTTATTTCACCTATTTTGCATGTTTCATGATTATTGGAGAATCACTCACCGGAGTCGAGATTACTGCTCGAAAAAGCACCGTCAGGATACAATATTTCTGAAGATGAACAATTGACGGAAAATATACCGAAGCTCCTATTTTTCCAAATGACGGAGCCAGCCAGAAGGGGAGGCCGAGGAGGGCCACCATGGCCCCCCCATAGGCCGGCGCGGCCACTAGGCCTGGCGCGCCGCTATGTGGGGAGGGGGCCCACGACCGCCCTCGGCCATCTCCCTTTCGCGTACTTCATCTTCAGGGAACCCTAAGGTGTACGGGAACATCGAGAGGAGACACAGCTGCCTCTGCGGGGCGGAAAAACACCAGAGAGAAAAGAGCTCTCCGGCAGGCTGAAATCTGCCGGGGAAATTCCCTCCCGGAGGGGGAAATCGTCGCCATCGTCACCGTCATCGAGCTGGACTTCATTGGGATCATCATCATCATCTCCACCGCTGACATCATCATCTCCACCGCTGCACCTCGTCTCCGCTGTAACATCTAGGGTTGAATCTTGATTATTTCATAGGGGAAACTCTCCCGGTATTGATTACTCCTTGTTATTGATGCTATTGAGTGAAACCATTGAACCAAGGTTTATGTTCAGATTGTTATTCATCATCATATCACCTCCGATCATGTTCCATATGATGTCCGATACGTCTCCAACGTATCGATAATTTCTTGTGTTCCATGCCACATTATTGATGTTATCTACATGTTTTATGCACACTTTATGTCATATTCGTGCATTTTCTGGAACTAACCTATTAACAAGATGCCGAAGTGCCGCTTGCTCGTTTTCTGCTGTTTTTGGTTTCAGAAATCCTAGTAAAGAAATATTCTCGGAATTGGACGAAATAAAAGCCCAGGGGCCTATTTTCTCACGAAGCTTCCAGAAGACCGAAGACGAGACGAAGAGGGGCCACACCCTAGGGCGGCGCGGCCCCCCCTTGGCCGCGCGGACCTGTGGTGTGGGGCCCTCGTGCCGCCTCTTGACCTACCCTTCCGCCTACTTAAAGCCTCCGTGACGAAACCTCCAGTACCGAGAGCCACGATACGGAAAACCTTACTGAGACGCCGCCGCCGCCGATCCCGTCTCGGGGGATCCAGGAGATCGCCTCCGGCACCCTGCCGGAGAGGGGAATCATCTCCCGGAGGACTCTACACCGCCATGGTCGCCTCCGGAGTGATGAGTGAGTAGTCTACCCCTGGACTATGGGTCCATAGCAGTAGCTAGATGGTTGTCTTCTCCCCATTGTGCTATCATTGTCGGATCTTGTGAGCTGCCTATCATGATCAAGATCATCTATATGTAATTCTATATGTTGCGTTTGTTGGGATCCGATGAATAGAGAATACTTGTTATGTTGATTATCAAAGTTATGCTTATGTGTTGTTTAAGATCTTGCATGCTCTCCGTTACTAGTAGATGCTCTGGCCAAGTAGATGCTTTTAACTCCAAGAGGGAGTACTTATGCTCGATAGTGGGTTCATGCTCGCATTGACACCGGGACGAGTGATGAGAAAGTTCTAAGGTTGTGTTGTGCTGTTGCCACTAGGGATAAAACATTGATGCTATGTCTAAGGATGTAGTTGTTGATTACATTACACACCATACTTAATGCAATTGTCTGTTGCTTGCAACTTAATACTGGAGGGGGTTCGGATGATAACCTGAAGGTGGACTTTTTAGGCATAGATGCAGTTGGATGGCGGTCTATGTACTTTGTCGTAATGCCCAATTAAATCTCACTATACTCATCATGATATGTATGTGCATTGTCATGCTCTCTTTATTTGTCAATTGCCCAAATGTAATTTGTTCACCCAACATGCTGTTCGTCTTATGGGAGAGACACCTCTAGTGAACTCGTGGACCCCGGTCCAATTCTCTTTACTGAAATACAATCTACTCGCAATACTTGTTTTTACTGTTTTCTCTGCAAACAATCATCTTCCACACAATACGGTTAATCCTTTGTTACAGCAAGCCGGTGAGATTGACAACCTCACTCTGTTTCGTTGGGGCAAAGTACTTTGGTTGTGTTGTGCAGGTTCCACGTTGGCGCCGAAATCTCCGGTGTTGCGCCGCACTACATCCCGCCGCCATCAACCTTCAACGTGCTTCTTGGCTCCTCCTGGTTCGATAAACCTTGGTTTCTTTCCGAGGGAAAACTTGCTGCTGTGCTCATCATACCTTCCTCTTGGGGTTGCCCAACGAACGTGTGAAATACACGCCATCAAGCATATTTTCTCGGCGCGCGTTGCCGGGGAGATCAAGACACGCTGCAAGGGGAGTCTCCACTTCTCAATCTCTTTACTTTGTTTTTTGTCTTGCTTTATTTTATTTACTACTTTGTTTGCTGCACTAAATCAAAATACAAAAAAATTAGTTGCTAGTTTTACTTTATCTTGCTATCTTGTTTGCTATATCGAAAACACAAAAAAAATTAGTCTACTTGCATTTACTTTATCTAGTTTGTTTTATTTACTACTGCTAAAATGGCCAACCCTGAAAATACTAAGTTGTGTGACTTCACAACCACAAATAATAATGATTTCTTATGCACACCTATTGCTCCACCTGCTACTACAAGCAGAATTCTTTGAAATTAAACCTGCTTTACTCGAATCTTGTTATGAAAGATCAATTTTCTGGAATTAGTTCTGATGATGCTGCTGCCCATCTTAATAATTTTGTTGAACTATGTGAAATGCAAAAATATAAAGATGTAGATGGTGATATTATTAAACTAAAATTGTTCCCTTTCTCATTAAGAGGAAGAGCTAAAGATTGGTTGCTATCTCTCGCCTAAGAATAGTATTGATTCATGGACTAAATGCAAGGATGCTTTTATTGGTAGATATTATCCCCCTGCTAAAATTATATCTTTGAGGAGTAGCATAATGAATTTTAAACAATTAGATACTGAACATGTTGCTCAAGCTTGGGAAAGAATGAAATCTCTAGTTAAAAATTGCCCAACCCATGGATCGACTACTTGGATGATCATCCAAACCTTCTATGCGAGACTAAATTTTTCTTCACGGAATTTATTGGATTCAGCTGCTGGAGGTACCTTTATGTCCATCACTCTTGGTGAAGCAACAAGGCTTCTTGATAATATGATGATCAACTACTCTGAATGGTACACGGAAAGAGCTCCACAAGGTAAGAAGGTAAATTCTGTTGAGGAATCCTCTTCCCTGAGTGATAAGATCGATGCTATTATGTCTATGCTTGTGAACGGTAGGCCTAATGTTAATTCTAATAATGTTCCGTTAGCGTCATTAGTTGCTCAAAAAGATTATGTTGATGTGAATTTCATTAAAAATAAAAATCACAATGATTCTACGCCATACTCTGCTAATAGTAACTCTTATGGTAGATATGCTTCACCTAATGAAGAAAAGATGTTAGAAATTGAAAGATCCACCAAGAGTTTTATGCAATCACAATATGAGCAAAATAATTTGTTTACTAAAATTATGAATGAGCAATCTATCTTGTTGAAGAATATAGGAAATCAACTTGAAAATCTGAATAAGGAAATCTCGGGGTTGCAAACTAAACTTGCTAGTCTCTGAAACCCGAATCTCATACATGTCTGCATCACAATCTTCTTTAATCAATAAAATGGCTGCTAAACCTGAGGATTTAGATGATAAAATTACTACTACAGCAAATGCCATTCAAGTTAGAATTAATGAGAATATAAGATTGATGGCTGAACTGCGTGCTAGGTGGGATAGAGAAGAAAATGAAAAACTAGCTAAAGAGAAGAATATGGCTAAAGTTTGGACTATTACCACCACTAGTAATGCTAATGCTACACAAGTTGCTGCACCTCCTACTCATACTAATAAAAGAATTGGTGTTAGCAATGTTTCCACTTCTAATGCAAAGCGCGAAAAACTGCCTGAAACTGCTAAAACTGCTGAAACTGCTCGTGATAAAGCTCGCTGAAATTTTTTCCAACATTGGGGATGATGATCCCATTGCTTTAGATTATAATGGTTTGAATTTTGATGATTGCCACATCTCTGAAGTTATAAAGTTCTTGCAAAAACTTGCTAAAAGTCCTAATGCTAGTGCTATAAATTTGGCTTTCACGCATCATATTACAAATGCTCTCATAAAAGCTAGAGAAGAGAAACTAGAGCGCGAAGCCTCTATTCCTAAAAAGCTAGAAGATGGTTGGGAGCCCATCATTAAGATGAAGGTTAAAGATTTTGATTGTAATGCTTTATGTGATCTTGGTGCAAGTATTTCTGTTATGCCTAAGAAAATTTATAATATGCTTGACTTGCCACCGCTGAAAAATTGTTATTTGGATGTTAATCTTGCTGATCATTCTACAAAGAAACCTTTGGGTAAAGTTGATAATGTTCGCATCACCGTTAACAATAATCTTGTTCCCGTTGATTTCGTTGTCTTGGATATTGAATGCAATGCATCTTGTCCAATTATATTGGGAAGACCTTTTCTTCGAACTGTTGGTGCTATTATTGATATGAGGGAAGGTAATATAAAATATCAATTTCCTCTCAAGAAAGGTATGGAACACTTCCCTAGAAAGAGAATGAAGGTACCTTATGATTCTATTATTAGAACAAATTATGATGTTGATGCTTCATCTCTCGATGTTACTTGATACACACTTTCTGCGCCTAGCTGAAAGGCGTTAAAGAAAAGCGCTTATGGGAGACAACCCATGTTTTTACCTACAGTACTTTGTTTTTATTTTGTGTCTTGGAAGTTGTTTACTACTGTAGCAACCTCTCCTTATCTTAGTTTTGAGTTTTGTTGTGCCAAGTTAAGCCGTTGATAGAAAAGTAAGTACTAGATTTGGATTACTGCGCAGTTCCAGATTTCTTTGCTGTCACGAATCTGTGTCTATCTCCCTGTAGGTAGCTCATAAAATTACGCCAATTTACGAGCATGATCCTCAGATATGTACGCAACTTTCATTCAATTTGACCATTTTCGTTTGAGCAAGTCTGGTGCCATTTTAAAATTCGTCAATACGAACTGTTCTGTTTTGACAGATTCTGCCTTTTATTTCGCATTGCCTCTTTCGCTATGTTGGATGAATTTCTTTGATCCACTAATGTCCATTAGCATTATGCAATGTCCAGAAGTGTTAAAAATGATTGTGTCACCTCTGAATATGTCAATTTATATTGTGCACTAACCCTCTAATGAGTTGTTTCGAGTTTGGTGTGGAGGAAGTTTTCAAGGATCAAGAGAGGAGTATGATGCAACGTGATCAAGGAGAGTGAAAGCTCTAAGCTTGGGGATGCACCCGGTGGTTCACCCCTGCATATATCAAGAAGACTCAAGCGTCTAAGCTTGGGGATGCCCAGGGCATCCCCTTCTTCATCGACAAATTATCAGGGTCCTCCCCTGAAACTACATTTTTATTCGGCCACATCTTATGTGCTTTTTCTTGGAGCGTCGGTTTGTGTTTGTTTTTGTTTTGTTTGAATAAAATGGATCCTAGCGTTCACTTTATGGGAGAGATACACGCTCCGCTGTAGCATATGGACAAATATGTCCTTGGTTTCTACTCATAGTATTCATGGCGAAGTTTCTCCTTCGTTAAATTGTTATATGGTTGGAATTGGAAAATGATACATGTAGTAATTGCTAAAAATGTCTTGGGTAATGTGATACTTGGCAATTGTTGTGCTCATGTTTAAGCTCTTGCATCATATGCTTTGCACCCATTAATGAAGAAATACATAGAGCATGCTAAAATTTGGTTTGCATATTTGGTTTCTCTAAGGTCTAGATAATTTCTAGTATTGAGTTTGAACAACAAGGAAGACGGTGTAGAGTCTTATAATATTTACAATATATCTTTTATGTGAGTTTTGCTGCACCGGTTCATCCTTGTGTTTGTTTCAAATAAACCTTGCTAGCCTAAACCTTGTATCGAGAGGGAATACTTCTCATGCATCCAAAATACTTGAGCCAACCACCATGCCATTTGTGTCCACCATACCTACCTATACTACATGGTATTTTCCCGCCATTCCAAAGTAAATTGCTTGAGTGCTACCTTTAAAATTCCACCATTCACCTTTGCAATATATAGCTCATGGGACAAATAGCTTAAAAACTATTGTGGTATTGAATATGTAATTATGCACTTTATCTCTTATTAAGTTGCTTGTTGTGCGATAACCATGATTACTGGGGAACGCCATCAACTCATTGTTGAATATCATGTGAGTTTCTATGCATGTTCGTCTTGTCTGAAGTAAGGGCGGTTTTCACAATCAAATGGTTTGAGTATGCATATTGTTAGAGAAGAACATTGGGCCGCTAACTAAAGCCATGAATCATGGTGGAAGTTTCAGTTTTGGACAAATATCCTCAAATCTCTAATGAGAAAAGAATTAATCGTTGTTGAATGCTTAAGCATTAAAAGAGGAGTCCATTATCTCGTTGTCTATGTTGTCCCGGTATGGGTGTCTAAGTTGAAGAATGATCAAAAGCGAGAAATCCAATGCGAACTTTCTCCTTAGACCCTTGTACAGGCGGCATAGAGGTACCCCTTTGTGACACTTGGTTGAAACATATGTTATGCAATGATGATCAGTGTTAATCCAAGCTAATTAGGACAAGGTGCGGGCACTATTGGTACACTATGCATGAGGCTTGCAACTTATAAGATATAATTTACATGATGCATATGCTTTATTACTACCGTTGACAAAATTGTTTCATGTTTTCAAAATCAAAGCTCTAGCACAAATATAGCAATCGATGCTTTTCCTCTATGAGGACCATTCTTTTACTTTCAATGTTGAGTCAGTTCACCTATTTCTCTCCATCTCAAGAAGCAAACACTTGTGTGAACTGTGCATTGATTCCTACATACTTGCTTATTGCACTTATTATATTACTCTATGTTGACAATATCCATGAGATATACATGTTACAAGTTGAAAGCAACCGCTGAAACTTAATCTTCTTTTGTGTTGCTTCAATACCTTTACTTTGAATTATTGCTTTATGAGTTAACTCTTATGCAAGACTTATTGATGCTTGTCTTGAAGTGCTATTCATGAAAAGTCTTTGCCTTATGATTCACTTGTTTACTCATGTCATACACATTGTTTTGATCGCTGCATTCTCTACATATGCTTTACAAATAGTATGATCAAGATTATGATGGCATGTCACTCCGTAAATTATCTTTGTTATCGTTTTACCTCGCTCGGGACGAGCGTAACTAAGCTTGGGGATGCTGATACGTCTCCAACGTATCGATAATTTCTTGTGTTCCATGCCACATTATTGATGTTATCTACATGTTTTATGCACACTTTATGTCATATTCGTGCATTTTCCGGAACTAACCTATTAACAAGATGCCGAAGTGCCGATTCGTTGTTCTCGCTGTTTTTGGTTTCGTAAATCCTAGTAAAGAAATATTCTCGAATTGGACGAAATAAAAGCCCGGGGGCCTATTTTCTCACGAAGCTTCCGGAAGACCGAAGACGAGACGAAGAGGGGCCACGAGGGGCCACACCCTAGGCGGCGCGGCCCCCCCCTTGGCCGCGCGGCCCTGTGGTGTGGGGCCCTCGTGCCGCCTCTTGACCTACCCTTCCGCCTACTTAAAGCCTCCGTGACGAA
This sequence comes from Lolium rigidum, assembly GCF_022539505.1. Taxonomy (NCBI): domain Eukaryota; kingdom Viridiplantae; phylum Streptophyta; class Magnoliopsida; order Poales; family Poaceae; genus Lolium; species Lolium rigidum. Next base: position 91,796,637 of record NC_061514.1, on the reverse strand, counting down.
ACCTCCAGTACCGAGAGCCACGATACGGAAAACCTTACTGAGACGCCGCCGCCGCCGATCCCGTCTCGGGGGATCCAGGAGATCGCCTCCGGCACCCCGCCGGAGAGGGGAATCATCTCCCGGAGGACTCTACACCGCCATGGTCGCCTCCGGAGTGATGAGTGAGTAGTCTACCCCTGGACTATGGGTCCATAGCAGTAGCTAGATGGTTGTCTTCTCCCCATTGTGCTATCATTGTCGGATCTTGTGAGCTGCCTATCATGATCAAGATCATCTATATGTAAGTCTATATGTTGCGTTTGTTGGGATCCGATGAATAGAGAATACTTGTTATGTTGATTATCAAAGTTATGCTTATGTGTTGTTTAAGATCTTGCATGCTCTCCGTTACTAGTAGATGCTCGGCCAAGTAGATGCTTTTAACTCCAAGAGGGAGTACTTATGCTCGATAGTGGGTTCATGCCCGCATTGACACTGGGACAGATGACGAAAAGGTCTAAGGTTGTGTTGTGTCTGTTGCCACTAGGGATAAAACATTGATGCTATGTCTAAGGATGTAGTTGTTGATTACATTACGCACCATACTTAATGCAATTGTCCGTTGCTTGCAACTTAATACTCGGAGGGGGTTCGGATGATAACCTGAAGGTGGACTTTTTAGGCATAGATGCAGTTGGATGGCGGTCTATGTACTTTGTCGTAATGCCCAATTAAATCTCACTATACTCATCATGATATGTATGTGCATTGTCATGCTCTCTTTATTTGTCAATTGCCCAACTGTAATTTGTTCACCCAACATGCTGTTCGTCTTATGGGAGAGACACCTCTAGTGAACTGTGGACCCCGGTCCAATTCTCTTTACTCGAAATACAATCTATCGCAATACTTGTTTTTACTGTTTTCTCTGCAAACAATCATCTTCCACACAATACGGTTAATCCTTTGTTACAGCAAGCCGGTGAGATTGACAACCTCACTGTTTCGTTGGGGCAAAGTACTTTGGTTGTGTTGTGCAGGTTCCACGTTGGCGCCGGAATCTCTGGTGTTGCGTCGCACTACATCCCGCCGCCATCAACCTTCAACGTGCTTCTTGGCTCCTCCTGGTTCGATAAACCTTGGTTTCTTTCTGAGGGAAAACTTGCTGCTGTGCTCATCATACCTTCCTCTTGGGGTTGCCCAACGAACGTGTGAAATACACGCCATCAATGTCTTGTGAGTAGTTCGTTTAGTTCTTGAGGACATGGGTGAAGTCTAAATGTTAGTAGTGAACTATGTTGAGTAATATTTAATGGTTTGATATTTAAGTTGTGGTGTTATTCTTCTAGTGGTGCCATGTGAACGTCGACTACATGATACTTCACCTTTATGGGCCTAGGGGAATGCATCTTGTATTCGTTTGCTAATTGTGGGATTGCCGGAGTGACAAGAACTCGAACCCCGTTGGTATATCGATGCATGAGGGATAGCAGGATCTCGGAGTTTAAGGCTGTGGTTAGATTTATCTTAATTACTTTCTTGTATTTGCGGATGCTTGCAAGGGGTTTAATCACAAGTATGTATTAGTCCTAGGAAGGGTGGTGCATTAGCATAGGTTCGCGCACACAACACTTATCAAAACAATGAAGATTAATCAACTATATGAAGCGAAAGCACAAGACTAAATTCCCGTGTGTCCTCAAGAACGGTTGGTCATCATAAGTAAACATACCGGCTTGTCCTTTGTGCTAAAAAGGATTGGGCCACTCGCTGCAATTATTACTCTCGCATTTTACTTACTTGTACTTTATTTATCTGCTATATCAAAACCCCCTGAAAACTTGTCTATGAGCATTTACAGTGAATCCTTCATCGAAACTGCTTGTCAACACCTTCTGCTCCTCGTTGGGTTCGACACTCTTATTTATCGAGAGTACTACGATACACCCCCTATACTTGTGGGTCATCAAGACTATTTTCTGGTGCCGTTTCCGGGGAGTAAAGCGCTATTGGTAAGTGGAATTGGTAAGGAAAACTTTTACTGTATGTGCTGTTTTTATTTCTGCCTGCTGCTATAATTCATTATGGAGAGATCTTCTCTTGAATTCCTGTTTGGAAAATCTACTGCTACTGCAAAGGTAGTGGATGAGGCGCCAGGTGAGAAAGAGATTCCATATAAAATCCCTATGAAAATTATTGGACGTGTTGTGGATAACCGCTATGAAGGGGATGGAACTGTCCATCCTGGAGATCATTTACTGTTTTTACATGAATTATGCGGGTTATTCAAGTGTGCAGGTATTTCTATGGATGAAGTTAGGAAGAAACTATTCTCTATATCGATGTCCGGTAAAGCGGCGCATTGGTATAAATTGCTGAAGAATGGGAATTCTCTTGATTGGAAGGATATTGTGCCTCTATTTTATTCTAAATTTTATCCTCCAAGTGAAATTCACAAAGACCGAAACCGCATATATAATTTCCGGCCTCATGATGGAGAGAGTATTGCCCAAGCATGGGGGAGATTGAAGTCTTTAATGCTCAAATGCCCCATTCATGAGCTTCCTGGTAATATCATCATTGATAATTTCTATGCAAGACTTTCTTTTCAAGATAAAACCTTGCTGGATACTGCTTGTTCTGGATCATTCACACGCAACAAAGAAGAGTTTAAATGGGACCTTCTTGATCGGATTCAGGAGAATACTGAAGGATGGGAGGACGACAAAGGTAGAGAGTCGGGTATAAATTATGATTATGAATGCATTGAAACTTTTATGGATACTGATAAATTTCGTAATATGAGTGCTACTTATGGTCTTGACTCTCAATTTGTTGCAAATTTTTATAAAGCTTTTGCCTCTCATTTTGAATTGCCTAGGAAGAATTTTGATAAGTATCATGAACCTTACAAAGATAAAACTGATTCACCTATAGGTAAATGTATTGAAGTTAAAACTGTTGATCACATTCTTCCTGAAGCTTATATTGAAAAATTCCTTTTCCTGCTAAAATGAAGGAGTATTTTGTTATAACTAGTGTGGTTAACAAAAGTGCAAAGAAACCTATAGAACCTGATGAACAAATAAATGTTGAACCTGCTGTTGCAATAGTTAAAGACCTTGTGACTGAAAATGTAGAAGATGGTCACATCATTTTCTGTGAAGGTGCTTCTAATATTGTTTCACATCCTAGCAAATCTAGGAAAGCCAGTGTTCCTATGCTCTCTGTTAGAATTGGTGATCATTGTTATTATGGTTTATGCGATATTGGTGCAAGTACTAGTGCCATTCCTTATGAGCTTTACAAGGAAATCATGCATGAAATTGGTGACAAGGTATCAACTTATCAATGCCTATGGATTGTAGGCTAGGGTTTAGTTGGAAGTAGAGGGCAAGTAGATCTCGAAGGTTTCAGCCGAAAAGTACTCGACGATTATGAAAACTAGGGTTTGCAAACAATGATTCGATGATCTCTTCGTCCCTCGACTCCCCCTTTATATAGGAGGTGGAGCCGAGGGTTTCGTTTCGTACAAGTTACAGAGTTCGGGACGGTTTCTAACTCATCCCGCCAGATTACAAATAGCACTTCTTATTACAACTCTAACTTTCCTTAATATATCTTGGGCTCCCGAATCTTCTTATTCTTCGGATAATGGGCCTTCGATAAACCCCGGGTACTATCTTTGGCAGGCCCATTTGGGATGCCTATGTCGGTAGCCCCGAGATTTTGCTTGAATCGTAGAGTCAGGGAAAATCTCCACTGTTTATTTTTATTCGAGAGCTTTAACTTTTTTTTATATTTCTTCATATAAAATTCTATATTGTACAGGGATAATGGTAGTTGGGGCTAGTTCATCTGACGGATCAGGTACTAGTTAACTGCTCTAGTGGCAATCCGCAAAAACCTACTTCAAGATCACGTCCCCGGACATGATCTCGGGATACCGGTGCAAACTTTGACGAGTGCCGCTTAAGGTCTTACCATTCTGTCAAGTCCCAGTCAAATTTATCGGGTACCTAACGCGTCCGTTAGGATTTTTCTTCGTATCTCGTTGATACGGATAAAAGTAGCAGAGCGCAGTCTTCGGCGATGCCACGCCCAGCGAAACGGATCCGGGGTCTTACCTTCGCAATTTTGCGGCATTCGAAATTGATCGCAACTTTGGCGTTCGAGAATATATTGTCGAGTGCTTTTCCGGCTGTTGGAATAGCACATTTTATCGAGTCAAATATGACTTATATTGCTCTCCTGATGGGAGTATATGTAGAGTTAACTATAACTCGAAATATACTCTCTTGCTTTTCTATCTTTTTTCTTTTTTAATTTCATCGGGCACGCGAACAGCGTTCCCGATGGGAGTAGCCCCGAGGCTACAGCCAAGAACTTGTGCTTGGTTGTAGGCTCAACATTTTAGTCCACCTTGTCGCTATATTATCATTATTTCCCGATATGATCTTCTTTTCATCTCTCGGGTGCGCGAACAGCGCTCCCGATGGGAGTAGCCCCCGAGGCTACAGCCAAGAACTTGTGCTTGGTTGTAGGCTCCCACAATTTCTATATTGCCATACTCGAAATTTTACTTTTATCGAAGTAGCCCCCGAGCATTTGGGAAAAAACTTGTATTTGACCTAAGGCTCCCGAAGTATTCAAATAACTTCTTCTGTCGCCATTCTTCTTTTATTTTTCTTGTCGACACGCTTCCCTTAATCAAATTCACTTCATCTCTATTAATAGTCGGGATTTTTCTGCTTTGTGGGTCCATTGTTTCCACCACGTTGACACGTCGTGCAAGTGGGGGACACACGTCCTCCGCTTTTCCTGGCGCACGTACGGTAACGCCTGTTCTATTCCATCTCAGTAAAAATACCTTTTTATCCTTTGATCTTTCTGTTGGCGTCAGAAACCCACCGTCGAGCAACGACTGGCAACACAGGAGAGCCGGGAACAACTAGGGCTGCGGCTGGCCCCAGTCCCTCTGAGCGACGGCCCGCAAAGCCTTCTGGTCACACGCCCGATGCTGTCGCAAGGGCGTGCCACCTGACCTATACCTGGTCAGGAAGGTGTGGATGATGCCTCGCTTAGTTTCCTCCAGGGCACACACGTAAACGTTAAATACGAGCCTCGATCGGCTCTCGGGTTATCTCGTGAATCGGCTCAAAGAGCCGATCCACCCATGATTCGTACAAGGTGTCCGAATATATGGTGGTCCTGCTTGATCAAGATAAAGCTGATATGACCTACGACGATTTAGGGTTTTCACCGCATAATCGGATCATCCTACTCACGATTGGGCCTCGCGCTCGCGTACGGTGATCGTAAGCCGATCCTAGACGGGGCCTAAAAACCAACACGAGGTTGATCCTCGGAACATCCTGTCTAGGGCTACCAAACTACACCCTACACGCCGCTGGATCCTCCAACCCTTTGTAAGGCCTAACTATTGCGGATATTAAACTAATCCTTGAAGAATCAAGGAGCAACCGTAACGGATCGAATCTACTAAATAATGATCAAGCGGGGTGCCGCCCCTACACCTAAGATAGGTGTAAGGGCGGCTAGACATGCAAGGGTCGCACTACGATAGCATATTATACGAAGAACAATGCTAACCCTAACATATCTAAGATAGCTACATTGCTCGCCATCAAAAAGGCTTCAGTACGAGCAACGCATGAACAACGTGATAGGCATTACGCTGCCTAGATCGCAAGATGCGATCTAGGCAGCATGGTGCTTACCGGTAGGAACCCTCGAGACGAAGGAGTTGGCGATGCGCCGAGATTTGTTTGTGGTGAACGTTGGTTGTTGTTATTCCATAAACCCTAGATACATATTTATAGTCCAGGGGACTTTCTAATGTGGGCGTGCACTAAACCGTGCACGGGTAAAACTCTAACTTCTAAAAGACACGTATCCTAATATATTACAGATACACGGGCAGTTTAGCCCAACTTGGTATAAAAGGCCGATTCATGTGCTTCTTCTACATATATTCTTCAAATCCATCTTCAATCGCGGCCCACCTCTGACTTGGTCAAATTCCGGTGATAACACATGCCCCCCTGGTTTTGGAAATGACATTTCCAAAATCATTATGCTTTTCTTTCGTCGGGTCATGTCGTGGCGCCTTGCCTCCTTGACTTTATCACCGTCCTAAAGAATTCATCTTAAACTGAAGGAATGTCTTCACTTAACTTTGCCGATAGCTAGAGTCAAGCACTCCCCGAAAGAGCCGATGGTACCACATCAGCCTCAAAAATAAAACGGGAGCAGGGCCAACCTAACCGCCCATCCAAACGGTAACCTGCGCCCCTCATCTGAGAAACTTAGATCCCCAAAATCGCCGCCCCGACAGTTCCACGAATCTCAGATCCCAGCTGCGCCGTCCCAATTCCTCAGCGCACCCAATGGCGGAGTCATCCAATGCTGACGCCATGGTCTCCGGACTGAAGGTAATCCTCGACAGCCCTCTTGTCATGCGCACCAATGCTAGGAGTGAACAGCAAACACCTGAATTAATGCTCTATTCCGCTATCAATTTTAGGTCTCAGACATCTTGCTGCCACATCCTTCTCTCGCAAATTCTATGTGCCTCGGTCCTCGTTCTTTCGAGAGTCCTACTCTCTTAATTTCCTGCGAAGCTAACAGAATCCCCTTCGTGAACCAGAACTTAGATCTGACCTCATGGGCCGACTGCCTGCGAGCCTGGCCTAATCCTCCTGAGGGTTGGGTGGTATGGTACAATAGAGTATCCAAAACCCATTATGCAACCTGGGAAGCCATAGGAATAGCCGATGCCCTGTCATTATCATTATCTCCTCTTGAGAAGAATGAAAATATTCTGAAAACCATCGGCTATTTCTGGTCTGACGCACTGAACTGCTTCATGTTCGGCCATGGCCCTATGACACCAACCCTGCTGGATGTAGCCATGATCACAGGCCTAGACGTCGCGTCCCCAAGCCCTTCTGCATTCAATCTGCCGAGAGTCCCTTTCACCCTTTCTTCTAAAAAAGAGTGCACCAGCTGGGGAGCCTACCTCAAACGTTATATGAAGACCAAAGGTCCTGTGACAGAGAGAGAACATACGGCCTTCCTGAACTTCTGGTTAGAGCATTTTATCTTCTGTGGCCCATCCCTCGCCCCCACCAAGAATTATCTTTCCCTGGCCTACGAACTGGCTAAAGGCACCCAACTCGGCCTAGGCAAATTGTTTCTTGGAGAGGTCTATCGATCTCTTCAACTGATGTCTGTCAAACTGTTCTCTCAAAAGACGATTAAAGCGGCGGTCCCTGGTGGTTTATTCAGCTATGGGCGCAGCTATACTTTCAGACCCACATCCCCGACTTCCCACCTTTGACCTCCTGCACCTTTCCGGATGCCAACGGAAAGGATATCCGATGCACCAGCTATGGCCAAGCTTTGTATGGTCTCCCAGGCAGCAGGCTGATCCCTAAAGAGGTAGCAGGGTGGTTCAAGATCTTCTTTCAAGGTTTAGACGACCCCCTGTTCTTTCCTTATACTGAATCGGTGAATTTTGAAAATCCAGTCTCCTTTCGATTGGATAATTTTGCCGATGATGCCAGCACCCAGCATCTGTATTCCATCATGATTCGTCCTTGCTTCCTTCCTGTCGGCATGAGTACCTCAAACCGGATCATCAAACCTGGCTATGAGTGTTATCAACCGGTAGTGGCAGCCCGACAGCTCGGCCTTGGGCAGGTGCCTCCACACTTCTTCTTGCACCATCTGACAGCCAGCAGAGCTGAACTGCCTGACATCCTTACGGGCCAAAGGTGTTATACCTTCTTTGATGCTTTGGCCATTCCCATTCCCCACGACCTCCGTTTCTCCTTCACCACTGATGGTTTCGAGACTTGGTGGTCCATGTGGAAGACCCATGTCTTCAGAAGGGCCTTAGGACCGCTGTTGAGACAACTTGATGCCGAGTATGACATCCCCGCGGACCAGGTACCATTACTCAAAATATTTCTTGCAGCCGCTTATGATGATTGTTTGCGACCTGACCCCATTTCCTGACAGCAACAAGACGGCCCAACTCCCACGCAAGCCGATGGCTCTCCCTTCGTATTCCTTCCTCCGGCCCCAGTGGTTCTCTTCTGCCAGAACTCGCCACCTCTGAAGAAAATCATAATGCAGAGTCAGCCGATTTCACCGAAATCGGCTCCCAAGAGTAAAGCATCTTCAGGGTCAGTTGCCCCCCGAGCCTCGACTCAGGCGAGGACGGCAGTGAGAAAGGTGGCTGCCAGGAATACCCTAAAACGCAAAGCTCCTGCCCGGGAAAGCCTGCACGTAAGTTGATCCATGTCTTGACCGACCACATTGGCCTTTCCAACCTTTGTAACATGGTTGTACCTCCTTTCTTTCAGGCTTCCACTGAAGAGAACTCCAGTGAGGGAGCCCAGTCCAGTCCAAGGGACTCCTCCTCAGACGATACAGAAAGATCCACCACACAGAGCCAGACTGACTCGCCAACGTCGGCTTCTAGGAGAAGGTCGACTCCCGAACCTGCTGTCCTTCAGGCTCCAATCCAGACGGGGTCACGCCTGAAGCGTAAATGCGTCAAGAGGGCTCGCACAGGCCCTCAAGTCTCCTCGCCGAGCCAGGAAGTTTCAAATGTAATTACCTCAACAGCTCGTGTTTCACATCGTCTCGCTACTAGATGGATTGCCTCACCATTTCCCTTGCAGACTAATGGGACCTCTAGCGGGGATGTTGAAGAGTTGCCGATGCCATCGGCTACCCTTGGCCTACCCAAATCGCCAAGCGTGACTGACCAAGTGGCTAACCTGGCCCCAACTACCGCAAAGCCGATTGTCACAACCTCGGCTTCCCTTCCCTTCTTGGAGGAGGTAAGATTCCATTCTCCCGGGCCCATTCTTTTTCTCTGTCGCATGCTCATGCTGCTCTTGCTCGTCTGTCAGGGGTGTGATCCTTCAAGCTTGCTGACGTTCGATCCCAACTCCATCGAGCCAGCTGTTTCCAAAGCAGGTTCCAAAGCAGGTGAAGAGCTGGACCCTAGCGCGGTCGATGGCCCGCTCCAGCGTCTCAAAGTTTTGCTCTCCTCCTCGGTCGAAGCCCTGGTCAAGAACCCCGAGGCAATCAAGGGCCTCCTCGAGGACATCCAGCCCCGTCTCCCTGTAACGCTGCAAGTTAAGCTTTGGCCGGCAGTGACTTTGTCAGTTTTCAGGTCGAGGGTACAGTCGGCTCGTCAAAGGATTACTCTTCGGCGTGCCCAACTCCCGTTGAGAGCCGATATTGCAGGCAAATGTCAACGGCTCAACGAGAAGAAAGCCGCTTTAGACGCCAAGACCGCCACTTTCACCCGTAGTGTCAGACTCGAGACCTTGTGCAAGGAGCTGGAAGACCTTGAAAAGAGGACCAGGGAGACCAAACAACTGATCCAGGAAGAGAAAACCCTCATTGCTCGCTCCCAAGAGGAAGCACAAGGTCTCACAGCTGATTTGAAGACCGACCTGGCCGAAATTCATGCTCTGAGCAGCCAGCTGGTGATGGGGAGGGACGAGGACGACGAGGCCGAGATCGCCGAGGTGGATCGGATCCGTGCCGATGCTCTTCGCGCCCTTGATGCTTTTCTTCAGTAGGGCTTTTTTGTGTGAACTGATGCATGTAAACTTGCTTCGCTGTGAGGTTGACTGCTGTGAGATTTTTTTTTTACTGGCCGATTTCCCTACCAGCCACTAATATTTCTCCGCACAGGCTCACCGATGTCGCGTATGCTCATATACCTAGGTGCCCCCCGAGCCGATTCTGCCAGGCAACTGCTGAAATCGGCTCTATGGTTGGCCACGGTGCTATGATGTGAACGTCGGCTTTGTTAGGAGCACAATGGATTTTTCCCAGTGCATCAGCCGACGCATCCCATTGCCTATCCATCGTGTCGGAGCCGATCGCGCGGAACGGCTTCTTCCTTGTCTTCGCTGTGAGAGCAGTTGCCCTCACCTCCGTCCTTACCAGGGTGGTGCCCGAATCCTATCATGTTGACGTCGAACGAGAATCTTGGCTGGCACCCTCCCGGGTGGGTGAACTTCACCATGTTAACGACGGGTGCCGATGAGTTCGACACTTCTGGTGCTGCCAACGCACATGGCATCGGTGGGCGGGTCCTTTTAAAGGAGCCGATGAGTTCGGCCTCGAGGACTGCCTTGATCTCGTCATGTTTCTTCTTGAGCTCGTCAGACAGATCCTCGTACTTGATCGGAGTGCTTTCCGCCATCTCGGATGTGGATGGCGCTGCGGTGGATGTCGAAGAGCATCCCACCGAGCGTGCCAGAATGTGTTGCGGTCAGAAACCCACCGTCGAGCAACGACTGGCAACACAGTAGAGCCGGGAACAACTAGGGCTGCGGCTGGCCCCAGTCCCTCTGAGCGACGGCCCGCAAAGCCTTCTGGTCACACACCCGATGCTGTCGCAAGGGCGTTCTACCTGACCTATACCTGGTCAGGAAGGTGTGGATGATGCCTCTCTTAGTTTCCTGCAGGGCACACACGTAAACGTTAAATACGAGCCTCGATCGGCTCTCAGGTTATCCCGTGAATCGGCTCAAAGAGCCGATCCACCCATGATTCGTACAAGGTGTCCGAATATATGGTGGTCCCGCTTGATCAAGATAAAGCTGATATGACCTACGACGATTTAGGGTTTTCACCGCATAATCGGATCATCCTACTCACGATTGGGCCTCGCGCTCGCGTACGGTGATCGTAAGCCGATCCTAGACGGGGCCTAAAAACCAACACGAGGTTGATCCTCGGAACATCTCGTCTAGGGCTAGCAAACTACACCCTACACGCCGCTGGATCCTCCAACCCTTTGTAAGGCCTAACTATTGCAGATATTAAACTAATCCTTGAAGAATCAAGGAGCAACCGTAACGGATCGAATCTACTAAATAATGATCAAGCGGGTGCCGCCCCTACACCTAAGATAGGTGTAAGGGCGGCTAGACATGCAAGGGTCGCACTACGATAGCATATTATACGAAGAACAATGCTAACCCTAACATATCTAAGATAGCTACGTTGCTCGCCATCAAAAAGGCTTCAGTACGAGCAACGCATGAACGACGTGATAGGCATTACGCTGCCTAGATCGCAAGATGCGATCTAGGCAGCATGGTGCTTACCGGTAGGAACCCTCGAGACGAAGGAGTTGGCGATGCGCCGAGATTTGTTTGTGGTGAACGTTGGTTGTTGTTATTCCATAAACCCTAGATACATATTTATAGTCCAGGGGACTTTCTAATGTGGGCGTGCACTAAACCGTGCACGGGTAAAACTCTAACTTCTAAACTAAGATACGATCTAATATGTTACAGATACATGGGCAGTTTAGCCCAACTTGGTATAAAAGGCCGATTCATGTGCTTCTTCTACATATATTCTTCAAATCCATCTTCAATCGCGGCCCACCTCTGACTTGGTCAAATTCCGGTGATAACAGCAGCGTTGATGAAGATGGCGGTGGTGTCGATGGAGAAGCCTTCCGGGGGCACTTCCCCGTCCCGGCGGCGTGCCGGAACAGAGACTCCTGTCCCCCAGATCTTGGCTTCGCGATGGCGGCGGCTCGGGAAGGTTTTCTCTGGTTTCGTCGAACGTGGTAGGGTTTTCGCGACGGAGACTTTAAGTAGGCGGAAGGGCAAGGTCGGTGGAGTCCTGGTGGGGCCACACACTAGGCCGGCGCGGCCAGGGCTTGGGCCGCGCCGCCCTACCGTGTCCCCACCTCGTGGCCCCACTTTGTTTCCCCTTCGGACTTCTGGAAGCTTCATGGAAAAATAGGACCCTGGGCGTTGATTTCGTCCAATTCCGAGAATATTTCCTTACTAGGATTTCTGGAACCAAAAACAGCAGAAAACAGGAACTGGCACTTCGGCATCTCGTCAATAGGTTAGTTCCGGAAAACGCATAATACTGACATATAATGTGTATAAAACATGTAGATATCATCAATAATGTGGCATGGAACATAAGAAATTATTGATACGTCGGAGACGTATCATGGTGGAATTTAGAAAATCAAAGAATTGCAAAATTTGGCAAAGTGAGATTGTTGCAAAAGATAAAAAGTTCCAACTTTGGATGAGCATAGAATTTAATCCAAGATGAATTTGACATGGTGGTCTTTACCAAAGTTCTTCACCTTGATGTGCTCTTGGATGACATGCAAATAATTGAGAAAGTTTAGTTTGAAAACTTGAAATGCAGGGGCTCAAAGTAGTGACCAGAATGTAAATGGAAGATTTGACCATAATCACATGTGATCACAATTTGAGTTTGATTTTGATTTGATTTGTGTTTCTTTGATTCTGAAAGTTGTAATAAGTGTTTAGTATCATATTACAACTAATGGTGAAGGCCAAATTGGTCTAGGTCAAAGATTTGGAAAATGGCATAAACCATATGTGAGGGTTTTGTGATTTTCTAACTTTTATTCTTTTATTTTTCTTTTCTTCACTTTGACAAGGGTGAGGTTTATTTGGTGTTATATTTGAGTTGGGAAAATGGTTCCAACCATTTTGGGGCAAAGTGGGTGCCTAGGTCAAGATTGGATAGTTTGGCTAAGTGCCACATATGCTTCTATGCATATGTTTGACTTAGTTTTGTTTCTCACTTGAATTGGGTTGGTAGCACTAGATTAGGTGTGTTGAGGTATTTCCAAACCATCTACCAAGGTAGAAAAAGCAATGTTTAGCATTTGCAAAAAGTAGCCATAGGCTTGCATATGCCTTTTCTTAATTAGGATCATTTCTTTTTATTTTGTTTTTCAAAGGTTGGTGACAAGAGGGATGAAGTTTAGGGTTTAGTAAGTTTTGCAATGGTTCACCACCATTTAGCAAAGTAAGAAAGTTAGGGTTCAAAATTTACATATTAGGGCTACATGCCCACATATGTCTTTTTCTTTATTTTGGGTTTCTCAAAATAGATCCAAAAGATTATTTGAGAGGGTTAGGGTTTTTCTTATTTGATTTCTTTCTCTTTTATTTTATTTGGTTTGTGATCTTCACTTGATCACTTTAGGGTTTTAGGGTTTATCACATAAGCATAAGAACACTCATCATGGCAAAACACAAGTATTAGGTATGAGCACTATGCATAGCACTCTAAGTAAGAAAAGTTTTGTTGGTTCTCATTTTTGGAAAAAGGAAATTCATTTTCTCTTTGTTTTAAAATTTGGGATGTTACAGAATACATTTTTGTATTCCTATTTTTATTTTTGCGTAGAAAAGGAACAACACCGGAGCGCAACAGGGATAACCGTGGGATGCAAAAAGAAGGCCCGGTCGCACGGATTTTCGATGTCGCAGCAGGAGGCCGCAGACACCATGCCAAGGCCCACACGCATCTAGTCCTCCATCAAGGCCTTTGCGCTTCCATCAGTAGGCGAGGAGGAGAAGATGTAGTAGGCGATGGACAGCTCGGAGATGCGCGACGGGTAAACAATGAACATAAGACGGGCATGTTGGCAGAAATTCTCCGACTCGGAGGTGGACACGGTGGGGATATGTGTTGTTGTGTACCTGAAGGTGCAAACTAAATATCTCATTCATCCCTCACTACTCAACGTCACCACATAATGGATCACCGTGCTGCCAAAACAGGGCACTTTTGCGGGCCACTAGGAGGCAGGGTGGAGACAGTGTGGCTGCGGAGGAGCAAGGAGGAGTGGTGGAGGAAGACACCACTAGGAATTCTCTCCACTTGCCTACCCAAAGTTCTAATGAATTTTGTTTCCGTTTCAGCATTACCTTTTTGTTACCGGGCCTGGATGCAATCCTCACATGCTTTCTTTCATGGATATGGTTGTTCGTATTGCAGGATGCTACAGAGAACATTTTGAGTGCCAAGAAAGTTGCATCTGTATCTATTTTTGAGGTAACATCCAAATTATGTAATAATATTTACAACTTCTTTTCCATAGCACATGAGCTTCCTATCATTACCTATTATTATGCTTTTATTTCATTTACTATCATTACCTATTATTATGCTTTTATTTCATGGTTTCTCACTTTATGACAGTCAACAGATGGCCGTGGAAATGGAGAAGGAACACACTGTAGTAATATTTGGGCTATTTTGGGTTTACATGCATGTCTCAGCATTGAATCTATTGTGCGTAGAAATCATGTCTCATTCTGAGATTGTGCAACAAACCCACTCTACCACATAGGCTACATTCATAACTATTTAATTATTACACTTAGCTATTTTTGTCACCTTATGTTTTTTACATAGAAGTGATTGGTAACCTGATAAAAGGAAGGGAAAATTGTTCCACCTGGGATAACTACAAAGGTATTCCAAGAAGTTGTGACAAGAAGTGCAACAGAAAATTTCTCGGTGCATTAGAGAATGAGGTAAGCTCACTTCATTTTTTTTTCTTTTTTGTAATAAGTATAAGTGGAAGTCCTTAGTTCAAAAAATTATGACACTTGATGTTTTCCTTTTTCCTTTTTGAAAGAAAGCTAAATATTTCCTGAGTTTGTGCTATTATTTGATTGCTCCAAGGAAAAGATCGGTGGGCGTCTTCTAGGACTTAATTACTTTGAGTTACCATATGTTTATATGCTGGATTTTATTTGAAGAAATCTCCTCATTGCTTCCAACATTATTCTAATTTCTCTGTCAACTTCAGGGAAGAACTGATCATAACATTGATGTTATCCGGAAAAGATTTCCAAATTTATGTAGAATCCAGTTTTCTTGTAACTCGGTACTATGACTCAAAGGACAAGGTTTAGAATGTATATAACCATTTGTATGCAAAAGGCTATTACATGCTTTTGCACACCAATATATTTTTCACAGCCTCACATAGACTTTTCAGGATTCAAGATGGCCACACATCATCTTTAAGACTACCAAGAAAGGATTCGGAATTTTAAAAATTCAGCATGTAGTAGAGTACTACAACTCAAAAGGCGATGTTAAGAATCTAACCGAAAAGATTAATCGCGCGGTTGCTATGTACAATTTGTTTTCTTTTCCAATGATGTGTGGACGTGCTATATTTCTTTGTTAGTTTGTAGCAACTCTGAAATCATGGGCTTTGAGACTGACTATGGTGATTTGCGAGAGTTTGAGAAAATACAGACACAAATCATGAAATGAAATGTTGGAGCGGGGGACTACAGTTATCGGAGTGGAGTGTCTATGAAGCACAATAACGGTGAGTAAAGAAATTTGAGCGCCGTAGCACCGCACGTGCATTCAACTAGTTGACAATAAATGGGCAGGGTATGGGTATACCCGCGGGTACAAAGCAAGACCCGTGCCCTACCCATGAATTAACGGGTAGGGTATGGGTACTACCCATGGGTATAAAAATGTACCCATACCCTGCCCATGCGGGTACGATACCCGCGGGTACCCGTACCTGTGGGTAAAATTGCCATCCTTACGGTGGACCTATAAAACAACTTGGCACGTTCATTTATTAAATTCCATTAATTAGGCCACTGATCATGGTTGCGCCTTGTCCAGAATCGGCTGAAAGATTTTTTTTAAGAGATTCAGCTTAGGGCATGCACAATGGTAAGGGCATGTATAATGGGGTGATGTCAGCCTTCCCTTAGAGATGTCACGTCAGATTTTTGCTTAGTTGGAGGAGAGAGAATGAAGAGAGAGAATGCTGTCTTCCCTTAGCTAAGGATCATCTCTTAGGAAATAAGGGAAGACTATTTTCTCCATTGTATCATATATGTTTACCCTTAGCAACAAGTTTCCTACCAAAATTTAATTATTCATATTAATTCCTAGAGATGCCTGTAAGAGATAATGCATTATATGACTTATATCTAATGACTTCTCTAACTGATGTGGCGGGGTAAGGAAAGACATGTCTTCTCTACCATTGTACATGCCCTAAAGAAAACACGTCTTCTCTTAGCAGTCCACGTCATCTAGATAAGACACTAAATATAAATAGTACAATACGTTATCTCTTATTGTTACTTCTAGCAATAAATAAGAATCAATTAAATTTTAGAAAGAAATTGAATTGATAAAGAAAGACAAATGGTACAATGGAGAAAATAGCCTTCTCTTATTTCATAAGAGATCATCCTTTAGCTAAGAGAAAACAGTCTTCTCTTTCTTCAATCTCTCCCCGGCAACTAAACAAAAATCCTACGTGGCAACCATAAGGGAAACCTGACGTTACCCCATTGTACATGCCCTTAGAGTTGTGCCTTTTTTATTTGCGAATGTCACCATGCCCAAAATTAGAAATAGGATAATTATTAATAATTGCATATTTCCTTTTTTGACTACATGCATGATTTACCATAACATCAATGTGGTTTGTAGATCGCTGATATCGTGCTTTCCGCACGATAATAATTGCATATTTCCTATTACTCCACAAGATTATATTCCAGAGAGATACTCCTGTTATAATTTATTCGTATTACCGGCATAGAGGGAGAGTATGAGTAGTAAGGAATCAATCGTTGCAAATCTGCAGTATAGTACTACCGGATAATAAAGAGGACAATTAATACTTGCTTATTCTATGAGATTATATTCCCCATATGCGCTACCTTCGTGCTTATTATATAAATTCATAAGCTGTCCTCCTTTGTTCCCAACATCTGCGAGTGCACAACATAAACAACGCGGAACTATTTCTCCGAGAAGATGTCCATGGGAAGACTTGCACAAGTGCTCATCACCCTTACCGCACTCCTCCTTCACACCAGCCTCCAAGCTGAAGGTATGTGTTAATATCACAGTAATACGGTTGTATGAAGAGACAAAATTGTAGAGGAGGCTTTGGTTGCACGAAATTAAAACAAACTTGCCAATGCACATAACATGATGTTGCATTTAATATCGCAGTAATATATGTTTGCTTTTCTTTTTTGATGGAACATAATCTGTGCTCATGTAACCTGAAAATCATTTATTTCTTGTCGATTTATTTTTCCGTTGGACAAAGAAGTAATTAGTGTTGTGTCAAGCAGGAGCCATGGAAACAAACATAAAAAAAACTATCCCCTTACAATCCATGAAGCTGGTGAGTGTAAAGGAGGAAAGCGTTGTCAGGGCATGCAAGCCATGCCATTGCGACTCCGGGGGCAGTATTATTGCGACAAACTGCTGCATTGAGGCACATTGTAACAGCCCCGGGGAACCACTTGGCAGTTGTGTGTTTACCAGAATCTCATGCGGTTGTGATGATAGCTGCAGGTGATCAAAGTCCATGCATAATGTATTAATGGTTGATGACAATAAATCGTTTCTTTTTCAAGAAACAAATTTCCTTGATATCACATTTTCTTGCAATCAGTATACATCACTGGCGGAGCTTAGTGTAAGTCAGGGGGGCCGCCGCCCCCCCCCCCCAGCTTTTTATTTCAAAGTTCTGAAGAAATTTTTCAGGGAGTGTTTGGATGCAGAAAATTTAGCATTTCGTCCCTCCAAACATTGACATTTTATCTTTTGTCCCCTGATTTTTGGTGAAGCTCCGCCACTGGTATACACTAGATTTTTATGTGCACCTTGGCGCACGATCCCGTAAAATTCGTGTATAAGTGAAAAAGTAATAATAATTTTCTCAGGTCTTACAAAACATATGAAAAATTTCAAACGGAGTAACAACATTTTTTATACAACCTGAAAAAAAAAGAGAAAATAGCAATTAACATTCATTTATTGTATTCATTCTCATCTCTATATGCTTCCCCAAGGAGGCACCTATATGTTTAAATAAACCTAAACCACTAACCGTGAACGTTACAAAGAAGACCACTCCAAAATACAATATATTTAGTAATTGTTCAGGAGAACGAAGACATGTTTGACGGCAAAAAAGATTCTCTCGCATGAACCCATCTTTCATAATTTCTAAAATGCTATATTAAGCATATCAACGTAAATCAGTGATTAGTCAGCGAGTAGATGAGCACCAGAGTTTTCTCACAACCCTTTTTGCGTCAAGCTTGCAGTAGCTATAATCTTGGAGTATTTATAATCATTACGTTTATCATATTTGCGTCCACCAAACTTTTCATAGGACTTCTACACACTGAAAGACTCCCATAAGCAGGATAAGGACGGTGAATTGACGCGCAGAACATGATGATGGCCAATATTTTGCCTCCTCAGCCACGTGAGTCATGTACTTGTGGTTGGGCTTCAGCATTGCCTGAAGCATGCAAATTGTTAGAACCCCAACAACCTACATGATACGACAGTGAATCATACGAGATGGCAAGCACATACATGAGAATGAAAATTCAATGTTGAAAGAGCAGTCTACAACAGCCCAAAAGCAGAGAGATTCTCCAACTATGAAACTACAGAGAATATATGAAGCAGGAGGTAAAATTATACTCCCTCCGTTCCTTTCTATAGTGCCTATAGATTTTTGGCACGGAAATTAGCGCAAGAGTATTTTTTACACAAGACCCCCTGGCTGAACGATTTGAGATCAGATTAAAATTAGGGAAATTGATAACTTCCTAACTTACCATAAGAAATCCCATAAATCTGTCTGGTTGACTCTCCATATATGTACAGCCAGGTTTAATTAAGGAAGAAAAATATTGTTTCCTAAATCTAAGCAATCCTTGGGGCCATGCATTAGGAATCTCAATTAATTATTTCCTATTTTGTATGGATTTTTTTTTCATGCATGTCGTGTGGGAGTTGACCGGTGGAGGGGGTAATTGAAAAAAGCCAAGCTACAACCTTATATTGTGAAACAAATGCCAAAAATCAATAGGCACTATATAAAGGAACGGAGGGAGTATAATCCAAGAAATTTGCATATTTATGATGACTCGTTATAGCAATTATATGACCCTAGAAATTAAATCTGAGGTTCTCGCTTTGCATGCTGAAACCATATGTGTGCACTACCTTTAGATACACACATATTTTAGACGATGGCAGCGACAGGGATTCTACCGTTTCCCACGCCAAGCCGATAGGCACGTACACACTTTAAATAGTCCGTTGTTAAATGCAGAGTAGAGCTCCAATCTGATGCGAGGATAAAGTGGCTGACTGAGCATGTATACAACCCTAGCGGTGTATATTTTTTCAGATAAACAATCATGCGAATTCGAGAAGCAGTGGCATCTCTCGCGTTTAAGTAAATGACAACATAACCGAGAAATTCAGTACAACAAAACTATCCATTTATGCAAATTGAAAATTCTTAAGCTTCAAAGTGCAGGTTAAGAAGATGCATTCACGGCGTATCTCGGAAGCTACTTAGAAAACCATCACATATAGTGGACATGATGAACCAAAAAATGTATACACCGAATCCACTGTAAGCTCTTATCCATCATTCTCACCCACAACATAAATCTAACAAAGCCAATAACTTAGAATAGAAATACATTATGCACAAAACTTTTTAAGGTTATATACATATCCTTCTGTCAGTATTGTCAGATTGTAGAGAACAAAGTAATACAGAAAACAGAAGATGGGTATGTTGTACTATACATTGAAAGAAAGAAAATTAAAATTTTACCATGTAGATACAAAATGGATTATTTAAACGGGGCAACATATATTTCTTATGAGAAAAAGGAAACAAACAATATTGCACGCAAAGTAATGCAGACACCAAAATCTAATATCATGCCACTAAAGGAAAATAGTTTAAGAGGGTTTTACCTTAAAACTGTATGCAACAAATCTTTAATATATGTGCCAAGAGTCGCTCAAGTTCCTCTCCCCACCTTTTGTCAACAAATAAGCAAGCAATTACTCTTTAAAGAACTGAAAATACAAGGCTTGCTTGAGAACTCGTTTATTAATGAAGTGAAACAAAAAAATCTAGAAAAAGAGGACACTAATTATTTAGCAAATAAATGCAATACATACAAGCAGCGAAAATAGGAAATATATTTAAAGATGTACTTATAGATGGTTCCGAGATAGCAACAGCTAAATACATTGAGGTCTCATTCAGGTTCACAGTAGGCAACTACTGGAACAGATCTCTCTGCAAGATGAATCCCTAATATTTTTGGCATCTTGTACAAAACAACAGAGAACTTCTTTATGAAATCACAAGAATTCCCAGTCTATAAAAAACGCATGGGAGCCTTGGATCTGTGTGCATGTACCTAGGTCCATGCTTTTTTTTTTTACAACCAATGACATCGTCTGTGGAATAGTCCTCTCAGCATAGACCTATATGTAAGACAATGAACTAATTCTAACAAATACATTGGCATAACTATCATCATAAGATCAAGCATATCAAAGTCCAGCAGTTAACAACATTATCATTTTCAGAGTACTGCTATTTCCTCTTTGGAAGTATATATTATTTAATTCCGTTTGTGAATGCTTACTGATCTGATCCATGGCGTTTCTCTCAAGCAAGAAAACATAGCATCATGGTCGCAGCTATTTCATACTCCTTCAAAAGTACATAGCACGTGCAAAATGTAAAAGCATAGGTCATAACCACGCGAGCTACAAACCTGCAGAAAACATGCGAACTGTGAGCACCATGTACATACATAATTGTACTAACCAGAGATAAATATTGGTGGAAGATTATGTTGCAACGCTGATATGTAACATGATTTTCAGCAGAACTACAACTGCTTATAAACAGCTCTCATAATGGATACATATGCCCGTGCCACTACTTAAAATCTACACCTAGGACATTGCAAAGTCAGCAAGGTCGCAGTCATCGATGCTTTGTCCCTTGGTGCTGCCAGGACATGGCTGACCACACAGGAAAATACACGATTACAGTTTCAGCAAGTTGGTAAAAGTAAATAAGATCTTGGAATAGGCTGAATGAGGTAGTTTGAGGCCAACCTAGGGCAGAGCAGATTTTAAGAAATGGAACAACTCAAGAGAAGTTGTTCAAGGCCTAGAATGGGTGTTTGCATCACAAATTGGTTACTTTTTCATAGATACCTTTTGTAAGATCAGCAAAAATTATGTGGCGTGTCCTTGCTGCACACCTCCAATAGATCTTCATGTATGGATCGCAATAACAATATGCTATTTCAGTGGGTGGCTGCATATATGCGAAATGGATTGATATACCAGAAAAGAAGGGAAGAGGCAATGTGACGTACATACTGGAATTGATTAGCATCATGAACTCCCCAGTCCCCTGCCTTGCCACACCATCTCCTGCTCCAACAAAGACAGAAGAAAAACTGTCAATATGAGCATATTCCAAGAGAACCAATGATAAGGCAAGAATAAACGATATGAGCAAGTAGATGCAGTGAACACCTCAAACCAGTGGGGGATTAAGTGATGAACAACTGAACCTGTCTTCACCGTGAGACCCCTTTTCCTGGCGGGATCAAACTACAGCAGCCATGCTGCTCTTATCGGTTATTGCTAGTGATGTTGTCTAACATTTGATTTTTAGTCATACTGAGAGCGAATTTGAGGGGATGGTGCGCCAAGGCACACCCCAAAATAATGAAAGGTGGAGAAACCGATAAGAACACATGACACCTTAAGAAATTCACTCATACGAAGCCAATCTTCTACTATGAAAACAAATAAAATATGCAAATGATCAGTTGCAAAGAAAAAAGAGGAAGAAGCACTGACCTTAGTTTTTCTGCAATTACTGAATCTTCCACAAGCACATTCGTGGTGTATAGCTGAAGGAGTTTATAAAAATGAAAAAGTTATCCACTATCCAAAAATGGATTTCGAGATGAACTTATTAGAAAAAGTGAAACCTTGTCCAAACTAAGAAACGTATGAAAACATAATTATAGGTAGCAATAAAAATCACATTCCTGTGGTTAGAAACATCCTGAGTTTCTTTCTCTACCTTACAAACTGGTAACTGACAACTCCTAATAAGCTTACATACTTTGTAATAAAAATCACAGAAATCAAGTTTGAAGTTTCTAAAATGCTAATAGGCAGGACAATGAATAAAGCACATCACACAGATAATAGGTAAGAGAAATATAATTCTTGGCTGAATAAATGGCATATAACAGAACCGGGATGCATTACAACAAAAATGAATTGCATAATCGAGTCACTTGTTGTTGTTGATCAGAAATAAGAACAATTGCCAATAAGCAAAGGGCAACATGAAATACTGCAACAATCCAAAAATCCGGACAGCTACGACCAATTAATGCTTTA
This sequence comes from Lolium rigidum, assembly GCF_022539505.1. Classification (NCBI taxonomy): domain Eukaryota; kingdom Viridiplantae; phylum Streptophyta; class Magnoliopsida; order Poales; family Poaceae; genus Lolium; species Lolium rigidum. Next base: position 91,774,497 of record NC_061514.1, on the reverse strand, counting down.
TCCTGTGAAATACAACAACTGATATGCTTTTCTTGAACCATACAACAGCAGGCATATAAACCACTGCTATGTTTCTCTTGATAAAACATAAATCTGCATGCATAAATAGAGGAGAGCAAACGTGAACATGTACCTTACTGCCTTGGTGGTGCTTGGATTCACACAATGTGGTAGGCTGAAACCTAAACGGCCTGCTTCAACATAACAAACTGACAACCAATAAAAACCTGAAGACCTTGAGGAAATGATCAGAGAAATCAAATATAACTGCCAAATATAGTTTCCTGGGAGCCAAAATATGATCACTATCCCCATATTCTGAAAAGAGGAAAGAAAAACAATCAACATAGCTAAATTCAGACCCCAATGGACACAACTAAGTAGTATATATATGGTAAGATCACATAAAAAAAGTCCACAGACTGCAGAAACAAGAAAAACATGAAGAGTGATGCTACAGATCACAAAAAGAAGTCCACAGACTCGAGGAGATGCACTATTCTATCATTCTTGTTTTTTGTTTTTGGTGGCTCGACAGCTAAGAGCAGTAGAGTTGCAAAGTGAAATGGGCTCAATATGTAGTATACATAGATAAGTTAACTGATTCTCTTTCCTGGTGGATGCTACTAATCTTATTCATATATCATACAGAGTGTAGAGACAAAGGAAGAAAGGAGTGAAATTTCTGCGTCTCAAAAAAGGAATGAATTGACCTAAAAATTGACTTTGGTAGCACCAGACCGAATCTACTTAGCTCATATGTGCTTTCTTCTTGTAATACATCAGCTAAATCCTCGATTATAGGATACGGTACTATGGCATACATATAATTCATCTGTTAACATAGACATGAAAAATAAAGTCAATGAGCAACATTTTTTACAACTTGTAATAGAAAGGAAGACGCAGACATAAGTACGGAAAGAAATTCAACAAAAAGAAAACAAAACCTAAATCCAGAAAGTAGTAGAACCACGCCATGATTCCTTTTGACTACCAAATCTTCTCAAATAACCATGGCACACTTTTATATAACATGCAGCCTCCAATTTTTATCAGGTGAGGGTAAAAGATCCTGCAGTTGAACACAGCAAAGCATCATTCTGGAACTAAGTCCGTACTAAAAAAAGGCATGCTATCAACTAATTTACCTTTTCTTCTTTTTGCAGCATGGACAAAAACTTATCGATCATCACTCAGAAGTAATTCAGGTATCCAAAAAGACCATCAACAAAGCTCCATCAAGGCCATTGCTAAACTGAGCCAGACTAAAACTTTAGTATACCTACATGTGGATAGTAAGAAAGCACATTATTAAGGCCTTTATTCTGATCTCCTCAACCTGTTGGAATACAAGTGATTGAGATGAGATAACATTATAACCAAGAAATGGCTGACTGGCCATAGTTTAATGATATATTAATGCACCATTAGTTTCAGTCACAAAAAAAATCCCACATGATGATGGGCTTTTCCTTTAGATGATATATCCCTATTAGATTTGAGGTTTATACTCTTAAGATAACCGAACATGAGGCTCATGTCCAGAGCTGCGAGAAGACCAACCATAAGCCCCCATTGAACCTGCACTTCCATCATTATGCTAATTTTGAATCAGATGCAAAATATGCAGTGCAACAAAGGATTTGTACTACCTGGGTAATATAATGCGTAAAAACAACGGAACACGTGAGGTTAAAGCTGCCAAGTAAATATATATATATATCTTGTGAACCGAGATTCATTTGTCATAAATACATGTACCAAATTTAGAAACAATACAAGTTTGAAGAAGCACAAACCTCCAAGAAGTTGCACTTCTGAGACCAATGTCTCAGAACAGGCCCGGCGTTCATGTATGATGAGATACACAAGCAACTTCGAATGAGCGACAATAGCATTCCACACCTAGCTAAGGAAAACCAAGCAGCCCTTACTAACGAGCATTTAAAAACTCCTCTATAGACTTGATGCTACTATGCAGGAATAATATTTACTAATACCACTCATAAAAAGATCACCTTATCTGAAGACGAGCAAGTTCAGTACCACAGAAAGCCAGTTCAGGAGCTCATTCGTTGATCTTAAAAGGTGTTAATAAGAGGCCTTCAGAGAGAAATATTTAGCATTGATCAGTAAGGAAATTTATAGGAAATGCATATAGTAAAATAATTAATGTTCAATATCAAAAGCATGTGAATCACTATCGATCTTCATTATTTTATTCCTCAATGGTGGCAAGGGTTACCTTAAGTGTTCATCATTAGGAATTGAGTTTTGTTACGGACCAGCCAAGGTGAGAACAAAAAGGCAGAAACACATGAACATAGGACAGTGTTGATTGCTCTAGAGAGTTGAGGCTGAAATAGTAGGAGAATTAAATATTTAGGGTACAACTATTCAACCTACAAAAGGGCAAATGCACGAACACACAAAGCATATTGAAGATCAACAACTATAATGACTGGAAGTAAAGCACACCAATATTCTCAAATACGACCGCTAAAAGTAAAGCAAAACTTTAATTTGGTACCAAATATAAGTTATCCAAAGGCAAAAAATTACTCACGCAGAAAAATTATATTAAGGCATATGTTTGATCAACTTCATTATAGGAAAACAAGAATAACAATCGATGAAATAGAAAAATTATATTACCTGACATCCAACAATCTGACCAAGAAATAAAAGAGAACACTTCATAGCTCTAGTCTCAATTAATCTTTGAAATAGAAAAGCATAAGTTTTAGTACAGATGAATAGTCCAAGTTGGTATACATAACTGTACTATCTGTACTGTAATAGAAGAGAAAGTGACATTTTAATCTCTATGGTGTGTAAGCTAAAGATCATTTCTGACATCTCAATATAACAATTATTACCATAGCAAATAATTCTTGGATTCTCCCTGTACATATAATTGATTAATTTTAACTAACTACTGTTGAAGGTAAGTGTTGATGTGCCCAACGCCCACAATTGTGGTTGAAGGTAGAACTGCTGTTTAAGTAAGTGGATTTTTCACAACAATATACTTACGGAGAAGTAGCACTTCCTTTTTAGTCTATCTCGCCAATGTTCCAAAGTTCTACACTTACAGAGTATATAGTCTACACTAATTTTCATAAGAAAAACAACCAATTATTCGAGAGAAAAATATTTAGTAATATCCTGGAAAAAGCATGGTCCCCTTATCTAAGCGATATATTCATCATAACAACCTAGATCATAGGCAACGATTATTACCTAGCGGGGAGATAGGGTTGAGTTGCCAAAATAATAATGTGATATACTACATATCCATGATAAAATTTATTCATGTTGTGTAGTATAAACAATACCTGGGGCTCGAGGGAACCAACTGATAGGTGCTGGAGATTTTTTATCTGCACACGGCATGGAATGTTGCCGCTGACCATTGCAATACCGCACCTGTGAGCACCATCACGTGAGCACCTGAAATTAACGGGAAACACAAACAGTAGCCTGAAATTATTTGTAGATATGCTCTAATGGAATGTGCATCATGTCCAAGCAGATGAAATGAAAGGTACCCAAGCCTATCCTCTCGTTTGGCAACAATTTGAAATTTTTCTTTTGCGAATAAATTGAAAACTTGATTAACTTGCAAATTTAATTGATGCACGTTGAAAAAATAAATACTCCATATTCAGTTATATGCGAAGATGCAAAGGAAGTTGGGAAAAGTAAATCTCACCGTATGCATTTCCTATTAGCAGTAACATGCCAAAGCATTAAATTCATAACCTTCTCTCGATCTATAGAACTTGTATAGGCTACTACATAATTGGACCGCTAAAACACCGTTGCTCACCTAAAGAACACCACAAAGAAGAAACATTTAGATTTCCATAACATGTTAGACCACAGACTGCTAAAACATGTCGCTGAATCTGCACTTCTTATATAACAATAAGAACTATTCCAACAATATTCTAGAGCAATTTTGTAGTGCACCGTAAACCCCAAAGGGGAAAATAAGAACCTTTACATCAACTAACTTTGCATTCAATAGTAAAAGTGCTTCATTACAGAGAAATAAATAACATTTGAGGAGAAAATCCAAAGAAGGAGAAAATAAGTAAAAAATGCTCAGTTAGGAATAATGTTCACCTGGCTCTTGTATTTGTCAGTTTGTATTCCTCCATGCTCAAAGATAATTAGAAAGCTCGACACTGAAAAAGAAAACAACAATTCAGCGATATTAGTAGTTGCATAACAAATAAACAAGTGACATTGCAGCGGTCATTGATACGTCTCCGACGTATCGATAATTTCTTATGTTCTATGCCATATTATTGATGATACCTACATATTTTATGCACACTTTATGTCATATTCGTGCATTTTCCGGAACTAACCTATTAACAAGATGCCGAAGTGCCAGTTCCTGTTTTCTGCTGTTTTTGGTTTCAGAAATCCTAGTAACAAAATATTCTCGGAATTGGACGAAACGAAGACCCAGGGGCCTATTTTTCCACGGAGCTTCCAGAAGACCGAAGAACACACGAAGTGGGGCCACGAGGTGGCCAGACCATAGGGCGGCGCGGCCCAGGTCTTGGCCGCGCTGACCTATGGTGTGGCCCCCTCGTCCGGCCCCGACTCTGCCCTTCCGCCTACTTAAAGCCTCCGTCGCGAAACCCCCGATGCGAAAAACCACGATACGGAAAACCTTACCGAGACGCCGCCGCCGCCGATCCCATCTCGGGGATTCTCGGAGATCTCCTCCGGCACCCTGCCGGAGAGGGGATTCATCTCCCGGAGGACTCTACACCGCCATGGTCGCCTCCGGAGTGATGAGTGAGTAGTTCACCCCTGGACTATGGGTCCATAGCAGTAGCTAGATGGTTGTCTTCTCCTCATTGTGCTTCATTGTTGGATCTTGTGAGCTGCCTAACATGATCAAGATCATCTATCTGTAATTCTATATGTTGTGTTTGTCGGGATCCGATGGATAGAGAATACCATGTCATGTTAATTATCAAGTTATTATACATGTGTTGTTTATGATCTTGCATGCTCTCCGTTTCTAGTAGAGGCTCCGGCCAAGTTTTTACTTTTAACTCCAAGAGGGAGTACTTATGCTCGATAGTGGGTTCATGCCCGCATTGACACCGGGACGATGGATGTAAAGTTCTAAGGTTGTGTTCTCGTTGTTGCCACTAGGGATAAAACATTGGCGCTATGTCCGAGGATGTAGTTGTTGATTACATTACGCACCATACTTAATGCAATTGTCCGTTGCTTTGCAACTTAATACCGGAAGGGGTTCGGACGATAACTCGAAGGTGGACTTTTTAGGCATAGATGCAGTTGGATGGCGGTCTATGTACTTTGTCGTAATGCCCAATTAAATATACTTATCATGTCATGTATGTGCATTGTTATGCCCTCTCTATTTGTCAATTGCCCGACTGTAATTTGTTCACCCAACATGCTTTTATCTTATGGGAGAGACACCTCTAGTGAACTGTGGACCCCGGTCCATTCTTTAATACTGAAATACAAATCTGCTCGCAATACTTGTTTTACTATTTTCTCTGCAAACAATCATCATCCACACAATACGGTTAATCCTTTGTTACAGCAAGTCGGTGAGATTGACAACCTCACTCGTTTCGTTGGGGCAAAGTACTTTGGTTGTGTTGTGCAGGTTCCACGTTGGCGCCGGAATCTCTGGTGTTGCGCCGCACTACATCCCGCCGCCATCAACCTTCAACGTGCTTCTTGGCTCCTCCTGGTTCGATAAACCTTGGTTTATTTCTGAGGGAAAACTTGCTGCTTTGCGCATCATACCTTCCTCTTGGGGTTGCCCAATGAACGTGTGAAATACACGCCATCAAGCATATTTTCTGGCGCCGTTGCCGGGGAGATCAAGACACGCTGCAAGGGGAGTCTCCACTTCTCAATCTCTTTACTTTGTTTTTGTCTTGCTTTATTTTATTTACTACTTTGTTTGCTGCATTATATCAAAACACAAAAAAATTAGTTGCTAGCTTTACTTTATTTGCTATCTTGTTTGCTATATCAAAAACACAATAAAATTAGTTTACTTGCATTTACTTTATCTAGTTTGCTTTATTTACTATTGCTAAAATGGCCAACCCTGAAAATACTAAGTTGTGTGACTTCACTAGCACAAATAATAATGATTTCTTATGCACACCTATTGCTCCACCTGCTACTACAGCAGAATTCTTTGAAATTAAACCTGCTTTACTAAATCTTGTTATGCGAGAGCAATTTTCTAGTGTTAGTTCTGATGATGCTGCTGCCCATCTCAATAATTTTGTTGAACTATGTGAAATGCAAAAGTATAAAGATGTAGATGGTGACATTATAAAATTAAAATTGTTTCCTTTCTCATTAAGAGGAAGAGCTAAAGATTGGTTGCTATCTCTGCCTAAGAATAGTATTGATTCATGGACTAAATGCAAGGATGCTTTTATTGGTAGATATTATCCCCCTGCTAAAATTATATCTTTGAGGAGTAGCATAATGAATTTTAAACAATTAGATAATGAACATGTTGCTCAAGCTTGGGAAAGAATGAAATCTCTGGTTAAAAATTGCCCAACCCATGGATCGACTACTTGGATGATCATCCAAACCTTCTATGCAGGACTAAATTTTTCTTCGCGGAATTTATTGGATTCAGCTGCTGGAGGTACCTTTATGTCCATCACTCTTGGTGAAGCAACAAAGCTTCTTGATAATATGATGGTTAATTACTCCGAATGGCACACGGAAAGAGCTCCACAAGGTAAGAAGGTAAATTCTGTTGAAGAATCCTCTTCCTTGAATGATAAAGTTGATGCTATTATGTCTATGCTTGCGAATGATAGGACTAATGTTGATCCTAATAATGTTCCATTAGCTTCATTGGTTGCCCAGGAAGAACATGTTGATGTAAACTTCATTAAAAATAATATTTTCAACAACAATGCTTATCGGAACAATTCTAGTAATAACTATAGGCCATATCCTTATAATAATGGTAACGGTTATGCTAATTCTTATGGGAATTCTTACAACAATAATAGGAATACACCCCCTGGACTTGAGGCTATGCTTAAAGAATTTATTAGTACACAAACTGCCTTTAACAAATCTGTTGAGGAAAAGCTCAATAAAATTGATATTCTTGTTTCTAGAGTTGATAGTCTTGCCTCTGATGTTGATCTTTTGAAATCGAAAGTTATGCCTAATAGGGATATTGAAAATAAAATTGTTACTACAGAAAATGCCATCCAAGTTAGAATTAATGAGAATATAAGATTAATGGCTGAACTGCGTGCTAGGTGGGATAGAGAAGAAAATGAAAAACTAGCTAAAAAGGAAAATGTAGCTAAAGTTTGGACTATTACCACCACTAGCAATGCTAATAATTCACATGTTGCTGCACCTCCTACTATCAATGGTAAAATAATTGGTGTTAGCAATGCTTCTACTCCTAGTGCAAAGCGCGCAAAATTACCTGAAACTGCTAAAACTGCTGAAACTGCTTGTGATAAAACTGCTGAAATTTTTTCCAACCTTGGGGATGATAATCCCATTGCTTTAGATTGTAATGATTTAGATTTTGATGATTGCCACATCTCTGAAGTTATAAAGTTCTTGCAAAAACTTGCTAAGAGTCCCAATGCTAGCGCTATAAATTTGGCTTTCACAAAACATATTACAAATGCTCTCATAAAAGCTAGAGAAGAGAAACTAAAACTTGAAACTTCTATTCCTAGAAAGCTAGAGGATGGTTGGGAACCCATCATTAAAATGAGAGTCAAAGATTTTGATTGTAATGCTTTATGTGATCTTGGTGCAAGTATTTCTGTTATGCCGAAAAAAGTCTATGATATGCTTGACTTGCCACCATTGAAAAATTGTTATTTGGATGTTAATCTCGCTGATAATGCTAAAAAGAAACCTTTGGGGAAAGTTGATAATGTTCATATTACGGTTAACAATAACCTTGTCCCCGTTGATTTTGTTGTCTTGGATATTGAATGCAATGCATCTTGCCCCATTATATTGGGAAGACCTTTTCTTCGAACCGTTGGTGCTACTATTGATATGAAGGAAGGTAATATTAAATATCAATTTCCTCTCAAGAAAGGTATGGAACACTTCCCTAGAAAGAGAATGAAGGTACCTTATGATTCTATTATTAGAACAAATTATGATGTTGATGCTTCATCTCTCGATGTTACTTGAGTTACACTTTCTGCGCCTAGCTGAAAGGCGTTAAAGAAAAGCGCTTATGGGAGACAACCCATGTTTTTACTCCAGTATTTTGTTTTATATTTGTGTCTTGGAAGTTGTTTACTACTGTAGCAACCTCTCCTTATCTTAGTTTTATGTTTTGTTGTGCCAAGTAAGTCTTTGATAGAAAAGTAAGTACTAGATTTGGATTACTGCGCAGTTCCAGATTTCTTTGCTGTCACGAATCTGGGTCTATCTCCCTGTAGGTAGCTCAGAAAATTACGCTAATTTACGAGCATGATCCTCAGATATGTACGCAACTTTCATTCAATTTGAGCATTTTCGTTTGAGCAAGTCTGGTGGCCTAATAAAATCCATCTTTACGGACTGTTCTGTTTTGACAGATTCTGTCTTTTATTTCGCATTGCCTTTTTTGCTATGTTGGATGAATTTCTTTGATCCACTAATGTCCGAGTAGCTTTATGCAATGTCCAGAAGTGTTAAGAATGATTGTGTCACCTCCGAACATGTGAATTTTTATTATGCACTAACCCTCTAATGAGTTGTTTCGAGTTTGGTGTGGAGGAAGTTTTCAAGGATCAAGAGAGGAGTATGATGCAATATGATCAAGGAGAGTGAAAGCTCTAAGCTTGGGGATGCCCCGGTGGTTCACTCCTGCATATATTAAGAAGACTCAAGCGTCTAAGCTTGGGGATGCCCAAGGCATCCCCTTCTTCATCGACAACATTATCGAGTTCCTCCCCGAAACTATATTTTTATTCGGCCACATCTTATGTACTTTGCTTGGAGCGTCGGTTTGTTTTTGTTTTTTGTTTTGTTTGAATAAAATGGATCCTAGCATTCACTTTATGGGAGAGAGACACGCTCCGCTATTGCATATGGACAAATATGTCCTTAGGCTCTACTCATAGTATTCATGGCGAAGTTTCATCTTCGTTAAATTGTTATATGGTTGGAATTGGAAAATGCTACATGTAGTAAATTGCTATAATGTCTTGGATAATTTGATACTTGGCAATTGTTGTGCTCATGTTTAAGCTCTTGCATCATATACTTTGCACCCATTAATGAAGAAATACTTAGAGCTTGCTAATTTGGTTTGCATATTTGGTTTCTCTAGAGTCTAGATAACATCTAGTATTGAGTTTTGAACAACAAGGAAGACGGTATGGAGTCTTATAATGTTTACCATATGTCTTTTATGTGAGTTTTGCTGTACCGTTCATCCTTGTGTTTGTTTCAAATAACCTTGCTAGCCTAAACCTTGTATCGAGAGGGAATACTTCTCATGCATCCAAAATCCTTGAGCCAACCACTATGCCATTTGTGTCCACCATACCTACCTACTACATGGTATTTATCCGCCATTCCAAAGTAAATTGCTTGAGTGCTACCTTTAAAATTCCATCATTCACCTTTGCAATATATAGCTCATGGGAAAAATAGCTTAAAAACTATTGTAGTATTGAATATGTACTTATGCACTTTATCTCTTATTAAGTTGCTTGTTGAGCGATAACCATGTTTCTGGGGACGCCATCAACTATTCTTTGTTGGATATCATGTGAGTTGCTATGCATGTCCGTCTTGTCCGAAGCAAGAGAGATCTACCACCTTCATGGTTGGAGCATGCATATTGTTAGAGAAGAACTTTGGGCCGCTAACTAAAGCCATGATTCATGGTGGAAGTTTCGGTTTGGACATATATCCTCAATCTCATATGAGAATAATAATTGTTGCCACATGCTTATGCATTAAAGAGGAGTCCATTATCTCGTTGTCCATGTTGTCCCGGTATGGATGTCTAAGTTGAGAATAATCAAAAGCGAGAAATCCAAAATGCGAGCTTTCTCCTTAGACCTTTGTACAGGCGGCATGGAGGTACCCCATTGTGACACTTGGTCAAAACATGTGCATTGCAAAGATCCGGTAGTCCAAGTTAATTAGGACAAGGTGCGGGCACTATTAGTATACTATGCATGAGACTTGCAACTTGTAAGATATAACTTTCATAACTCATATGCTTTATTACTACCGTTGACAAAATTGTTTCATGTTTTCAAAATAAAAGCTCTAGCACAAATATAGCAATCGATGCTTTCCTCTTTGAAGGACCATTCTCTTTACTTTTATGTTGAGTCGGTTCACCTATCTCTCTCCACCTCAAGAAGCAAACACTTGTGTGAAGCTGTGCATTGATTCCTACATACTTGCATATTGTACTTGTTATATTACTCTATGTTGACAATTATCCATGAGATATACATGTTACAAGTTGAAAGCAACCGCTGAAACTTAATCTTCCTTTGTGTTGCTTCAATGCCTTTACTTTGATTTATTGCTTTATGAGTTAACTCTTATGCAAGACTTATTAATACTTGTCTTGAAGTACTATTCATGAAAAGTCTTTGCTATATGATTCACTTGTTTACTCATGTCATCACCATTGTTTTGATCGCTGCATCCACTACATATGTTTACAAATAGTATGATCAAGGTTATGATGGCATATCACTTCAGAAATTATCTTTGTTATCGTTTTACCTGCTCGGGACGAGCAGAACTAAGCTTGGGGATGCTTGATACGTCTCCGACCTCTTATGTTCTATGCCATATTATTGATGATACCTACATGTTTTATGCACACTTTATGTCATATTCGTGCATTTTCTGGAACTAACCTATTAACAAGATGCCGAAGTGCCGGTTCTCGTTTTCTGCTGTTTTTGGTTTCAGAAATCCTAGTAACAAAATATTCTCGGAATTGGACGAAACGAAGACCCGGGGGCCTATTTTTCCACGGAGCTTCCGGAAGACCGAAGAACACACGAAGTGGGGCCACGAGGTGGCCGGACCATAGGGCGGCGCGGCCCAGGGTCTTGGCCGCGCCGACCTATGGTGTGGCCCCTCGTCCGGCCCCCGACTCGCCCTTCCGCCTACTTAAAGCCTCCGTCGCGAAACCCCCGATGCGAAAAACCACGATACGGAAAACCTTGCGAGACGCCGCCGCCGCCGATCCCATCTCGGGGGATTACGGAGATCTCCTCCGGCACCCTGCCGGAGAGGGGATTCATCTCCCGGAGGACTCTACACCGCCATGGTCGCCTCCGGAGTGATGAGTGAGTAGTTCACCCCTGGACTATGGGTCCATAGCAGTAGCTAGATGGTTGTCTTCTCCTCATTGTGCTTCATTGTTGGATCTTGTGAGCTGCCTAACATGATCAAGATCATCTATCCGTAATTCTATATGTTGTGTTTGTCGGGATCCGATGGATAGAGAATACCATGTCATGTTAATTATCAAGTTATTATACATGTGTTGTTTATGATCTTGCATGCTCTCCGTTTCTAGTAGAGGCTCTGGCCAAGTTTTTACTTTTAACTCCAAGAGGGAGTACTTATGCTCGATAGTGGGTTCATGCCCGCATTGACACACGGGACGATGATGAGAAAGTTCTAAGGTTGTGTTGTCTTGTTGCCACTAGGGATAAAACATTGGCGCTATGTCCGAGGATGTAGTTGTTGATTACATTACGCACCATACTTAATGCAATTGTCTCGTTGCTTTGCAACTTAATACTGGAAGGGGTTCGGACGATAACTCTGAAGGTGGACTTTTTAGGCATAGATGCGGTTGGATGGCGGTCTATGTACTTTGTCGTAATGCCCAATTAAATCTCACTATACTTATCATGTCATGTATGTGCATTGTTATGCCCTCTCTATTTGTCAATTGCCCGACTGTAATTTGTTCACCCAACATGCTTTTATCTTATGGGAGAGACACCTCTAGTGAACTGTGGACCCCGGTCCATTCTTTAATATTGAAATACAAATCTGCTGCAATACTTGTTTTACTATTTTCTCTGCAAACAATCATCATCCACACAATACGGTTAATCCTTTGTTACAGCAAGCCGGTGAGATTGACAACCTCACTGTTTCGTTGGGGCAAAGTACTTTGGTTGTGTTGTGCAGGTTCCACGTTGGCGCCGGAATCTCTGGTGTTGCGCCGCACTACATCCCGCCGCCATCAACCTTCAACGTGCTTCTTGGCTCCTCCTGGTTCGATAAACCTTGGTTTATTTCTGAGGGAAAACTTGCTGCTGTGCGCATCATACCTTCCTCTTGGGGTTGCCCAACGAACGTGTGAAATACACGCCATCAGTCATCTAAGAGGAAATCTAGAAAAGAAAGATAAATCACCTCAAGTGTCGATGCCATCATACCAAATATCAACTTCAAGTCACGTATCTTCTCTGGTACCTGTCCATAATATAGAGTCAAATTAGACCAAGCAAGCCAACAACTTGTGCATGTGCTACCCAAACAATCATAGAGCCACGGCCCTAGATAATGGATCTTGCTAGCTAATTGATGTAGCCAAGAACCTGACCATGTGCTAGGAAAAAAATCACACGGCAACCTAATCTAGCCAAGAGCTTGAGCATGTGCTACCAAAAGAATCACATAGCCATGGATCTAGGTAATGAAGCTAGCTAGCAATCGATCTAGCAAAAAAATCACACTACAAGCCACTGATCTAGATATGGAGCTAGCTAGCTAATCAATCTAGCAAAAAAAATCGGACCAGCAACGCAGGGAACTGCGATCTGGCCGCGAGGCACCATGCGCTCTGCCGCTGCACGCGCCATGCTGCCCGGCCACCGCGACCACGAAAATAGAGACGAGGAGCACTCGAAAATAGAGGGTGTGGGATATGTACCTTGCCAAAATGAATCGTCGACGACCTGCAGGGCCGGTTCTGCTCCCTTGTGCTCGCGCCTGTACCGGCGGCGCCGGTCCGCGACACAGCGTTGATCCTCCATCGGTAGCCTTGGCCGGGCTGCTCGCGCTTCCACCGACGGCGGCACCCCCGCGCGCCCGCGAAACCACAGGCAGCGCCGTTCTCGTGCGCACCCGCGATGCTGTTTCCGCGAAGGGGACGATAGAGCTCGAGGCGGGAGGTGGCTGGTCAAGGAGGAGCTCGAGGTGGGAGGTGGGAGACGATGTTGCTCTCACTGCTGCTCCATCTCTTCCCCCTCCGCATCTGTCCGCTCCTCCCCGCGACCTTCCACTCATGTGCAGATGTGCTCCTCCCTGCGGCCGGAGGCTAGGATCCTTGACGGTGCCTAGGGGTCGCCGTTGCTCGAATCGGGAGGACGAGGCGGTGAGGGGCGGCGCGAGGCGCGGTGGCGGCGGCTGAGCAGGATGGGTTTGAGGAGGAGACGAAAGAGGAGGGGATTGGACGCGTGGGGATAGGGTTGCTTCTCTCCTCTGGCTTGCCAAAGATATTTTTGGGCCGATCCAATCACACGACACCACGTGGCCGAATCGCTGGAAACAAAAATGGGGCAACCGCCCAGCCCGTGCGTGCGACGTGCCTACCGTGGATAGCCTCTCCATGCTCCATGGGGGTGCAACAATTATACCTTTAGATGACGTGTTTTCAAATCGGAAATCAATTAGGAAGAACATTACAGAAATTAAAAGCATCATAGGAAAGGACCACTCACTCTGTTTCTATTTAGGCCGTTTGGTTCGCGGTTTTTTTACCTGTCATTAGATTACAGCGTGACCTAATACTGTTGAACACGTTTGTTTTCACTAGGAAAAATGCTCGTGCGTTGCACCGGAAAAAAGATTGCACACCTTTAACCCAATTAGAATCAAGTTCCACCATCATCACGGATCAGTGGCGGACCTAAGATCACAGAGGAGTTCCACCTATGGGAGATTAGGTATAGCGAGAGAGTAGACCTAGGCGGAGGGAGGTGGTGTGCGTGTGTATCAACACTCTTGTGCTTTCTTGTAATTTTTTGTGCTCCTTCTTCTATAAAGATAAGGCACGTGTTTCGCGTGCTCTCGAAAAAAAAGTGGCGGACCTAGGATTTTAACTAAGGGTATGTCACTCTAAAATTTTGATATGCATTTTGCTAAAATCTTTTTAAGGATTCAGTAAACGATGACAAAATTTGTACGGAGTATCATAATTTAGTATACAAAAAAACAAATAACATGTAATTGAAATATTAAGTTGGAAAGTTGCATAAACTATTGTATAAACAGTTTAAACACTATATTAATAGATGCTTATATTTGTTTGAAGATGTATGCCAGTATATAGAAATCTAGAACTGGAATAAAAAAACTTTGCTACAACGATGATTACCTTGCAACCTGGTAATGTGCAAGGCATCAACTGCCGTGGTCTCCCGGCAACTAGCGAACTGCAATCGCCGGTTGCAGGAACTGGCTCTAGTATGAGGCGCGCTGGCCTGGACTGCCGGCGAACTGCGTGCAGAGAGCAGAGTGCGGCCTGACGGCGAGGACTCCCGCTGAGCTGCAACGGCGTGTGGATATGGCGTCCAACGATCAAGGTCAGCGACTCGCCCGGCGGCCGCTGACGATGTGCGTGTGGAGACTTGATGGATTGACGATGTCTTTCGTCGAGCCGCACGCTGAGTTGCCAAACTGATCGATAGGATCACGCCTGGAATAGAGGATGCGATTTGTTTGACAGTTGCGAATCGGCAAAAGGCAAAAACTGATCGATTGGAATCGACCAATTTGCAGCAATACATGAGGCTTCATGTTTTTTTTACTAGCACTACTACTATGCAATTTTTTTTTTGAGAGACTAGTAAAAGTGCCCGTGCGTTGCACCAGAACAAATAATTACGCAAATGCTTCAACTAATTATCTATGATGACACTTCTTCTTTCTAGCACAATCGAGGAAGGTTGTAGCGTTAACATAGTTAATGTTAAGAGATGTGCGCCCATGGGTTGCTATGGTTAAAAATAACTTAAGCTAGATACACGAAAAATACGTGGGTGCCTTAAGAAGTTAGTAAGGTGCACGTCAATGCGCTGGGAACAGGACTCTAAAATTATGTTTTAGTGGCTGAATATGCAAGTAGTAAAGTAAGAGCATTAATTATCCTATAAACTAACAATAGTTTTGCTTCTCAGCCAAACTTAAATCCTAAACCTCTCCTAATTGGATCAAGTAAAAAAAAGGTAGTCTAGCGAATGCCAGTGTAGGTGATCGAATTAGGACAGACCTCATCACACTGGAATCTCTAATGAATCTGGAATACAACAACTGCATGTCAGAGGCCGAGCATAACGTTTGGCACTTTGGCTGCCAATTTATCAGCCAAATCTGCATAAATATGAAGAATTCTTGGTTGAATCAGCATGACAAAGTACCGAGTAGCCTGTACATGATGAATATCAAGTTGTAAAGTTCAGCAAATTCGGCAATAATACAATAAAACCTACAGTTCAGCAGACATGGCACACAAAAGAATGCCATTAGATCTATTTCTACTACCCGTTCCTTGCTAGCTAGATGAACAAAACAATAGATAATTTAGGTTGTTACTTATTGACCGCCAGGAGATAACTACCGCCTGTCCATGGCGCAGTACAGCACGTGCTACAAACGCGCACCACAACACCTTCACCTCCGATGGGGTCCTGTGAATCGGGACGGAAGAACAACCACCGCTGGCCGGGTACATTGGACAACAACCTTATCCCACACTCAGGTGATGGCAGGATCCACACTGTTGTGACGTAAAAATTTGTTTGAGATTCCGGCGTTGATGGATTTTTGTTAGACACGGATAGACACGATGGCGAATGACGATCCAATCCCTGCAAAATTATGTCAGTTGTCCACACCAGAGACCACAGGGACGAGCAACGATGAACAGCACCTGGACGCCTGGTGAGCAGGAGGTGCAAGAGTACCTAGAGGAGTTGGTCCACCTCAGATGGTTGTGGAGCATCTGGCTGCCCCAAACGAATACGACTCCCGGGGCAAGCACCGACAACCGCGAACGCCTCTAACTTTGGTGCTAGTATCCATGAATCCATCCGGTTATTTTCTTGCTTGATTCTGCTAGCGAGACTACGACGGACTCCAACGAAGTCACCACTCAGCACTCACCTGGCGGCAGACTCAGGATGAGACCTCGGTGGCAGGCTCGAGCGAAGTTGACAAAACCGCGAGATGGCGAAGAACTCACGTCGAGAGGGCGGCGAAGTCGAGCCAAGATTGGTCGTAATGTTGCCTGCTAGCGGGACTGTGTCTGACTCCAACAAAGTCGCCAGGCGGCGGACTCGGGGTGAGACGGCGGAGGAATCAAGCGAAGTTGATAGAACCGCGAGATTGCGGCGAACCAACCGTCGAGAGGGCGGCGAACTCGAGTTCAGGATTGCTCGTATTGTGCCTGTGTTTATAGGCGACAGATACAGTCCTTGTTTGAGTAGGACACGAGTTCTACTCAGCCAGGAATTCTGCATGTACTCTGTGACATGATCAGACACGATTCACGACAACGCGAGCGAGACGGGGCTGGTTTGTCGGGCTTGGCTCGTGTGTGCGACTTGACTACGCGAGCGAGACAGGGCTGGCTTGCTGGGCTTGGCCCATGTGTGCGATGGCGAACCAAGCGGCCACAGCGAGAACAGACGAATCGCAACTCAGGAAAAACGAATCGTTTTCTTTCAGTCAGCGGTGGCAACGGCTGTAATTTAGACGAAAATTAGGGGCAATAAAAGACGGACTAACAAGAAGCCTTATTTTCTTTATTATTAGGTATAGATCGCACTACTACTATGCATGGCTGGGGCGCAGGGTATGCCATGGCCCATCCGGCATACGCTTTGGTGATGATAATGCGCCTGATTGTGACCAGTCCAAAGGTGACGAGCTTGACCAACACACATGACAAAAGTCGTTGAATCTCACCATTCAAGGAATCTTCAACGGGAGAGGAAATTGGAAATACTTTTGTACACCCACGCATGGGTGTGGATGTTTCTATCACCGTTCATTTATTCCTCGAGATTCGTGCCCACCATGGTAGATAGAAAGATTCCTTTCTCTCTCCTCTTTTTATCCGAATCTTAAAGCACAATGAACGGTGACGGAAACACCCACACCCATGCGTGGGTGTACAAAATCCACTCTCAGAGGAAATAACATTGTGAATACGTGCAAAATAAGTTTTCGTTGCCACAATGTTAGTGTTGGATTATGATAACACCCTCATTAGACTTAGTTATATTATTTTTTCATCCCCATGACATGATGGTATCATCACATTGTAGTTATCCGGCATGCTATTACTGAACCCTACAAAAATATTTGCAATGCTTGTTTTGCTATTTTATTCTAGCGTTTGTACGTAAATCCTTTTTCCATTTTCATATTTTATATGAAATAAAAATAATACTTCCTCTGATCCTAAAAACATGACACTTAATATGGATAGAAGGGGAGGAATATTATTTTAGTTGTATTTAAAAGATACTACAAAATTTCCCAGATGGTTGCATTTTTCTATTTCCCAAACATCATTTGCTTTATATTAATCAAGCGAGTGGCTGGTCATGCAATACACCGATGCATGCAGGCCGAAAGAAAGTTAGAAAAGGCCCGGCTGACATAGGCATCCCAAATGGGCCTGCCGAATATAGTACCCGGGGTTTATTGAAGGCCCACTACCCGAAGAATAAGAAGATTCGGAAGTCCAAGATGTACTTAAGGAGAAGATAGAGTTGTAATAGGAAGTGTTATTTGTAATATGGCGGGATGAGTTAGAAACCGTCCCGGACTCTGTAACTTGTACAAAACGAAACCCTCGGCTCCACCTCTTATATAAGGGGAGTCGAGGGACGAGGAGATCATCGAATCATTGTACGCAAACCCTAGTTTTCATATTCGTCGAGTACTTTTCGGCTGAAACCTTCGAGATCTACTTGCCCTCTACTTCTAACTAAACCCTAGCCTACAATCCATAGGCATTGACAAGTTAATCCCTTGTCAATTGGCGCCGTCCGTGGGAATTAGAGGCGTAAGGATCGATCTCGATGGCACGTTCAAGATCTTCGACATCGTCAACCGGAAGCAACACTATGGATCGAGGTAAACGGATCGGCTGCTGGTCTTGTTGATTTTGTTCCTCACCCACCCTCCCGTTTGGATGCATATGCGTATACGGCGGAGCCCTTGGAGATGACGTTCGGAAGGTTCCACTTTCGCGTCGAGAAGGAAGGATCGTATCGTGTCGAAATTCCGATTTCGTCGGGATCGTCGGCGGTCGATTCCGATTTTTCAAGCTATGCATCGTCAAGCTGAGTCGAAGAAGAAACTTCGGCAACACGTTACGTCGGCATCGAGCAAGAGAGAAACTCGCCAAGATCTTCGGCAACGCATCGTTCGAGTCATCTGCGGACTCATATATAGCGATGGCTCAAGCGATGTCGACGATTACGACTTCATCGACAAATCTCTCACAGTGGGCAAGGTCTTCATCAATCTCAACAATGATGTCACCAAACCCAACATAGGTCTGAGTACAAAATATCATCAGATTTATGCTATTGAAAATCAAGAGGAAACATCGGAGGCTTTCGACGAGTTAGGAAATCCTTTTGTCGATCCCTCAGATCTAAGGAGAGGTATGGGCACTAAATATGTCGGGCCCACACCACGCGTCAGAGTTCAACTTCCACGAGCAGCACTGGGATAGAGCGGCAAAAGCCATAGATGGTTCGGAACCAATGACGACGAGAGCTACAGCTCAAGAGCGCAAGCTTATCAATATATGCTCGCACGAACCGCCGAGAAATAGAAAAACGGACGAGTGAGTTGAACGAGAAGAAAGGAGGCAGCACGCATCCGGCGAGGAGAAGGGCGGATCTAAGTAGACAATCTAGAGTTTCGGGTGATAGCCACAGGGAAGATCGGAACAGAGGAAGATCAAGGTTACAACACATACCCGAGGCAGAAAGAGAATACTTGGTTCAAAACCTCGACATGTCCTTTATGTCGATAGATACAAGAGGAAATATTATCCCTAAAACACCGGAAGCTGGGTATATGGCGACACAAGCTTACATCCTCGCATCCAGGCCACCCCAGGAGATCCAAGGGAGACATTATACAACATGGCGTTAGCAGGAGTTGGAGCTATGGGGACAGCATTCGTAGCAACGCCTCCCGAAGGAGCGCCAAGGCAAAATAGTCCACGACCTGCGGCGGCAACGGCGGCAGTTCCTGAAGGACCAAGTGGAGCAAGAGACACAGGAGTACAAGCGAGGGTCGATAGAGCAAGGCAAAGCGAGAAGGGATCATCGGCGGTCCCGGAGCTTAATGACGAGGATATGTGCGGTCTACCGTGCTTCACGAGAAGAGTCCGAAAAACTCGAGTCCCCTCGAGATTCAAGTTACCCGATCACTTCAAAAAGTTCGACGGCCTGCAAGATCCGGAGGACCGGTTAATTGATTACCTCGAGACGGTGAAGCTAGCTGGAGGAACTAGAGCAACGAGCGATGCAAAGTATTCAGGTGCACTTAAGTGGAGCCGCACGATCTTGGATCAAAAAACTCCCGCCGGGATCCATCGACAGTCGGGAAAGTTTCGAGGACGTATTCGTCAAGAACTTCGGGTCCACATGCAAGAAGCCTGCGTCGTTAGAAGAGCTGAGGGCGTGTCGACAAAAGCCGGATGAGTCAATGAGAAAATACATCCAAAGGTGGAACATCATAAAAAACTCGGCGAGAAAATATATCGACGAGAGAGCAATAGATGCGTTTGTCGCAGGAATCAGGCGTGGAGATTTTGTTGAGGACTTGGGAAGGACCAATCCAAAAACAGTATCCGCGTTGATGGAAATAGCAAATAGATGGGCATACGGAGAAGACGCTGTCCACAATAAACGACACAGGTGTTTATGGCAGAGAAAATGCCTCCACCAACAGTTGAGTACCTTAATTGGTCAGGACAAGATATCGGCTTCACAATAGCAGATCATCCGCAGCAAGTTCCTCGACCAGGGCAGTCAGCACTTATTCTGCCGGCGGTTATTGCGGGCTTTGATGTTTCTCGAGTATTCATAGATGGTGGCAGCAGCTTAAACCTTATGTATGCGGATACATTGAGGAAGATGAACATATCCTTAGCAAACACTGAAGCCAACGGACACAAGGTTCCACGGCATCACACCGGAAAAACCAAGTTACCCATTGGGAAAGATCAACCTCGACGTTCGGTTTGGAACCGAGAAAATTATAGAATCGAGAATCGGAGTTTGAAGTCGTGGATTTTCCATCGCAATACCACGCTTTGTTGGGACGACCGAGCATATGCTAGATTTATGGCAGTACCACACTATACATACCTGTTATGGAGATTGCACTGGACCCAAGGGACCAATCACGGTCAAAGGGAGTTTCGCCTTAGGCGATAAGTGCGACAAGGATTTCCATCGGTTATCGAAACCTTCGGGATGCAAGCTGAATACTTGGCGTCGAAAAGCATGACCGATTACGACGTACTTGCCGGACGTTGGAAGGCCAAACAAAGAATCAACTTTCAACACGAGAGAAAAATTCTAAGGAGGTGCGGATTCACCCGACGGATCCAAAAAAGACGACATCCATTGCAAACAACATGGATATCGCATAGGAAAGCGCGCTCGTCGAGTTCCTCCGTGAGAACTGGAAAATCTTCGCATGGTGTCCAGCTGACATGCCAGGAGTACCCGGGGAACTTGCCGAGCACCACCTAAATTTGGATCCAACGACGAAACCAATCGGACAACCTTTGCGGCGTTTTTCGGAACCAAACCGCAAAGCCATGCTTTCGAAATAAATCGACTAGAGGAAGCTGGTTTTATCGGAGAGATATCTACGAAGCCACATGGGTAGCTAACCCGGTGATGGTGCTCGAAGAAAAACACGACGAGTCCTTCGCATGTGCGTCGACTTCACGTGTCTCAACAAACATTGCCCTAAGGATCACTTTCCCCTCCCAAGGATCGATCAAATCATCGACTCCACGGCGGGTTGTGAACGTCTTTCCTTTTTGGATGCATACTGCTGGTTATAACCAGATCAGATTAAAAGAAGATGACGAAGCCAAAACAGCGTTTATTACACCTTACGGCGTGTTTTGCTACAAGACAATGCCCTTCGGTCTAAAAAATGCGGGAGCAACATATCGAGAGGATGATGCGAAGTGTTTAGCAACACGGATCGGGAAAAACGTGCAAGTATACATCGATGATGTCGTCATAACATCAAAAAAGGGGACAACGCTGATCGAGGATCTCAAAGAAACTTTTGACAACCTCGACAAATTCTGCCTCAAGCTGAACCCGACGAAGTGTTCTTTTGGCGTCCCGGCGGGAGAACTTACGGGGTTTCTAGTTTCAGCAAGAGGGATTGAAGCAAATCCCGACAAAATACAAGCCATAGTAACAATGAGGAAGCCAACGAAGTTGAAAGAAATACGAGCGACTAAGCTGGGCGAGTCGCGGCTTTGAGCGGATTCGTCGCCGAGGTTAGGAGAAAAAGCGTTACCATTTTATGCGTCGATAAAACAAGGAGATAAATTCCGAGTGGAACGAAGAAGCCGATAGAGCTTTCGAGGATCCGAAGCGAAAAATATCGACACCACCAATCCTGGTGGCTCCAAAGGAAAAGGAACCTCTCCTGCTTGTATATTGCAGCCACACCCCAAGTGGTTAGCACGGTGTTAGTTGTCGAAAGAGAAGAAGAAGGGAAAATCCATGGAGTACGGCGACCGGTATACTTCGTGAGCGAAGTCTTGTCGCCCTCAAAACAAAGGTACCCTCGGTACCAAAAGCTAGCATATGGAGTGTTCACGACGACACGAAAATTGCGCCACTATTTTTCGGCACACCCGATCATAGTGGTCAATGAAGCTCCTTTGTCAAATATACTTGAACAACCCGGAAGCTACGGGTCGTGTCTCCCTTTGGGGAATAGAACTTTCCCCTCGGGACATCACGTATGAAAAAAGAAAAGCAATAAAGTCGCAAATACTACCGGACTTCATCGCGAGTGGATGGAGTTGCAAAATACGGGACCCCAGATTTATCGAGAACCTGGACTATGAACTTTGATGGGTCCAAGAGACTAGAAGGGGCTGGCGCGAGAGTAATACTCATATCACTCGAAGGCGACAAGTTGAAGTACATCCTTCGGATGACGTTCCCTAACGCATCTAACAATGAAGCGAGAATATGAGGCTCTCATACACGGGATGAAGATGGCGAAAGCCTGCGGAGCAACTCGATTAAAAATCTTTGGCGATTCACAATTGGTAGCCCAGCAAGTTATGAACCAATGTGACGCAGTCAATGATAGCATGATGGCATACAAGGAGGTGTACAATGAGCTCGAGAAGTTGTTCGATGGATGCGAAGTAAATCATATTAGTAGATTGAGCAACGACGAAGCCGACGTTCTTGCAAACATCGGGTCGCAGGTGCCTTGCGAGTCCCACCAGGTGTATTTTGGGAAGAGATAACGGAGAGATCCATCGAGTCGACAAAATCAAAAAAGAAGGAGAAGAAACCCTCGGGGGCTACCAAGGAGAAGCAAGAGGAAGAAGAAGAAGAGCAAGACCTGGTCATGGTAATACGGATACCGTGGATGCAGCCATACATATCATATATACTCGGGAAAGAAATACCCGACGATCCGGTCGAGGCAAGGCGAGTAATTCGACGCTCCAAAGCTTTCACGGTGGTTAAGGGAGAATTATATAAGAGAAGTATCTCGGGCGTCTTGCAAAGGTGCGTCACACCGAAGAAGGAAGAATAATTCTGAAGGATGTACACGAAGGAATATGTGGCCACCACGCAAGTAGTCGAGCTATCGCGGCCAAGGTTTTTCGGGCAGGATTCTGCTGGTTAACGGCAATTGAGGATGCTAAGGACATAGTACGAACTTGCGACGCGTGTCAAAGGTTTGCCGCAAAACCTCACTCTCCGGCAAGCAGAGCTAGCACCAATACCTTTGTCGTGGCCCTTTGCACAATGGGGACTCGATATGGTGGGCAAGTTACACAAATCATGGCCAGGAGGAAAGGAATACATGCTAGTAGCTGTCGACAAATTTACAAAGTGGATAGAAGCGAAGCCGATAAATTCACCGGATGGAGCATCTGCGGTAAAATTCATAAAAGGCCTCGTCTTCAGATTTGGAGTGCCCCACGGCATCGTCACGGACAACGGCGACAACTTCACATCCAATGAATTCAAAGACTATTGCAAAGAGGTGGGTATCAAGCTGAACTTTGCGTCAGTTGCACATCCTCAAACCAATGGGCAAGTCGAGAAAGCCAATGGCATCATCTGCAATGGCATCAAGAAACGTCTGTTGGGACCTTTAGAAAAAGCTCGACATACCTGGCTCTGAAGAATTACCAAGTGTCTTTGTGGAGCATCCGAACAACACCAAATACGGCGACACAAGAAACCCCGTTTTTTCTGGTCCATGGCGCGGAGGCAGTACTTCCAATAGAAATAGAGCACGACTCCCCTAGAGTCACAGCATATAATGAAGAAGCTTCAAAAATAGCGTTGGAAGACGATGTAGACGCACTCGATGAAGCTCGAGACGAGGTATTATCAAGGGTTACCAAATATCAACAGGACTTGAAAAATTATCACAGTCGACGTTTGCGGCCAAGGTCTTTTCAAGTGGGGGACTTAGTTCTTCGGCTCACGCAAAAAAGTCATGAAAAACTCGAGTCACCATGGCTTGGTCCCTATATCGTCACGGAAGTAATTGGAGGAGGAGCATACAGAATAAAGGACAAGAAGACGAGGGTGGAGGAGCAAAACCCACGGAACGTGGCGCAACTCGGGCGGTTCTACGCCTAGAGCTAAAATAAAGTCCTTGTAAAAACTTCAATGTCTTGAAACGCCCACGAGTTTTCGGACGCACTCTTTTCCTTTTCGGGGCACCGAGTGGGGCCGGGAAAGGTTTTTAATGAGGCGGGCTCGTGGTGCTACAATATAATAAAGATAGTGGAGATATACTTCTTATTTTTCGACACGCTCGGGGGCTCAAACGCCCAAGTCCCAAAATACATACAATATAGATTCACTGAAATATTTCGCCTTGGTACATTAATACCTCGCCAAATATAAAAAAATCGGGAGACAACAATCATAAATATAGTGTACACATCAAAAAACATAAGTGCCTTGGTTTAAAAACCTCGCCATGCAAATATAGAACTTCGACATCAAAGATACTCAAAAATGGGCAATCTACCCAAAGGACAAACAAAGATGTCTTATTCCAGCGAGAAAAAATAGATTTCAAGGAAGGAAAAATAGTGCAATCTTCGCCCAGTTAGGCTCGGGGGCTTCAACAACATAGAGGACCTCAGCGACATACAATGAGTTCCTTCGGAAATATGAGATACAAGGTTTCTAACATGATACAAGTCAATTAAATCCCAAGATAGTATCTACCGACAAACCCCTGGTTGTTTTATGTTCAGCATAAGAACCCTTGGTAAAGAACTCTGAGTCCATCCGAAGAAGTTCATCTATCATCGACTCGGCCACGGGAGCTACCATTGCATCGATTGAGTCAATATCATTTTTCCGACGCGTTTTCTTGGCCAGGCAACCGGCAACAATCTTCGTCGGGTCCAACTTTGGGTAACAAATGTTTATCATAATCATGGCAAATCTCGCTCCAGCGAGTGAGTTGAGCCCGCACAAAGTTATGGATGCGAGGAGCATCTCCGAATACCTCCAATAATTCGGGAAGAGTTTTGGAACCTCGTTTCGCGGAAACAGATTCCTATAGACAAGGGTTAATGTCGACGTGCAAAAGGCGACAAAATCGCGCACACGGCAAGCACGATCTTGGAACCTAACAATTTGTTGGGTTCGTTCGGGAGTGGCCCGGAACAAACACCCATGATTAAGGGAGAGATTAACAAGAAGATTTGTCCTCTCATTCACTCTACGATCTTCGGCGACGAGAATCAAGAGCCGAGCACTGTTAAAAGCGACGGGGCAAGAAATTGGAAGAAAGGCACGAGCAAGATAAAGAAGAGGCATCAAAAGAAGGCAAAAACGTACCTAGCATATCTGTGCTAGCTTCTAGCATTAGCTCAAGCATACTATTTTCTCGGGTTGTGGCTCCCTTTGCTTCCAGTACAGCGAGCATCCCTAGCAGCCACAGCTTCTTCGGCTTGATGAAGAGCAAGTTTTTCTCCTTCAGAGGCTTTTCGAGATTGTTCCATCATGGCCAAAGTTTGTTTCTTCATAGACTGAAGTTGTTGTCGAAGTTCTTGTAAATCTTCCGACAAATGTCCGCTTGATGAACTCTCGAGGAGACTAGGGTCGACTAGTATTTTCTTCGAGAAGGAAGATGCGGGTGAAGCAGCGGCGAGCAAGGAGGAGTCGAGTAGTTATCAAATATTAGCTGGAAAAGAAAGGCCCAGGATCAATGAAAAGCACGAAGGGAAATTTCATTACTTGCTAGAATATTTACATGGGTATTACAAAAGAAAGTTCTCCGGGAGGACTAAGTGAGTAATTGTCGCCAAGGCTAAAATGGCGACAAGAGCAAAAGAAACGAAAAGGAAACAAGGAGGCATGCAACTAGACCTCCGGCCTCGAGGAGCTAGGAGTCGAAGTTGGCTTGATCCCGAGATACGCCAAGATTTTCTTCGTATTGGGCTTGGCCGCCTTAATCAGTGATTTCCATCTCGACTGTTCTATCTGATCAGTGTCGCCAACCTTCATCCAGTCTAGAGTCTGTTGGCTGTCAGCAACCAGAGCAACAATATTTTCAACAGCCACCTTCATATTTTCATGGCGCATCTTCAGTCCAAGGTCTTCCGATGAATTGAAAAGCTTGGCAAGGTCAAGGAAAGTCGAAGGTTCCTCTTTCTTCGGGAAGAAGTAGGGGAACAACGCCGACAAACCCGCACTGGCATTGGCCACGCCTTCACGAATTTCGCGCCCATGCAATTCCAAAAGAGAGAGTGCGTCAAGGAGAGGGTCATTGGCGGGATTCTCCAGATCATAATCCTGGTCTGTTTGGGCTGCCACGTGAGACAAAACGTTAGTCGAGAATCAAGATACAGGAAATGCAACAAAATAAAAGACATTGAGGATATTACTCAGCGTACGTCGACTTTGCGACTTCAAACGCTTGATGATCCCTTGCTCACGTGCAGCCTGTGCAGATTTTTGCTCGTGTAAGGCAGATTCAGCATCTTTGAGCCTTTGCTGCAATTCTTCGACACTAGCGGCCTTTGCTTTGGCATCATCAGCTTCAGCTCTAGCTTCGCTAGCGGCAAGTTCAGCTTTCTTGCGAGCCGTCTCACTTTGCTCGAGTTTTCGAGCAAGTGTCTCGGCACGTTTGTTAGCCTCTGCAAGTTTTTCTGTTGAGATGTGGAAAAGAGAGAGAAGAAAGATCAAAAATAGCGACAAGCGACGGGAGCAAAAAACCAAGGAAAAACAGCAAGTATAAAAGTTGTTACCTTCGGCTTTGCTGGCATACTCGCGGTACCCAATAAATTGGGACCCGATGCGGATAAGATCCTTGATCATAGGCTGTCAAAGAAAAAGAAAAGAAGGGGAAAACTTCGGCATTACAAAAAGCAAGGGTCCACAAGCAAAATAGAAGAAATATAGATCTCGACAAACTTACATCATCCAAGAGCTGCGACGAAGAGCTGCTCAATTGAGGAGGAGGCTCAACGATCATTTCAACCCTTGCCCTTTTTGGCGAAGGGACAAGGGGGCTTGAAGGAAGAGTAGATGTATCAACATCCTGTTGAGGAGGCGACGATTCTTCTCCTTCAACAGGCTTCTCTGAAATAACTAAAGTGTGTGACGTGCTCGTCGAGGAGCTACGTCATGAGTTGGTACTTCTTCCTCGTCATCACTGCGAGTAAGGAGCAATAGCATAAAAAGCAAGACAAGGAAAAACTTCGATTACAGAAATAAAGAGGAAGGCGATGAACTTACGAGCTGACGAGGGATGCAACATAAGGATCATAAGTTGCCTTCGGAGGAGAAGGAACAACTTCTTCGGCTTTGGAAGTGCCGGAATCTTCGACATCGTTCCTCTTCCTTTTCCTTTGTGGGGAAACAGCGGGAGGAGGAGATTGGACCGACGTGGTGTCCTCGGAAGATCCCGTGAGACTTTCGAGAATCCACGGGATCATTCACAAAGGACGGAGCTTCTTGATTCTCGTCAGCAACAATGCCCATTTCTTCGACTTCTCCATCCTCAGGAAGAGGAGGAAGGGAAGCCATAGTAGGGTGATCCTACAAGAAAATAGCGACAAAGGGAAAAATAGAGAGATATCAATGTAATGAGATGCAGGGAAAATTCACAACAAGATAAAATTCCAGAAGACAAAATACCTCGGGGAGAGGATTGGTGGAGTTGTAGGGTGCCACGCGACAGGAGGAAGGAATAGGATCCTTCTTACTCAACGAGGTAATTCTTCGAATAAGCTTCTCCAAATCCTTCACAGAAAGATCATTGGAGAGCCTGTTGGCGTCATTGGCACCGGAGTACGTCCAAAGGGGATTTTTGCGAGCCTGAAGAGGCTACACTCTAATCCTAAGAAAATAGGCAGTGATTTGGACACCAGATAATTCTTTGCCTCGAGTATTTTGAAGTTGATGAATACGAGACATAAGAGCTTCTGTCGCCTTTTTCTCTTCTTCGGAAGCTTCGGCGTCCCAGGAGTAGCGGCGTTGAATCTTTGTGTTTCCGTCGAAAGGAACTATGTTGTGTTCCACGGAATTGGCGCTTTCTTCGTGTATATAGAGCCACCTTTTGCGCCATCCTTGGACAGAGTCGGGAAATTTGACGTCGAAATAATCGACATCGGTTCGGACACAGATAACTACGCCACCTATGTTGTAGGTGGCGTTGTGCGCGCCATTGCGGCGAAGGCATAAAATGCGCTTCCAAAGAGCCCAATTGGGAGCGACTCCAAGAAAGCATTCGCAAAGCGTGATAAAAATAGAAATGTGAAGGATGGAATTGGGGGTCAGCTGGTGCAGCTGAATCCCATAGACAAAGAGAAGACCGCGGAGGAAATCATGGATTGGGGGAGAGAGGCCGCGGATGAGATGATCAACGAAACTAACCCGATACTCCATTGGAGGCTTGGGGTAGCTTTCTTCGCTGGGAAAGCGGATGGCGTCTTCCTTCTTCATCAAGCCGAGCCTCTTCAGCATGTTGACATCCTGGTTGGAGATTTTGGATCTCTCCCACTCAAGATCTTCAGCGGCCATCTTGGACTCCGGAGTGCTGTGGCGAGTTAAACGCGCACGCGGTGGCATCAACGGTAATGGACAGAGCAATGTGTGCGACTGCGGGAAATCAGAGAGAGTTGGGCGCAGAGGAAGATTTGCGAAGAGGAACAGGTGAGCGGCGCAAGCGAGGGGATGAACGGAGGTTGAAGACAGGTTTATATAAGAATTGGGGGTCGCGAGAAGCCGTTGGATGAGGAAATCGTGTGGTGAGAATCGATCTTCTAGATACAAGGGCAAAAAAGTATTTTTTACTGAGATAGGCGTTACCGTACGTGCGCCAGAAAAAGCGGAGGACGTGTGTCCCCCACTTGCACGACGTGTCAACATGGTGGGAACGATGGACCCACAAAGCATAAAAATCTCGACCATTGATAGAGTTGAAGAAAATTTGACAAGGGGAAATATGTCGACGAGAAAAATAAAAAGGAGAATGGCGACAGGATAAGTTATTTGAATACATCGGGAGCCTTTGGTCAGAAACAAGTTTTTGCCCAAATGCTCGGGGGCTACTTTGACAGAAAGTAAAATTTCGAGTATGACAATATAGAAAATGATGAGCCTACAGTCAAGCACAAGTTCTTGGCTGTAGCCTCGGGGGCTACTCCCATCGGGAGCGCTGTTCGCGCACCCGATATAAAAAAAAAAAAAAGAAGAAGGGAAAGAATATCGGGAGATAATGGCAATATAGCGACAAGGTGGACTAAAATGTTGAGCCTACAACCAAGCACAAGTTCTTGGCTGTAGCCTCGGGGGCTACTCCCATCGGGAACGCTGTTCGCGTGCCCGATGAAATATAAAAAGGAAAAAAGAAAAAGAAAGATAGAACAGCAAGAGAGTATATTTCGAGTTATAATTAACTCTACATATACTCCCATCGGGAGATTAATATAAGTCATATTTGACTCGAAAAAATGTGCCATTCCAACAGCCGGAAAAGCACTCGACAAAATATTCTCAGAACGCCAAAGTTGCGATCAATTTCTGAATGCCGCAAATTTGCGAAGGTAAGACCCCAGATCTATTCTGCTGGGCGTGGCATCGCCGAAGACTGCGCTCTGCTACTTTTATCCGTATCAACAGATACGAAGAAAAATCCTAACGGACGCGTTAGGTACTCGATAAATTTGAGCTGGGACTCGACGGAATGGTAAGACCTTAAGCGGCACCTGTCGAAGTTTACACCCGATATCCCGAGATCATGTCCAGGGACGTGATTTTGAAGTAGGTTTTTGCGGATTGCCACTAGAGAAGTTAACTAGTACCTGATCCGTCAGATGAACTAGCCCCAACTACCAATATCCCTGTACAATATAGAATTTTATGAGAAGAAGTATAAAAGGTTAGAGCTTTCGAGTAAAAATAAACAGTCGAGATTTTCCTTGACTCTATGATTCAAGCAAAATCTCGGGGGCTACTGACATAGGCATCCCAAATGGGCCTGCCGAATATAGTACCCGGGGTTTATTGAAGGCCCACTACCCGAAGAATAAGAAGATTCGGAAGCCCAAGATGTACTTAAGGAGAAGATAGAGTTGTAATAGGAAGTGTTATTTGTAATATGGCGGGATGAGTTAGAAACCGTCCCGGACTCTGTAACTTGTACAAAACGAAACCCTCGGCTCCACCTCTTATATAAAGGGGGAGTCGAGGGACGAGGAGATCATCGAATCATTGTCTGCAAACCCTAGTTTTCATATTCGTCGAGTACTTTTCGGCTGAAACCTTCGAGATCTACTTGCCCTCTACTTCTAACTAAACCCTAGCCTACAATCCATAGGCATTGACAAGTTAATCCCTTGTCACCGGCTTCAGCAGCAGGACCGGCCCAAGGGTGCAAGTCGACAATGTGGCCAACCGCAAGGAACCGTCGGCTATCTATTGTTCATTGATCCACAATTAATTCCTTCCTTGGCTCGGCTCTCTGTTCCATTTGGAAGAGCCGGTTAATTTCTTTCTTGTTGTTCTCGGAGGTGGCTTGTTAATTCCGGAAATCTGTCGTATAAAAATCGGTAGGGCAATGTATAACGGAGCGAGGTGGGACTATCGAACAGCACAAAATCCATGCGTATTTGGACGGGACGGACTTGATGACAACGAATTTGCATGGCCCATTGAACTGATGCGAACCAGGCCTTCATCAGGGGACGGGCTCGCACGCCTCTCACGGGGAAAGCCTGGGACGAAGAATTTGCCTCGGTGTGGCGCCTCCGGCCGCGCGCGATTCTGGGGATGGGGGCTGCGCCATCGGTCGCCGCCGGTCCCTAGGCAGCGGCTCGGAGAGAAACTAACCACGAGGGGAAAAACCGTTTCAGGCTAACTTCAACCGGAAACATCTACGGAGCAGCAAGGTCGAGGGAGGGGCCCGGGCGACAGGGGCCTTTACGACGGTGGTTGTTGAGGGGCGCTGGCGGCGGCTGTCTGGCCGGACGGCCGCTGGTGGTCGGCGAGGGCTCGGCCGGCGACGGTAGGCGCGCAGAAGGGTCGCTGGCGGCGGGAGCCTGGCCGGATTGTGTCTGGCGGCGGGAGGCGCGCAGGAGGAACGCCGGCGGCGCGATGCGCGCGGCTTCCTTTCGGGCAGAGCGCGCCGCTTGTGTCGGGAGAGCAGTTCCGTGCTCTCGGTTAGAGCACGAAAAGAAAAAAAAAGAACTATAGTACGGTGGTATTGCGATGTATCATGCAATTTGGTGGGAGGGTAAAATGTTTAAAAAATGTTGAACGAAAATTTTGTTAAAAACCTTAGCCTTTTTATTATTACTAGGACAGTGCTCACGCGTTGCCGCGGAATAGCAAACATTGTTGAGTCCCTTTTTCGCACGGCCCCCGGCCAAGCACGAGCCATCCCCGTATCTCTGTCTCTCCAATCATCTTCCAGCACTGCTAGCCACCCCCGTCGCTCGTCTTGGGTGCCGTCAATTCAACGTTAGCGGTGTGTTCCTGCCCACCTCCCTCTCTCCTGCACGTGCTCGACCACCTCGGGCCGCTTCCGTCGCTCGACAGTGCACAACTCTATCCCTCGTCTCTTACACGTGATAGGGTGTTAGGATGGCTGAGGAGGCACCTAGTTTTAACCACCTGCTGTTTGCGGATGATTCACTATTTTTTCTCAAAGTAAATGAGGACAGCACCCAACACCTGCTTCAGATTTTGGAGCTGTATGAGAACTGCTCTGGCCAAACGGTGAACATTGACAAGTCCTCGTTGGTGTTCAGTAAAAACACGAAGGACAGGGATAAAAAAAAGGATGATGGAGACGTTAGGGATCACCAAGGAGGCGCCTAATGAGAAGTACCTTGGGCTGCCGGTGTATGTGGAGAAATAAAAAATAAAGACTTTTGGGTATCTAAAGGATAGAATCTGGAAGCTTATTTCTGGTGGATGGAGAAATGGTTGTCCAAAATGGGAAAGGAAGTGCTTATAAAAGCTTGTGCTCAAGCTATTCCTATTTTTTCTATGTCTTGCTTTGACATCACCAAGAATTTGTGTGACCAAATCAGTGCAATGGTACTGTCGTTTCGGTGGGCCCAGCTTATTTTGACCAAGAATTGGGTATCTAAAGGATAGAATCTGGAAGCTTATTTACATCACCAAGAATTTATGTGACGAAAACAAAATCCACTAGATGAGTTGGGAGAAGCTTTCTAGCTCGAAATTAGTTGGGGGGCTAGGTTACAAGGACCTCCATTCCTTCAATATAGCCATGTTGGTCAAATAAGGACGGATATTGTTAACTGATCCCACTTCCTTGTGTGCAAGAGTGTTAAAGGCAAAGTATTTCCCAAATACATCAGTATTGCACGCAATTAGCTGTTCTTGATCTTGGGTGGTGTGTTCATTGATGTTGGCTTGATCATTTCACCTCTCGAGCTCCCCAATTGTGTACAACAACTGCTAGAAATACCAAGAGATAGTCTCTGTGGATCGCCTGAATGTGCTATGGATGGATCTGAATCTCTGGTTATGACCCACAACATGAAGAAACATTGCGACTTGTTCTTCGACATAGGTGTGGATGCTATCAATCAGCATTCATCTACCCTGAACGTTTTCACAAGTGCATAGAAAGGGGCTCTTCTCATCCGTAGCATCTGGATAGCCTATATGTTGTTGCAGTTGTAGATGTGGTATAGGTTGGCAATCCTTTCCTGATCTCGTTGTACCATAGGACCGTAACTCACACGAGGAAAAGCAGCATGCCTAACTGCTCTCTTATGCACCATCAGGATCCAGGCTTGTATGCAAATGATGAGTGCTGCGGCATGATACACAAACTGGAGTTGGTCGGTCTACTCAAACAAGATCTATGCATTAGGAACGGTCTTATCGAACCCAACTAGTTCAACCAACTTGAATCTAACACTACAGTAAAGCAGAGGATTTTCCCCTTACCTCCGTCATGGCGGACGACGGACATGGCCGAAAGTCGCCGCAGATGTGCGCAGGCTCCGTCGCGGCTGCAAAAGAGGACCCTGGCCCGGCGCCGGAGACCGGAGGGAGATGCGCGCTGCCAGATCTGGGTCGCCGCCGCCGCTGGTGCGAAAATTGGGGGAAAGGAAAATTTGGGAGGAGACTAATGGAGAGTGTAACCGAAGAGGGAGGTTACCCCTACCTTTGCCGCACAATGCCGGCTGGGATTTCGGTTCTCTCGCCATACCGATGCAAAGCTCCCGCGCGAACGGCGTTGTCGATTTTCGTCTCGCCGGCGCCGACCCCTGAGAACCGTCAAGCTGGGCGTTCTTCCAGGGCTCCCAGGGTGCTTTAAAACCCGTGCTATACAAGAACGCGGCTGCGCCCAGGGAACCTAACGGCTCGAAAAATGCTGGGTCGATGCGAGCCAAGGGACGCCCATGCTACCAAACGCGCTCTAATGGCTCATGCATTGTCTCTGTCGGGCGACAACCGAGCTGCTCGCGTCGGGCATTTGTTAGAATTGGAAGCGAGAACAGTGTTGGGATGACCCATCTCATTTTGCACAGGGTATCCACGAACATTTGTTAGTGTTAGGGCAATATGCTTGTTGTTACCAGGGGGCCAAAGGCCACAATATATAGTACATGTACAAGTGCAAATATGCAGGAAGCCCCCTAACATATGGGGAAACTACAATATACAGATATATACTCTAACACCCCCCCCCCTCAAACTCATGGTGGATCCACAACACTGAGTTTGGAGGGTAAGAAGTCATGCTGTGCTCGAGTTTGTGCCTTTGTAAAGAAATCCACCAACTGCAAATCTGAAGGCACATAATGAACCGCAACAACCTCATCTTGGCTCCTCCTGGTTCAATAAACCTTGGTTTCTTTCTGAGGGAAAACTTGCTGCTGTGCGCATCATACCTTCCTCTTGGGGTTGCCCAACGAACGTGTGAAATACACGCCATCAAGCATATTTTCACGGCGCCGTTGCCGGGAGATCAAGACACGCTGCAAGGGGAGTCTCCACTTCTCAATCTCTTTACTTTGTTTTTGTCTTGCTTTATTTTATTTACTACTTTGTTTGCTGCATTATATCAAAACACAAAAAAATTAGTTGCTAGCTTTACTTTATTTGCTATCTTGTTTGCTATATCAAAAACACAATAAAATTAGTTTACTTGCATTTACTTTATCTAGTTTGCTTTATTTACTATTGCTAAAATGGCCAACCCTGAAAATACTAAGTTGTGTGACTTCACTAGCACAAATAATAATGATTTCTTATGCACACCTATTGCTCCACCTGCTACTACAGCGAGAATTCTTTGAAATTAAACCTGCTTTACTAAATCTTGTTATGCGAGAGCAATTTTCAGGTGTTAGTTCCGATGATGCTGTCTGCCCATCTCAATAATTTTGTTGAACTATGTGAAATGCAAAAGTATAAAGATGTAGATGGTGACATTATAAAATTAAAATTGTTTCCTTTCTCATTAAGAGGAAGAGCTAAAGATTGGTTGCTATCTCTCGCCTAAGAATAGTATTGATTCATGGACTAAATGCAAGGATGCTTTTATTGGTAGATATTATCCCCCTGCTAAAATTATATCTTTGAGGAGTAGCATAATGAATTTTAAACAATTAGATAATGAACATGTTGCTCAAGCTTGGGAAAGAATGAAATCTCCGGTTAAAAATTGCCCAACCCATGGATCGACTACTTGGATGATCATCCAAACCTTCTATGCAGGACTAAATTTTTCTTCGCGGAATTTATTGGATTCAGCTGCTGGAGGTACCTTTATGTCCATCACTCTTGGTGAAGCAACAAAGCTTCTTGATAATATGATGGTTAATTACTCTGAATGGCACACGGAAAGAGCTCCACAAGGTAAGAAGGTAAATTCGTTGAAGAATCCTCTTCCTTGAATGATAAAGTTGATGCTATTATGTCTATGCTTGCGAATGATAGGACTAATGTTGATCCTAATAATGTTCCATTAGCTTCATTGGTTGCCCAGGAAGAACATGTTGATGTAAACTTCATTAAAAATAATAATTTCAACAACAATGCTTATCGGAACAATTCTAGTAATAACTATAGGCCATATCCTTATAATAATGGTAACGGTTATGCTAATTCTTATGGGAATTCTTACAACAATAATAGGAATACACCCCCTGGACTTGAGGCTATGCTTAAAGAATTTATTAGTACACAAACTGCCTTTAACAAATCTGTTGAGGAAAAGCTCAATAAAATTGATATTCTTGTTTCTAGAGTTGATAGTCTTGCCTCTGATGTTGATCTTTTGAAATCGAAAGTTATGCCTAATAGGGATATTGAAAATAAAATTGTTACTACAGCAAATGCCATCCAAGTTAGAATTAATGAGAATATAAGATTAATGGCTGAACTGCGTGCTAGGTGGGATAGAGAAGAAAATGAAAAACTAGCTAAAAAGGAAAATGTAGCTAAAGTTTGGACTATTACCACCACTAGCAATGCTAATAATTCACATGTTGCTGCACCTCCTACTATCAATGGTAAAATAATTGGTGTTAGCAATGCTTCTACTCCTAGTGCAAAGCGCGCAAAATTACTCGAAGCTCGCTAAAACTAGCTGAAGCTGCTTGTGATAAAACTGCTGAAATTTTTTCCAACCTTGGGGATGATAATCCCATTGCTTTAGATTGTAATGATTTAGATTTTTATGATTGCCACATCTCTGAAGTTATAAAGTTCTTGCAAAAACTTGCTAAGAGTCCCAATGCTAGCGCTATAAATTTGGCTTTCACAAAACATATTACAAATGCTCTCATAAAAGCTAGAGAAGAGAAACTAAAACTTGAAACTTCTATTCCTAGAAAGCTAGAGGATGGTTGGGAACCCATCATTAAAATGAGAGTCAAAGATTTTGATTGTAATGCTTTATGTGATCTTGGTGCAAGTATTTACTGTTATGCCGAAAAAAGTCTATGATATGCTTGACTTGCCACCATTGAAAAATTGTTATTTGGATGTTAATCTCGCTGATAATGCTAAAAAGAAACCTTTGGGGAAAGTTGATAATGTTCATATTATGGTTAACAATAACCTTGTCCCCGTTGATTTTGTTGTCTTGGATATTGAATGCAATGCATCTTGCCCCATTATATTGGGAAGACCTTTTCTTCGAACCGTTGGTGCTACTATTGATATGAAGGAAGGTAATATTAAATATCAATTTCCTCTCAAGAAAGGTATGGAACACTTCCCTAGAAAGAGAATGAAGGTACCTTATGATTCTATTATTAGAACAAATTATGATGTTGATGCTTCATCTCTCGATGTTACTTGAGTTACACTTTCTCGCGCCTAGCTGAAAGGCGTTAAAGAAAAGCGCTTATGGGAGACAACCCATGTTTTTACTCCAGTATTTTGTTTTATATTTGTGTCTTGGAAGTTGTTTACTACTGTAGCAACCTCTCCTTATGTTAGTTTTATGTTTTGTTGTGCCAAGTAAGTCTTTGATAGAAAAGTAAGTACTAGATTTGGATTACTGCGCAGTTCCAGATTTCTTTCTTGTCACGAATCTGGGTCTATCTCCCTGTAGGTAGCTCAGAAAATTACGCCAATTTACGAGCATGATCCTCAGATATGTACGCAACTTTCATCAATTTGAGCATTTTCGTTTGAGCAAGTCTGGTGGCCTAATAAAATCCATCTTTACGGACTGTTCTGTTTTGACAGATTCTGTCTTTTATTTCGCATTGCCTTTTTTGCTATGTTGGATGAATTTCTTTGATCCACTAATGTCCAGTAGCTTTATGCAATGTCCGGAAGTGTTAAGAATGATTGTGTCACCTCTGAACATGTGAATTTTTATTATGCACTAACCCTCTAATGAGTTGTTTCGAGTTTGGTGTGGAGGAAGTTTTCAAGGATCAAGAGAGGAGTATGATGCAATATGATCAAGGAGAGTGAAAGCTCTAAGCTTGGGGATGCCCCGGTGGTTCACCCCTGCATATATTAAGAAGACTCAAGCGTCTAAGCTTGGCGATGCCCAAGGCATCCCCTTCTTCATCGACAACATTATCAGGTTCCTCCCCTGAAACTATATTTTTATTCGGCCACATCTTATGTACTTTGCTTGGAGCGTCGGTTTGTTTTTGTTTTTTGTTTTGTTTGAATAAAATGGATCCTAGCATTCACTTTATGGGAGAGAGACACGCTCCGCTATTGCATATGGACAAATATGTCCTTAGGCTCTACTCATAGTATTCATGGCGAAGTTTCATCTTCGTTAAATTGTTATATGGTTGGAATTGGAAAATGCTACATGTAGTAAATTGCTATAATGTCTTGGATAATTTGATACTTGGCAATTGTTGTGCTCATGTTTAAGCTCTTGCATCATATACTTTGCACCCATTAATGAAGAAATACTTAGAGCTTGCTAATTTGGTTTGCATATTTGGTTTCTCTAGAGTCTAGATAACATCTAGTATTGAGTTTTGAACAACAAGGAAGACGGTATGGAGTCTTATAATGTATACCATATGTCTTTTATGTGAGTTTTGCTGTACCGTTCATCCTTGTGTTTATTTCAAATAACCTTGCTAGCCTAAACCTTGTATCGAGAGGGAATACTTCTCATGCATCCAAAATCCTTGAGCCAACCACTATGCCATTTGTGTCCACCATACCTACCTACTACATGGTATTTATCCGCCATTCCAAAGTAAATTGCTTGAGTGCTACCTTTAAAATTCCATCATTCACCTTTGCAATATATAGCTCATGGGAAAAATAGCTTAAAAACTATTGTAGTATTGAATATGTACTTATGCACTTTATCTCTTATTAAGTTGCTTGTTGAGCGATAACCATGTTTACGGGGACGCCATCAACTATTCTTTGTTGGATATCATGTGAGTTGCTATGCATGTCCGTCTTGTCCGAAGCAAGAGAGATCTACCACCTTCATGGTTGGAGCATGCATATTGTTAGAGAAGAACTTTGGGCCGCTAACTAAAGCCATGATTCATGGTGGAAGTTTCAGTTTGGACATATATCCTCAATCTCATATGAGAATAATAATTGTTGCCACATGCTTATGCATTAAAGAGGAGTCCATTATCTGTTGTTCATGTTGTCCCGGTATGGATGTCTAAGTTGAGAATAATCAAAAGCGAGAAATCCAAAATGCGAGCTTTCTCCTTAGACCTTTGTACGGGCGGCATGGAGGTACCCCATTGTGACACTTGGTCAAAACATGTGCATTGCAAAGATCCGGTAGTCCAAGTTAATTAGGACAAGGTGCGGGCACTATTAGTATACTATGCATGAGACTTGCAACTTGTAAGATATAACTTTCATAACTCATATGCTTTATTACTACCGTTGACAAAATTGTTTCATGTTTTCAAAATAAAATCTCTAGCATAAATATAGCAATCGATGCTTTCCTCTTTGAAGGACCATTCTCTTTACTTTTATGTTGAGTCAGTTCACCTATCTCTCTCCACCTCA
Organism: Lolium rigidum; assembly: GCF_022539505.1. Lineage (NCBI taxonomy): Eukaryota > Viridiplantae > Streptophyta > Magnoliopsida > Poales > Poaceae > Lolium > Lolium rigidum. The sequence goes on along the minus strand of NC_061514.1, from coordinate 91,736,179 downwards.
AGAAGCAAACACTTGTGTGAACTGTGCATTGATTCCTACATACTTGCATATTGTACTTGTTATATTACTCTATGTTGACAATTATGCATGAGATATACATGTTACAAGTTGAAAGCAACCGCTGAAACTTAATCTTCCTTTGTGTTGCTTCAATGCCTTTACTTTGATTTATTGCTTTATGAGTTAACTCTTATGCAAGACTTATTAATACTTGTCTTGAAGTACTATTCATGAAAAGTCTTTGCTATATGATTCACCTGTTTACTCATGTCATCACCATTGTTTTGATCGCTGCATCCACTACATATGTTTACAAATAGTATGATCAAGGTTATGATGGCATATCACTTCAGAAATTATCTTTGTTATCGTTTTACCTGCTCGGGACGAGCGAGAACTAAGCTTGGGGATGCTTGATACGTCTCCGACGTATCGATAATTTCTTATGTTCTATGCCATATTATTGATGATACCTACATGTTTTATGCACACTTTATGTCATATTCGTGCATTTTCTGGAACTAACCTATTAACAAGATGCCGAAGTGCCGGTTCCTGTTTTACTGCTGTTTTTGGTTTCGAAATCCTAGTAACAAAATATTCTCGGAATTGGACGAAACGAAGACCCAGGGGCCTATTTTTCCACGGAGCTTCCAGAAGACCGAAGAACACACGAAGTGGGGCCACGAGGTGGCCAGACCATAGGGCGGCGCGGCCCAGGTCTTGGCCGCGCCGACCTATGGTGTGGCCCCCTCGTCTGGCCCCCGACTCTGCCCTTCCGCCTACTTAAAGCCTCCGTCGCGAAACCCCTGATGCGAAAAACCACGATACGGAAAACCTTACTGAGACGCCGCCGCCGCCGATCCCATCTCGGGGGATTACGGAGATCTCCTCCGGCACCTCGCCGGAGAGGGGATTCATCTCCCGGAGGACTCTACACCGCCATGGTCGCCTCCGGAGTGATGAGTGAGTAGTTCACCCCTGGACTATGGGTCCATAGCAGTAGCTAGATGGTTGTCTTCTCCTCATTGTGCTTCATTGTTGGATCTTGTGAGCTGCCTAACATGATCAAGATCATCTATCCGTAATTCTATATGTTGTGTTTGTCGGGATCCGATGGATAGAGAATACCATGTCATGTTAATTATCAAGTTATTATACATGTGTTGTTTATGATCTTGCATGCTCTCCGTTTCTAGTAGAGGCTCTGGCCAAGTTTTTACTTTTAACTCCAAGAGGGAGTACTTATGCTCGATAGTGGGTTCATGCCTGCATTGACACCAGGACGATATGCAGAAAGTTCTAAGGTTGTGTTGTCGTTGTTGCCACTAGGGATAAAACATTGGCGCTATGTCCGAGGATGTAGTTGTTGATTACATTACGCACCATACTTAATGCAATTGTCCGTTGCTTTGCAACTTAATACTGGAAGGGGTTCGGACGATAACCTTGAAGGTGGACTTTTTAGGCATAGATGCGGTTGGATGGCGGTCTATGTACTTTGTCGTAATGCCCAATTAAATCTCACTATACTTATCATGTCATGTATGTGCATTGTTATGCCCTCTCTATTTGTCAATTGCCCGACTGTAATTTGTTCACCCAACATGCTTTTATCTTATGGGAGAGACACCTCTAGTGAAGCTGTGGACCCCGGTCCATTCTTTAATACTTGAAATACAAATCTCTCGCAATACTTGTTTTACTATTTTCTCTGCAAACAATCATCATCCACACAATACGGTTAATCCTTTGTTACAGCAAGCCGGTGAGATTGACAACCTCACTTGTTTCGTTGGGGCAAAGTACTTTGGTTGTGTTGTGCAGGTTCCACGTTGGCGCCGGAATCTCCGGTGTTGCGCCGCACTACATCCCGCCGCCATCAACCTTCAACGTGCTTCTTGGCTCCTCCTGGTTCGATAAACCTTGGTTTCTTTACGAGGGAAAACTTGCTGCTGTGCGCATCATACCTTCCTCTTGGGGTTGCCCAACGAACGTGTGAAATACACGCCATCAGTCATCTAAGAGGAAATCTAGAAAAGAAAGATAAATCACCTCAAGTGTCGATGCCATCATACCAAATATCAACTTCAAGTCACGTATCTTCTCCGGTACCTGTCCATAATATAGAGTCAAATTAGACCAAGCAAGCCAACAACTTGTGCATGTGCTACCCAAACAATCATAGAGCCACGGCCCTAGATAATGGATCTTGCTAGCTAATTGATGTAGCCAAGAACCCGACCATGTGCTAGGAAAAAAATCACACGGCAACCTAATCTAGCCAAGAGCTTGAGCATGTGCTACCAAAAGAATCACATAGCCATGGATCTAGGTAATGAAGCTAGCTAGCAATCGATCTAGCAAAAAAATCACACTACAAGCCACTGATCTAGATATGGAGCTAGCTAGCTAATCAATCTAGCAAAAAAAATCGGACCAGCAACGCAGGGAACTGCGATCTGGCCGCAGGCACCATGCGCTCTGCCGCCGCACGCGCCATGCTGCCCGGCCACCGCGACCACGAAAATAGAGACGAGGAGCACTCGAAAATAGAGGGTGTGGGATATGTACCTTGCCAAAATGAATCGTCGACGACCTGCAGGGCCGGTTCTGCTCCCTTGTGCTCGCGCCTGTACCGGCGGCGCCGGTCCGCGACACAGCGTTGATCCTCCATCGGTAGCCTTGGCCGGGCTGCTCGCGCTTCCACCGGCGGCGGCACCCCCGCGCGCCCGCGAAACCACAGGCAGCGCCGTTCTCGTGCGCACCCGCGATGCTGTTTCCGCGAAGGGGACGATAGAGCTCGAGGCGGGAGGTGGCTGGTCAAGGAGGAGCTCGAGGTGGGAGGTGGGAGACGATGTTGCTCTCACTGCTGCTCCATCTCTTTCCCCTCCGCATCTGTCCGCTCCTCCCCGCGACCTTCCACTCATGTGCAGATGTGCTCCTCCCTGCGACTGGAGGCTAGGATCCTTGACGGTGCCTAGGGGTCGCCGTTGCTCGAATCAGGAGGACGAGGCGGTGAGGGGGCGGCGCGAGGCGCGGTGGCGGCGGCTGAGCAGGATGGGTTTGAGGAGGAGACGAAAGAGGAGGGGATTGGACGCGTGGGGATAGGGTTGCTTCTCTCCTCTGGCTTGCCAAAGATATTTTTGGGCCGATCCAATCACACGACACCACGTGGCCGAATCGCTGGAAACAAAAATGGGGCAACCGCCCAGCCCGTGCGTGCGACGTGCCTACCGTGGATAGCCTCTCCATGCTCCATGGGGGTGCAACAATTATACCTTTAGATGACGTGTTTTCAAATCGGAAATCAATTAGGAAGAACATTACAGAAATTAAAAGCATCATAGGAAAGGACCACTCACTCTGTTTCTATTTAGGCCGTTTGGTTCGCGGTTTTTTTACCTGTCATTAGATTACAGCGTGACCTAATACTGTTGAACACGTTTGTTTTCACTAGGAAAAATGCTCGTGCGTTGCACCGGAAAAAAGATTGAACACCTTTAACCCAATTAGAATCAAGTTCCACCATCATCACGGATCAGTGGCGGACCTAAGATCACAGAGGAGTTCCACCTATGGGAGATTAGGTATAGCGAGAGAGTAGACCTAAGCGGAGGGAGGTGGTGTGCGTGTGTATCAACACTCTTGTGCTTTCTTGTAATTTTTTGTGCTCCTTCTTCTATAAAGATAAGGCACGTGTTTCGCGTGCTCTCGAAAAAAAAAGTGGCGGACCTAGGATTTTAACTAAGGGTATGTCACTCTAAAATTTTGATATGCATTTTGCTAAAATCTTTTTAAGGATTCAGTAAACGATGACAAAATTTGTACGGAGTATCATAATTTAGTATACAAAAAAACAAATAACATGTAATTGAAATATTAAGTTGGAAAGTTGCATAAACTATTGTATAAACAGTTTAAACACTATATTAATAGATGCTTATATTTGTTTGAAGATGTATGCCAGTATATAGAAATCTAGAACTGGAATAAAAAAACTTTGCTACAACGATGATTACCTTGCAACCTGGTAATGTGCAAGGCATCAACTGCCGTGGTCTCCCGGCAACTAGCGAACTGCAATCGCCGGTTGCAGGAACTGGCTCTAGTATGAGGCGCGCTGGCCTGGACTGCCGGCGAACTGCGTGCAGAGAGCAGAGTGCGGCCTGACGGCGAGGACTCCCGCTGAGCTGCAACGGCGTGTGGATATGGCGTCCAACGATCAAGGTCAGCGACTCGCCCGGCGGCCGCTGACGATGTGCGTGTGGAGACTTGATGGATTGACGATGTCTTTCGTCGAGCCGCACGCTGAGTTGCCAAACTGATCGATAGGATCACGCCTGGAATAGAGGATGCGATTTGTTTGACAGTTGCGAATCGGCAAAAGGCAAAAACTGATCGATTGGAATCGACCAATTTGCAGCAATACATGAGGCTTCATGTTTTTTTTACTAGCACTACTACTATGCAATTTTTTTTTTGAGAGATCGCACTACTACTATGCATGGCTGGGGCGCAGGGTATGCCATGGCCCATCCGGCATACGCTTTGGTGATGATAATGCGCCTGATTGTGACCAGTCCAAAGGTGACGAGCTTGACCAACACACATGACAAAAGTCGTTGAATCTCACCATTCAAGGAATGTTCAACGGGAGAGGAAATAACATTGTGAATACGTGCAAAATAAGTTTTCGTTGCCACAATGTTAGTGTTGGATTATGATAACACCCTCATTAGACTTAGTTATATTATTTTTTCATCCCCATGACATGATGGTATCATCACATTGTAGTTATCCGGCATGCTATTACTGAACCCTACAAAAATATTTGCAATGCTTGTTTTGCTATTTTATTCTAGCGTTTGTAAATCCTTTTTCCATTTTCATATTTTATATGAAATAAAAATAATACTTCCTCTGATCCTAAAAACATGACACTTAATATGGATAGAAGGGGAGGAATATTATTTTAGTTGTATTTAAAAGATACTACAAAATTTCCCAGATGGTTGCATTTTTCTATTTCCCAAACATCATTTGCTTTATATTAATCAAGCGCGTGGCTGGTCATGCAATACACCGATGCATGCAGGCCGAAAGAAAGTTAGAAAAGGCCCGGCTTCAGCAGCAGGACCGGCCCAAGGGTGCAAGTCGACAATGTGGCCAACCGCAAGGAACCGTCGGCTATCTATTGTTCATTGATCCACAATTAATTCCTTCCTTGGCTCGGCTCTCTGTTCCATTTGGAAGAGCCAGTTAATTTCTTTCTTGTTGTTCTCGGAGGTGGCTTGTTAATTCCAGAAATCTGTCGTATAAAAATCGGTAGGGCAATGTATAACGGAGCGAGGTGGGACTATCGAACAGCACAAAATCCATGCGTATTTGGACGGGACGGACTTGATGACAACGAATTTGCATGGCCCATTGAACTGATGCGAACCAGGCCTTCATCAGGGGACGGGCTCGCACGCCTCTGACGGGGAAAGCCTGGGACGAAGAATTTGCCTCGGTGTGGCGCCTCCGGCCGCGCAAGATTCTGGGGATGGGGGCTGCGCCTACCGTCGCCGCCGGTCCCTGGGCAGCGGCTCGGAGAGAAACTAACCACGAGGGGAAAAACCGTTTCAGGCTAACTTCAACCGGAAACATCTACGGAGCAGCAAGGTCGAGGGAGGGGCCCTGGCGGCAGTGGCCTTTACGACGGTGGTCGTCGAGGGGCGCTGGCGGCGGCTGCCTGGCCGGACGGCCGCTGGTGGTCGGCGAGGGCTCGGCCGGCGACGGTAGGCGCGCAGAAGGGTCGCTGGCGGCGGGAGCCTGGCCGGATTGTGTCTGGCGGCGGGAGGCGCGCAGGAGGAGCGTCGGCGGCGCGATGCGCGCGGCTTCCTTTCGGGCAGAGCGCGCCGCTTGTGTCCGGAGAGCAGTTCCGTGCTCTCTGTTAGAGCACGAAAAAAAAAAATGAACTAGTACGGTGGTAATGCGATGTATCATGCAATTTGGTGGGAGGGTAAAATGTTTAAAAAAATGTTGAACGAAAATTTTGTTAAAAACCTTAGCCTTTTTATTATTACTAGGACAGTGCTCACGCGTTGCCGCGGAATAGCAAACATTGTTGAGTCCCTTTTTCGCACGGCCCCCGGCCAAGCACGAGCCATCCCCGTATCTCTGTCTCTCCAATCGTCTTCCAGCACTGCTAGCCGCCCCCGTCGCTCGTCTTGGGTGCCGTCAATTCAACGTTAGCGGTGTGTTCCTGCCCACCTCCCTCTCTCCTGCACGTGCTCGACCACCTCGGGCCGCTTCCGTCGCTCGACAGTGCACAACTCTATCCCTCGTCTCTTACACGTGATAGGGTGTTAGGATGGCTGAGGAGGCACCTAGTTTTAACCACCTGCTGTTTGCGGATGATTCACTAATTTTTCTCAAAGTAAATGAGGACAGTACCCAACACCTGCTTCAGATTTTGGAGCTGTATGAGAACTGCTCTGGCCAAACGGTGAACATTGACAAGTTCTTGTTGGTGTTCAGTAAAAACACGAAAGACAGGGATAAAAAAAGGATGATGGAGACGTTAGGGATCACCAAGGAGGCGCCTAATGAGAAGTACCTTGGGCTGCCGGTGTATGTGGAGAAATAAAAAATAAAGACTTTTGGGTATCTAAAGGATAGAATCTGGAAGCTTATTTCTGGGTGGATGGAGAAATGGTTGTCCAAAATGGGAAAGGAGGTGCTTATAAAAGCTTGTGCTCAAGCTATTCCTATTTTTTCTATGTCTTGCTTTGACATCACCAAGAATTTGTGTGACCAAATCAGTGCAATGGTCTGTCGTTTTTGGTGGGCCCAGCTTATTTTGACCAAGAATTGGGTATCTAAAGGATAGAATCTGGAAGCTTATTTACATCACCAAGAATTTATGTGACAAAAACAAAATCCACTAGATGAGTTGGGAGAAGCTTTCTAGCTCGAAATTAGTTGGGGGCTAGGTTACAAGGACCTCCATTCCTTCAATATAGCCATGTTGGTCAAATAAGGATGGATATTGTTAACTGATCCCACTTCCTTGTGTGCAAGAGTGTTAAAGGCAAAGTATTTCCCAAATACATCAGTATTGCACGCAATTAGCTGTTCTTGATCTTGGGTGGTGTGTTCATTGATGTTGGCTTGATCATTTCACCTCTGAGCTCCCCAATTGTGTACAACAACTGCTAGAAATACCAAGAGATAGTCTCTGTGGATCGCCTGAATGTGCTATGGATGGATCTGAATCTCTGGTTATGACCCACAACATGAAGAAACATTGCGACTTGTTCTTCGACATAGGTGTGGATGCTATCAATCAGCATTCATCTACCCTGAACGTTTTCACAAGTGCATAGAAAGGGGCTCTTCTCATCCGTAGCATCTGGATAGCCTATATGTCGTTGCAGTTGTAGATGTGGTATAGGTTGGCAATCCTTTCCTGATCTCGTTGTACCATAGGACCGTAACTCACACGAGGAAAAGCAGCATGCCTAACTGCTCTCTTATGCACCATCAGGATCCAGGCTTGTATGCAAATGATGAGTGCTGCGGCATGATGCACAAACTGGAGCTGGTCGGTCTACTCAAACAAGATCTATGCATTAGGAACGGTCTTATCGAACCCAACTAGTTCAACCAACTTGAATCTAACACTACAGTAAAGCAGAGGATTTTCCCCTTACCTCCGTCATGGCGGACGACGGACATGGCCGAAAGTCACCGCAGATGTGTGCGAGCTCCGTCGCGGCCGCAAAGAGGACCCCGGCCCGGCGCCGGAGACCGGGGGAGATGCGCGCTGCCAGATCTGGGTCGCCGCCGCCGCTGGTGCGAAAATTGGGGGAAAGGAAAATTTGGGAGGAGACTAATGGAGAGTGTAACCGAAGAGGGAGGTTACCCCTACCTTTGCCGCACAATGCCGCTGGGATTTCGGTTCTCTCGCCATACCGATGCAAAGCTCCCGCGCGAACGGCGTTGTCGATTTTCGTCTCGCCGGCGCCTGACCCTGGAGAAACTGTCAAACTGGGCGTTCTTCCAGGGCTCCCAGGGTGCTTTAAAACCCGTGCTATACAAGAACGCGGCTGCGCCCAGGGAACCTAACGGCTCGAAAAATGTTGGGCCGATGCGAGCCAAGGGACGCCCATGCTACCAAACGCGCCCTAATGGCTCATGCATTGTCTCTGTCGGGCGACAACCGAGCTGCTCACGTCGGGCATTTGTTAGAATTGGAAGCGAGAACAGTGTTGGGATGACCCATCTCATTTTGCACAGGGTATCCACGAACATTTGTTAGTGTTAGGGCAATATGCTTGTTGTTACCAGGGGGCCAAAGGCCACAATATATAGTACATGTACAAGTACAAATATGCAGGAAGCCCCCTAACATATGGGGAAACTACAATATACAGATATATACTCTAACACCCCCCCTCAAACTCATGGTGGATCCACAACACTGAGTTTGGAGGGTAAGAAGTCATGCTGCGCTCGAGTTTGTGCCTTTGTAAAGAAATCCACCAACTGCAAATCTGAAGGCACATAATGAACCGCAACAACCTCATCCTGCACGTGAGCACGTGTATAAAATGCATCAACACCAATATGCTTGGTCAGCTCATGCTTGACTGGATCACGTGCAATACTGATAGCACCTGTACTGTCAGACAAAAGTGGAGTGGGTGTCGTAACAAAGAACCCAAAATCTGCAAGCAACCACCGTAACCAGGTCACCTCAGCAATCAACAAATCCATAGTCCTCAGCTCAGCCTCAACACACTCGAACGGGAAACCACTACTTGTTTCTTCGTCTTCCAAGCAACAAACGAACCACCAAGAAACACACAATAAGCAGAAAGTGAACGACGATCCGTAGGATCACTCGCCCACGTAGCATCCGAGTAGCACTAGAGCTGGAGTGAGATGGAACTAGGAAAGAAAGGCGACGAGTGATCGTGCCACGAAGATAACGAAGAACACAGAGGAGATGACTGTAGTGAACGTTGGTAAGACCCGAGACAAACTGACTCAGAATATGAACATGATAAGAAATATCAGGACGAGTGACAGCAAGATAAACAAGACTCCCAACAAGATGGCGATAACGTGTGGGATTAGGAAGAGGATCACCATCGATGGGACGAAGCTTAACATTAAGCTCCATAGGAGTGTCAACCGTGCGCTCATCCCCAAGAGCAGCACGAGCAAGAAGATCCTGAATGTACTTTTCCTGAGAGATAGAAAAGCCATCAAAGAGGACGAAGATCTGTCATAAGAAACTGATCACGAAGACGAGTCTTGACAAAGGCAATATACTCAGGATCATCACCGGTAATGATCATCTCATCAACATAGAGAAGTAGAAGAGTGCCTCCACGAGGAGAAGTGTGAACGAAAAGTGCCGGATCATAAAAACTAGGAGAGAAACCAGCAGCAGTCACCACAGAGGCAAATAGCTCAAACCAGGCACGGTGGGCCTATTTCAGGCCATAAAGAGAACGTCGAAGACGACAAACCATCCCATCGGGAACAGAATACCCAGGAGGAGGCTGCATGTAAACCTCCTCACTCAACTCGCCATTAAGAAAAGCGTTCTGAACATCAAGCTAGGACATAGACCAGCGTCGAACAGAAGCAATAACAAGAAGAGTATGCGCAGTGGTCATATGAGCACAGGGGTAAAAGTCTCATCATAGTCACGGTCGTGCTCCTGCTGAAAAGCCACGAGCCACAAGATGCGCTTTATAGCGCTCAAGAGATCTATCAGAGCGGGTCTTAATTTTATAGACTCACTTACACGTGATAGGACGGACACCAGAAGGGGGAGAAACAATATCCCAGGAGTCAGTGCGCTCAAGCGCAGCGATCTCCTCAGCCATGGCAAGCTGCCATTCAGGATGACGCTCGGCATCCTGATAAGAAGTCGGCTCGGAGACGACAGAGAGACCATACTGACTAGGAGAGTAACGGGCTGGAGCACGACGCTGACGAACAGGCCATGAAGAGGGAAGCTCATCGGCGGAGGACGACTCATCAGAAGAAGAGGAAGAAGGAACAGCATCGGAAGGATCCGAAGTCGGAGAATGAGGAGTACTAGGGGAACTAGACGGAGGAGAGGATGGCGCCGAAATCGAAGGGGGCGCATCAGAACTAGGAGGTGGAGGAGAAGGGACAGCGGGAGGTGCATCCGAAAAAAGAAGAAAAGATATATCATCCACCGGGTAAGTACCAGAGGTGGGGCGAGGATAGAAGGGACGCGTCTCATCAAACGTGACATCACAAGAGATGCGCATCCGACGACCAACGGGGTCACAACAGCGATAGCCCTTATGGTCATCACTGTATTCAAGAAAAACACACTCAACAGACTGAGCGGCCAGTTTGGTGCGTTTGCGAGGAGGGAGAAGGACATAGCAAACGCAACCAAATAAACGAAGAATCGAGTAGTCTGGAGAGCTATCAGAAAGATGCTCGAGAGGAACACCACCTTGAAGGGCAGCAGAAGGCTGAATGTTAATGAGGTAAGTCGACGTAGCGACAGCCTCAGCCCAGAAATGCGGCGGAAGAGAGGAAGCAATCATCATAGCACGGTTACTCTCAAGAATATGACGATGCTTACACTCGGCGACACCATTTTGAGCATGGGCGCCGGGACACGAGAACTGAGCGAGGGTGCCCTACTCAGCAAGTACACCACGCAGGTGCTGGGAGATATACTCTCCTTCAGAATCAGCACGAAACACACGAGTAGGCGTGGAATACTGAGTATGAACCATGGCTGCAAAGTGCTGATAAATAGAGAGCACCTCACTGGCGAGAGCGCGTAAAAAACAACCAGTTGTACCGTGAAAAATCATCAATAAACAAAATATAGTATCGATGACCCCCTTTTGAAGGAAAGGGAGCCGGACCCCAAATATCTGAATGAACTAAATCAAAAGATCGCTGAGATACAGACACACTAGTAGGATAGGGAAGCTGAATCTGTTTGCCTAACCTACAACCCTGACACGAATGTAAAGACACATCTCCTGAGACAGACCCCAGAAGACCAAGAAGAACTAATGACGATAAACGGGAGCCACAAAGGTGACCCGGTCGATGATACCACTGCTGAAAAGATCCAGTGACGGAAGCAGCAACCGCAGGAGAACTGGCAGATGAAGTATCAGCAGGAGGAACGCGAAGCCAGTCTAACTCCTAGAGCCCCGGGGACTCAAGGCTGCGAGGGCTAGCTCCAACCAGGGCCTGTGTACGGCGGTCCTGAACAACACAAGAATCAGCGTCAAGAATGACGCGACAACCGGAATCGTAAGGCGACTAGCGAGAAAACAGGTTCATCTTAAGACTATGAACATGAGAAACATCAGGAACAGAGAAAGAGGAAGTAGAAAGGGTGCCTCGACTGGAAACAAGAAGAGAGGTACCATCAGCCGTGATAACACGGACAAGAGAAATAAGAGAGCGAAGAGCAGAAAGAATAGAAGACGCGGAAGTCATATGAAAAGAAGCTCCAGAATCCACATACCACGGGGATGCCGTATCTGACTGTGTAGAAGGTGGTGGTCGCGCGGTGCCAGAAGAGCTAGGCACAGAACCAACAGTAACCGACGAGGAAGAGTCTATAGCAGCGAGCAGACCACGAAGACCACGGATAATGTCCTGATCAGATAGCGCAACAGCAGAAGATCCTGAAGAACCAACCTGCCTACGAGCATGGTACCGCTGATGTAAGCTGGGATCCCTCTTCTAGCAGCTAGAGACATCGTGGCCAGACCTGCCACAGTAGGCGTAGGGAGGTGCTATCATACCACGAGGATGCTGAGGCTGACTCTGGCCCTGGACCGGAGGAGTAGAGAGTATCGGCGGTACTGGAGACCACAACGAAGCTGGCGGCATAAGAGGACCACGAGCAGACGGCACAGGAGGGCCACGAGCAGCAAGTACAGAGGGAACCTCAAGAAGACCAGCACCACGAAGACGAGTCTCCTCAGCACGAAGCTCAGCCAGTATCTCAGAGAGCGGAACACGACCACAGGCAAGCAGCTGTGCACGACGCGGCTCAAACTCCCTGCGAAGCCGCGACAAGAACTCAAAAACGCGGTGAAACTCCAGATCCGCGCGCACAGTCAGACAGCAGGGACAGGTGGCGCACACGGCTGTACGAAGAGAATCAAGCTGACGCCAAATGATAGGACTCTGAGTGTAGAACTCATCAATAGTAGAATCACCCTGCTGAAGGACATGCTCCTGGCGGACCACAGACAGGTAAAAAGCATCCCCAGACGGCTGATAGCGCTGACGAAGAAAAGCCCACTGAGCAGCAGCAGTGGGAAGACCCATGAACTCAGCAGCATACTGAGGCAGAACACTGGAGGTGAGAACAACAACAGCACGAGCATCCTCATCTATCCACTGAGTGTAGTCAGTCAAATCCAGCCGGTACGTCGCAACAACAGTAGAATGCTCCTGGACCTTCCGGTCATAATCAGCCAGAGCAGTATCATCAGCACTCTTGGTTGCATCCTTGACCGCCTGAGTAGCATCAGGGGCAAGAGCAACGGGCGTCGGTGCAATAGGCGCCGTAGGAACAACGTGGCGCGGCGGACAGGAGACCTCGCTAGAAAGCATACCCCAAAGACGAAGACCGCGCATATGGACGCGCATGAAGGCAGCGAAATCAGGATAATTCGCGCCATCAAACATCACCGGGCAGCGAGGAATCGCAACATAGCCCGAAGAGGAAGACATTTTTTTCTCTCTTTTTTATGGGACGAAACAGATCAGATCACGCACGCGACGGAAACTGACGGATGGCGGCGGCCGGAACGCGGTAGCCGGGCAGAGGCGGCCGGGGCGTAGAGCGGCCAGGACGGCGGCGGCCTGGGCGGAGAGCGGCCGGGGCGGCGGCGATCGGCGCCCGGGGCGGCGGCGACGGGCGGCGGCAGCGGCGGGCGGCGGCCGGGCAGGGGGCGGACGGGGACGGCCGGGCGACGGGGATGGCCAGGCGGGAGCTCGCAGATGGCGAGAAAAAGATGTGGCCGGGTCGCGGCGGCAAGATGCCGGGGTCGGCGACAGCTGCGATGGAGGAGCTAACCTAGAGCTTTGATACCATGTTAGGGCAATATACTTGTTATATTACCAGGAGACCAAAGGCCACAATATATAGTACATGTATAGGTGCAAATATACAGGAAACCTCTAACATACGTGGAAACTACAATATAGAGATATATACTCTAACAGTTAGAAGTGGAAGTGAAAACAACGTTGGGATGACCCGTTGGGCCAAGACATTGACAACCTGCACTACTTACACACACCAAAGGCGACTTGCACTACTTAAGCACGTTGTCAGCTCCAGAAAAAAGCAATCAGTACTGAACAATCCCACGGTATGATTGCTGCACCCCATGGGGCTCTCACAGGCGTTTGGATTTTCGGCCGTCCGATCGAGCTGACGTGGCGCGATCTCGGTCGGCCGTTCGTCCAGGGCGCTGAGGCCCTCCCGCAGACCCACTTTTTATCCATGGGTCGAAAAAAAGCCCCGCTCGGCCCGTTCCTCCACCAATCCCTGGCGCGTCTCCTCCTCCTCCAATCCCCTTCTGCACCTCCTCCTCCTCTAATCCCCTCACGCGCCATGGAGAAACCCTAGCCGCCAGTCGCTCCCGCGGCCGCCAACCATGGCGCCCCTGCCCCTTCCCGCTCACCCGCCCATCGCGCCCTACCCCTTCCTGCTCATCTGCTCCTTTCCCCATCACCCCATCTCCACAGCGGTTCAATGGCGCCAGCCTCGAAGCAGCGGAACTCGACGAAGCTGCGGGACGGGGCAGCGAAGACCGGCGGCCGGGGAGAGCAGCCGGCGGCGGCGGACGGCGGCGACCGGCGGACGGCGGAGATGGCTGGGGCGGGCGGGAGAGCGCCGGCGGCAGGGAGGCGCACAGGGGCGGGCGGGCGCACGGGCACGGCGGCCGTCCTGGCGCGGTGGGGCTGGACGGCGGCGGATCGGGGCTTCTCCTGTCTCTCTTCGTCATATGTGGCAGCAGCGCAGGTCCGAGCTCTCCTCTCTCTCTCTCGCTCGATCCCTTTTTTTCCTCTCCATCTATCTCCCTCTCTTTGTGCTAGGGCTCAAGGTATGGTATGGCGATGGCTTATCGGATAGGAGATTCGAGCAGCAACTACTCTCGGTATGGATGCAGTTTAGACCTGCTTCATGAAGTTCCATTGTCACAATACTGCAAAACGATTGTGAATCTGCATATTCAATTTCATTTGCCACAGTTGGTGTGCTCATCTAGACTGTTTCAAATGTTCTGATTTCAGATTTCGAGCTATTTACTCATCATTTTTTTATTGTTCTCCAACTTGGCTAATAAAACTATAAATTGCAGCCTGCTAATACTACCATCATCACACTTTTTCACTTGCCTGCGAGGTACGTGATGACGAATCTCTTGGTAATATGGGTTTATCATAGATAAAACAAACAATGTTTTTGTTGGAGAATCTTCATAATATCCTCACAGATTTTAAAAGGATACTTTTGGATATCATCATTTGTTACTTGTATGCATGCAAGTGCCTGGTGAAGCTTGCTCAGCAGTATCTAACTTTATCAAATGCATGTTTGCATCCTTTTGTTCTAATGTGTATTCTTCTGCATGGTTCAGTTTTTGACTCCACAAAGAATAGATACGTTCAGATTGGTTGCCCATATACATGTTTGTATTTTCCTAAGATGAAAAGTTAAGGGGATTATTTTTTATTTTAGCCTGGTTATCAGCGTGCAATTTCCCTGCTGCATGCTCATATGTGATATTTGTTCATGTGTTGCATATATATGATCCTCCAGCTTGCATATCTATATTTTGCCACAAGCAGACATTTTATTCCACAAGCAGAGCATTATAGGTTGGCAGTAGCTGGAGAAAAGTGCGCCACAAGCTTGACCTTATTATTTTACTTCGATTTGTCGTTAAAAGCACAAGATAAACATGCTTCCTTTATTCACATTCATATTTTTATCTTGCGGATGCCGCCATCCCTCACTGAGATTCTTGGATATACAGGTTGGGATGCTCTGTTCCTTGCATGTGACCACTAGCCCCTCATCTTGCGGATGTTGCCATCCTTGCTCAGTTGGTTTGATGGATGCCACGGAATTTGGCATCGTTGAGGTGAGTTTTGTCAATTTGGCAAATTTGGCCATGTCTCAGGCTTTCCCTATTTGGATTAGCTTTTCTATACTTTGTGCCTTAATTAGGAGGACTCTAGAAAGATAAAAATGTGATGATAAGTACTTCTGTTCTTTACTATTTGTTGTCTTTTCTATTTTTCACTTCTTTTGGTATGATTGGATCTAAGGTTTAGAGATCGTGTTACTGCCAGTACATATGACTATTTAATGGCCAACACATGTTAAATGAAATGATCATAAGAGGTTCATATATGTGATTTTCCTAGCAGCGATAGGTTTTTTGAGGAAATGCCCACGTGGGATTAGAATGCAAGTATACACCCTATTCATTGGTCGTATTATCCTGACAATGGGGCCTTAACATGCTAGCTTAACATTCACTTGATTTCTACAGACTTAAGGTTTTTTAACCTCATTTTCGTTTCCATTCAGTAGTTTTGGTAAACCTAGATGATTTTTTTTTAGTATTGCTTCCTGTATTTATTTTATTTTATTCTCAGGATGATATGTTTTAGTGTTGACAGAAGAGAAGGTGAACAGTACATGAATGATTCAGGATTATTAATTATTTCGTGTGTTTCATTTCCCCTCCATGTAGTCTCGAGTTATCCTGGTCAGCTGAATATAATATTGCTTAGGTTAGTTCTTCCTACAATCAATCATATGCATCTTTATAAAACATGTCTACTTTGCAGACTGAACTTGTAATTTTATGTTGTATTCCTGTCAGAGAGAGTATGCTTTCTCTTCTTGCTGACAAAGTTGTCCAACATTTCTCTATTGAAGTAATACCAGCTTCTCTATGCATCAAAACGTTGCCATTGCATCTTACAGATTGAACCCAGCTCTTAATGGATATGGACTGTAGATGCCGAATTCTTGATGTATTTCTAGATTCTAATATGCTTCCGTTTGCAGCATATTCTGTAAGTGAAATTGTAATCAGCTCTTATGTTGTTTGTGCAAAGCTTTCTCATTAATAACTTTTGTACTTCGGCTATCCTGACGTAGGTTCCTGTTGCCCTTTTACTAATTTTCTTTTCAGTTCTTACTTTGACGTGTGCTATTTAATCAGCATGGATTTAATATTGTTAACTACAATTGAATGTGAGCGAATAGTTCTCCATCTCAAGAACAACAATTTGATGGCTGTGTGTTTCCTTCAAAAAAATTATGGCTGTGGTTTTTGGTTTTGTTTACTTCTCATTTAAGATTGTTGGAACATAATAATTCCCATGTGTTTGGAAGTTAAATACCCCCATTTTTGAAGCTACTTCCATCAAATCGCAAACTAAAATAGTTGGCATACTCAAAGCAAAATGCTAACTGTGCTCAAGTTTCAGTCGTGCAGCATAGGATTTTCTTAAACAAGCTTCTATGCCATACTTCTTTAGTAATTATCTTTACAGTTATATGGTTATGATTGGTAAGTGAAATTACCTTGTGTGCGTAGCAATGTGGATAGTTGTCAACGAGGTGCAGACTCCAACCAGCTGTGCCTGCCATCAACTCCACCCTACTCTGCTTGCTCATGTTCTTCCCTTCTGTCTATGCGCTTCTCCCTTGGCGTTCTTCGGACGACTTGACCATCTTTGGTGGTCCTGACCTCTTGCTCTGCAGTGCACCCATGAGCCACCCCTCTCCCCTCCTCCCCTGGCCCGACTGCCCTTTTTTCCGTTGTCTTAATAGCCAATTTTGGTGTCTCACCGGATCGACGGGAGGAAAGCTCCACCGATTTAAATAGCATCTAGGCCAAGGATCTGTAGAAGAAAAGGGGACCAGTGTGGTACATTGTGAGAATGCAAGAACCAAGAGAAGATGGATGACATAAGATCATCACGGCTCCGTTGAGTTGACCCATACTGTCGGGCGTTATCTCTCTAAGTTCCACTAGGTCTCTCTGAGATTAGAAATGATACGGGCACACATAAAAGGAAAACTCCAAATTGAAATGCCTTCGGGACACACAGGCTGTCTTTTGTTCTGTTTATCGATTAACTTAACAAATAAATGGAACAAAAAAAAGTATTTTCATACCACAAGCCACATAGTAGGTACGCCACAGTGGTTGACTACATACGCCTCGCTCACATAGCCTCCTCTGCGGCGTCTTACAGCATCAGAAAAAGAGAGCATAACAAGCAACCTAAAGCATCTCACATGAAATTTATTCGTTCTCATCCTACCCACTTCGTTCTGTACATTTTTCACCTATTTCTTTTATCATTGTTATATAACATGAAAATCGGCGCAAATATCACGGGATCGTGCGCCAAGGCGCACATCTAAATCTAGTTGAAATATTGGTAGGGTTCTTATCTTTCTCCTTTCCAAGCATGCATGCTCGCTGAATCTGCCTCTCAGCAATACAGCAATGGTACTGAGTTTGTATGACAAGCGTGTGGCAGAGAATCAATACAGAGTGCATCGGCGATGGAGCAAAAGACAAAAGTAATGGGTGATGAAATTGCCTTGTATGGTGGAATACTTTTCGTGCAATGTAGCTACAATCAGTGTTGCAGGGACTTCTCTAAGAGGCACATCCTATCATGATTAAAATAGAGTAATTTGTCATTATGTCACATATAATAATAATGCATTCGATCTATGGGAAATACAGATTGGCTCTCGGGTGCCACACACCCCTATAGTGGGAAAAATAAAAAATAAAAAAGTTTTAAAAATTCAAACTTTTTTGGGAATCAAAGATGATCAGGTATTGTACTTCAAACAAAATATTTTTCTAGAAAATTACTTTTATTGTATCCTGGGAAAAAAACAAACTTGAAACTCTCTATAACCAGATACTATTCACTTTATATTCGTCATAATTTTGTCTTTTTTTGCCCTGGAGACCATAGGAATCATTTCGTTTCCAAACATTTTTGTTACGAGTATAAACTTGATCGTCATTGGTTTGCAGGAAGATTCATTTTTTTGATTTTTTTTAATTAATATAATTTTTTTGGTCTATGGGGGTGCGTTGCACCCGAGAGCCAAAAGTCCGCTTCCATTCGTCTATAGGGATATATATTTATTTGAGTGCTTTTATTTTATTTTTATTTTTATGCTCTCATGGCTTATAAGATGTTAAAGAATTTGTTCATCCAATTTTGTATTGCATGGTCTTGCATCATTTACATGAAATATTTATGGTGAAAAATAATGCTCGTATAAATGGTTATGAGCCGAGAAGGTGCTCAAGTACAGAAACAACGGCTCTGTTTGGATGTTTGTATTGGAGCTAGGTATTGGATATTCGGAGGGTTTCAGGCCCGAATACCAGGATTGGAGCTGTTTGGCTGGCCTAGGTATTCAACGGGTGCATTCGATCTGAATATTGAGCTCCCGATATTTTGCCTGGGGAGCTTGTTCCCGAATGTTTTGGGTGAGAGCTCGACATTTGCTTGCATTCGGTCCGAAGCGTTTTCTCCTGCTCACTCTCTATCTTAGGGCATGTTTGTTTGGGCTGTGGCTGGCTGGTTGTGCAGAAAAGAGAAGCTGCTTTTCTGAATTTCCCTGTTTGGTAAGTTGGCTGGCTACCTAGCTGTGAATAGATGAATTGTCTGAAATACCCTGGAGTGTTGAGAACATGTATTTGTGGTGATTTTAGAGTATGCGTATCTATAAAATTACATGAATATTTGATGGAAAAGGCTTTGTCATCGATACGTATCCATACCATTACACAAATATAAGATAGCACCCATAATAAATATATACTTATCCAAAATACATACTAATATCGTTACAGTCATTAATAACTTAGCACTAGTCAATCATCTTCTTCTAGCATTGAACAATGCCATAGCAATGCTTTCACGCGCTGAGTCCATGTCAACCGTATGTAGTCCGCTCGGAGCAGTATCACCAGCTAAGGTTATCGACTGTTTTTGGATCTTAGGAACGTAATTCTCATCAGAATCACATCGATCAAACTGTTTGTCACGTAAATTGGAGCCCCTGATGAAATTGTGAAGCGCTATGCAAGCAAGAATAATCAGTATCCACACTCCCTAACCATTGCTAGAAATTCCTTCATAGTTGGGACATTGTCATTGTTGGTGCAAGAACTGCCTTCAGTGTGCTTTGAAACAAGTGAGTTCAATGCATTATTGTACACCCTGAAAAAAGGGCTTTGGGAGATTTCCTTATCTCCAACACCCAACTTGCACTTCCCTGTTACTTTGGAGGCATCCTGATCATCATCCAACAATATAGGAGCATCCTTCCATCTTCTTCTTGTCCTGCAATGGCGGCTGATTCTCCAGTGACATGTGCCTTTCTGAACATAACATCTTGTTGTTTCAAGTTGGGAGGTGGCCCATTCCTAAACTTTGCATGATCTGGGCGAATCTGAAAATAAGAACATAATAGATACATTAGTCAATTGCAGTGATCAAAATAATAGATGCAATAACAAGGCGAGCCGTGAACATTATAACTTACAGCAAGGTGATTCTTCCACCAATCATCATCTGCATCCATAGTTTTAGCTTCAGGATTCCAACCTAGCCCGGTTGCATTTAGCAATTCCATTCACCCCGTGTAATCCTTCTTCAAAGCATCCCATTTATTCTTGAATTGTTTCTTCACTAATCTATCTCCTGTTTTGTCCGCCAATTTATCCTCAAGATTCTTATACCCTTTTCTACTCAGGCAACCCCCATCTCTATTGTTGGCATTCTCGTCTTCCATACATATGTCGCAGAAAACTCTAGTGTGGTATGCATCCCAAGTAGCCTTCGACATCGCAAAGTAATACAAAGCTATAACACAACAAAAAATACTACACTATTAATTAAATGGAGTAATTCATAACACCTCACAGTATGTATGAAAATATGATACCAGAGCATATGCATCATCATATTCGCATCACGTCACAGTATGTATAAAATATATGCATACTCTTCTTCACTACCTCTACTACAACTATCTAGCAGTACCAAAAAATCACCCAAAATCATGTATGAATATGTACAGCAGCACAGTGTGAATGGGAGGGGCCGGGGTGCTCACCTCTGCCTGGGAACGAGGCCGGCTGAGGACGATGTCGGACGGGGATGCGGTCGTACGGGGAAGAGGTCGACGGAGGAGGGTGATTCCCGGCAGGGACGGGGTCGAGCCGGAGCTGGCTGCGCGGTCTGGTGCGGTCGATCTGCAAGGCCGGGGCGGCGGAGGTGAGGCGGGGAAGGAAAAGGCGGAGAAGGAAAAGGCGGAGCGACGGAAGATGGCGGCAGGAGAGGGAGGAGTCGAGGGAGGCGGAGGTTCGCCGGCGGGAGCACTGCCGCAAGGGCTTGTGTAAAATGATTTTTTCAGCCACGAAACGGGAGAAGGTCCAGGAAAACTGTTTGGACCTCGCGGTGGCAATCTTCCGTAAATACTGCGGAACAATATGTCCACATCTAGAAAACGATTCGGCTGGAAAGAGGAAGCTGCGGAAAGCACCTTAAAACGTGCTTTTCCGTATCTGCCTGTAGGCTGCTTTGGCTTTGGCAAACCCAGTTTTCAAAGCAACCACCGAACGGGAGAGAGCAGGTACACTCCCGCCGCCCCTACACCCTCCTCCTCCGCCTTCGATGAGGCGGGACGCCGCCGTCTCCCTCCTACTGTCAAGTCTTCTCTTCCCCCGCCCCTCCCGCTCATCCCGTCCGGCGCAGGTACGCCCGCCGCCCCACATCTCTTCATGGACAGCCGCCCTATCCTTTCCGCAGGTACGGCCCGTCGACCTCGCCATGGCGGTCGGTAGAGGCAGACCCGGTTGAAGCTGCGCCCAAGTCCGGTGTTTCCGCTCCCTGGCCGGTTCGTCGACCTACAGGAGCACACCGCGCGCCATTGGATCCCCGACCTATAACAGCTGCCCCCAACCTCCGCCCGCTAACTGCAGCACCCCGATCGTGCGCCGCTGGTTGTCGCCTGCCCGAGCTAGTGGTGGTGGTTGACTACGCGAACCTGCTGCCCGCGTCCTACCCTGCCTCATGTTGCTGAGAGCTCCAAGAGAAAGAATTGGAAGGTGGCGCAAGCTCTTCACCAAGATGCTTGGATTGCCAAGATTGACCTACAACGCACCTTCTCCTTAGACCATTTCATGCAATTTGTGGACCTATGGACGCGGCTTACTACCATACATCTCAACCCCGGGGTGAGCGATGAGATTTCTTGGAAGCTCACGGCAAATGGCCTCTACTCCACCAAATCGGCCTATGAGATGCAATTCTTCGGCTCCACCACATCCCCCTTGAACAAGATGGTTTGGAAGGCTTGGGCACCGCCTAAGATCAAATTTTTTGCTTGGCTTGCGAATCAAAATAGGCTTTGGACCGCCGACTAGTTGGCGAAGAGAGGGTGGCCAAATTGCGGCCCTTGCCCCCTATGCAAACAATGTATGGAAACCGTTGACCACCTCTTCGTCCATTGCCGCTTCACTACTCGCTTATGGACCGCCGTCAAGCAATGGTTGGATATATCCGAAGACGTCCAACATGATTCGACAAACTTCACCATCTCCGAATGGTGGCAATTCATGGCGGGGGGGGGGGGGAGCGCCAAAAACCGCAAGGCCATGGCTTCTATCACCCTCCTTGTTTCTTGGGAGGTGTGGAATGAACGTAATGATAGGGTCTTCCGCAACAAAGTGCTCCGTTTGTTGTAGTTTTTGATAGAGTTAAGAGAGACTAGGCTTTGGGTTATTGCGGGCGCCAAAAGGTTGGGCGGAATGATGCCGGGAGAGTAATCCCTTGTAATTCATTTGCATGTACTTTCATGTTAAACTTCTTCACTTAATTAATAGATTGGGGCAAAGCTTTTGCCCCCGTTTCAAAAAAAAAAAAAAAAAAAGGTTGCTGCTGGTTGTGGCCTGCTCGAGCGAACTGAAGGTAGGATGCATTCCTTCCGTTCAGACGACTTACCCATAGGTTGATTGTGTAATAGAGCACGTATATGACAGTTTTCATTATTTGTATCTACAGAGCCATGAGTGGCGTGTAAATTTGGTGTAGTATTGAGGAATGTTGTTACATATGCGTGCATTCTTTGGCTGACGAAAAAAATGAGGAACATAGTAATATTGCATTTTTTGTGTCAGTTTTATTATTGCTATGTGATGTATCATATATAATTGTTCTAATATATTCAAAAGATATACAGAAAATATCTTGAAACAGTATAATGGTCAGACTCTTACACAATGGAATTCATCGCTTTGACCATCCAAACAAGATTTAACATTCAACCTCAATATCAAATTTAGGTTCCAAATAACGAAACATCCAAACAAGAATATTGGTATTCAATCTCAATATCAAAATCTTGAGATATTGGCATTCAAGCCAATACAATGCCAAGCCTCCCAATGCAAACATCCAAACGGAGCGATGTCTTCATCATGCCAAGTGAATATGTCTAAATTTAATCGGAAATTCAATTCGGCTCCCGGGTGCATATGCTCCCTCTATCAAAAAAATTATATTTCGAAATGTCGAAAAATTTTGACAAAAAATTCTACATGTACATCTCCACAATATACGTACGTTTGTAAAGTTTCGTGAGGAACCAATATGTTTTGTGGTCTGCGTAAAAAAGAGAAAATTTATCTACTGAAAAGCTTTATTTTCAGCATTGAATTTTGTCTTTTTTACACACGTCACACGACAAATCGGATTTTTATGAAACAACTTTGTGAGCGCGTAGCATGTGAAGATATACGTTCGAATTAATTTTTTGAAATTTCAAAATATATGTAACATGCATTTCAAAATAAAGGGAGCATATGCTCCCATGTGCCAAAACACCATTCCCTTAATTAATAGAAGATAGTTATTTGGATCCTTACGCAGATGATTAAAAAAATTGTGTAGCCGTGGCAATGCAAGGGGATCCACCAAGTATTAGTAGTGGTGATGGTTTACCCCGTGAAACCTGACCGATACCTCCTGGGTGAGAATAACTGAACGAGGTCTGAGGAGATTCTGTGTAGAGTTCATGTGTGTTGTTGTTGTCGCTGGAAACGTGTCACATGCAAATGCACTACTTTCTACAAATCCGAAAATCATTGACTGGATAGTTAGATTGTGTCCCAAGGAATGATACACTGCCCTCCGCCACCACCCTTGTTCATTTTGTAGAAAGCCTCTTGTCACATCTAATTCCTTTCTATCAGTCCAACAATTAATTTTCTCGGCCACGCTTCTACCATTGCTCTGCCTTGTACCATAGAACCAAATCTTACTCCACCGCGGAGAACGCAGCTTCAATGGATCTTAATGGAGGTGTCGTACTGGCCTCCAGTTTCAACCTCATCCCGCTTGGATCAACTTCAACAGTCAACTCCCATCTATCTTAAAAAAAAGGTCAACACACATCTTGTCGTTGTTCGGGCAGCGTTGTTTTGTGCAGTTTTAATGTGGATGAAGCCGCCGGTAGGGCTTTCATCATATCCCCATGATATCTGGACCTAGTCTGGTCTAAACCTTAAAAAAACTGCCGCCTCGGTTCAAAAGTAAGTGATTTAAACTTATCAAAATTTGCATGTATCTACACGCTAAAACGCACATACGTTGCGACCCCGTGCATGTCATATGCTGCAGCCGCGTGAGTGTCGTACGTTGGAGCTGCATAGGACTGTGGTGCGGGCGCGTAGCCAGGCGGGATTTGAACACCAAATGGCATCGGATCACCGCGGGGCGGCGGATCTCCGTGGGACGGGGGAGCAAACTGGAACAGCCACGGAAGTCATCACCGATAGGGAGTCAGCGGATGCGTCCATGGGCTGTTGCCGAGGATGAGCCCATGCAGGGGTGGCGACTGGAGGAATGGAGAGGCAGCAGAAAGAGAGAACGGCACGGAGGAAAAACGTGGGACAAAAGACGACCTAGTATGATATCATATTAGACAGAGTTTTTTTTTTTTTTGAAACGGGTAGACAGAGTTATTTAGGCACCTGCTCAACACCCTAATACAGGTGTGGCTATCTCATATATATAGGGTACACGTAGTGTATAAATATAAATTACAAGATATACACAGCAGCTACGTATATATACTCTAACACTCCTCAGCTGCGGTTGCAAACAGTTGGGAGGTGTTCGCCGCCAAGTTTGCCACACCGGCAACGAGTGCATCCATACCCGTCTCAGATGTGTTGCTCTGATGTTCACCTGAGAAGATTGATAGCTTATCGCCGTGCCAGAGAGTTGCAGGGTACAAAGCTCGTAAGCGAGAAACACCTCCTTTCTGAGCCCGCAAGAAACTTCAGCATTCTGAAGACCATCATGGATGCAAGTCTACAACCAGCACCATCTATATCGCCCTAACACTGCGCCAGGGAATATGTGGCCTCACATGTCACAATGTTGTTTCTGGCGAACAAACTGAGAGCCAACGAAGCCTTTTGGGGGTGGGGTGGGGGGGGGGGGGGGCCACCCACCCTTCTCCACGCGGAATGTACATATCTTTTCTTACCATCTGGTTGATAGGGGTGGAAACACGAAGGGTTTAGGCATCAAAGAAAATACATCACATAGCATGGTGAACTCCTCTAGGCCTCGTTTGGCACAATGGTTTTCTAGTGGATCAGGGTGTACTACGTATTAATTATCCTAGAAAATCCTAAGATCCCCGCAATTTTTTCGTAAACTGTTCGGTCAGCCGGGTTTGAAAGGTCTCATCTCCGGATATCCCCGTGAAAACTGTAACACACGCGTAAATCGAAACGCAAGGGACTACTCGCGTTTATGTCGCTCACTCGGCTGACTGCTTTTCCCCGATTTATCCCCACAGGAAGCTTGCGGTGTAGCCATGCTCGCTCCAGCAAATCCAGTTTCGATAACACTTCTGAACCTTCTCTGGCTCGTTGCTCTTTCTGTGGTTGGTTGGAGGCTGAATTTCTTCGCGGTAATATTTCTGGCATGTACTTTCCGCCAGCCGGTGAGGCTCATTGTTTTCTCCAATCCCAACTAGCTCAGATAGGCCATTACACTCAGCGCGTCGGAGTGTTTTCACCCAGAACACTACTATAACTAGTGGAATGCCCGTGCTTCGCCACGGTATCCTACCTTATATCTAGTGTCACACATGATTACACGTCTAAACAATGCACACAAATATTTAAGTATGTAGAAAAAAACACATAGCAAATATTCCAAATATTTAAGTTATAAAATGCAAGGACCAACACTTCATTCCTCATTTTAAGAGCCATTTTTCCTCAACGTGTCTAAGGTATTCTCGCATAACATCAGTAATATTATCATCAACTGCATTTACATGGTATTTGAGTACGAGTATCAAAACATTCTTCATCAACTCATAGCCATCCCGCAGAAGCAGCCTATCATATAATACTCACGGTGCAAACTCGATAAAAAAATCTTTTACCATTTCATGAGGGCATAAAACTAAAAACTAAGCCAGAAAACTAAATTACCTAGCAAATCTATCAAAAGCTTGTGTGATTCGGAAGCTAATCCCAGCTTACGATGTATCAATAAATCAGCACATCTATGATAACTTAATCTTTACTGCTACATCCATCATGAAATATAAGACATGCATTTTCACATGGTTTTGATGCACAACTTTAACTACTAATATATACAAAGTTAGATGATTTAGAATTTTCAAGGCTTTTCTTATCTTGCAAATCTCTTTCATTCACATATATTTATGCAAATTTTGTATGTATATTATAACTATAAATCAGAGTTAGAATTATAAGTTTTTTGACCACCAAAATTTAAGTCACTACGGCAAAGACTGACATTGCCGTGCGGCACTTTGCACGGCAAAGACCGCTGTACGCACGGCAAAGGCTTTGCCGTGCGTGCACGCACGGCAAAGACTGCCCGGCAAAGCGTGCGACGGCAAAGGAAACGTTGCCGTGCGCATCGCCTATCTGCACGGCAAAGACCGTTGCCGTGCGCCCAATTCTTTGCCGTGCGTGCGATACTTTGCCGTGCGGCGGAGCGTTGCCGTGCGTCCGGGACTTTGCCGTGCGCGGTGACATTGCCGTGTGGCTCCTCCTTTGCCGTGCGTGGCAACGTTGCCGTGCGCTGTGTCCGTGCCGTGACCTTAGCTTTGCCGTGCGGCAGAGGGCCAGCCCGCACGGCAAAGGCCTTTGCGACAGACCCTCCAGGACCTCCCGGGAGCACGGGCTTGCGCCACGTGGCGCCTTTGCCGTGTGTATGCACACGGCAAAGTGACCAAATGTCCTTTGCCGTGTGCATACACACGGCAAAGGCCCCTGGTTTTTTCATTTTTTTTCTGTTTTTCTTTAATCCCTGCATTTCAAAATTGCATTTCACATATATATAACATATACAACATATATATTCACCATAGCATCACCAAACACATGAACAACACCACAAATACATCGAGCACACATAGTTTATGCATAACAAGTGCAATGTCCATTATTACAATCCATAACAAGTGCGAACAATCCATAACAAGTGCGAACAATGCATTACAACGACGACGAGTGCACGAAGACCATGCCATCAACCTTGTCCTCCTCCGCTTCCGCCGGCCTCATCGTCATTGCCTTGTGACATATAAACCCTAACCCTAACCCTAAACCCTAAACCTAAACCTAACCATAAATACTTACCCTTTAACCTAAACCCTAGCCCTGGCCCCTAAACCCTAGCC
This sequence comes from Lolium rigidum, assembly GCF_022539505.1. Taxonomy (NCBI): domain Eukaryota; kingdom Viridiplantae; phylum Streptophyta; class Magnoliopsida; order Poales; family Poaceae; genus Lolium; species Lolium rigidum. The sequence continues at coordinate 91,709,319 of NC_061514.1, read as the reverse complement.
CTAACCCTACACCTAACCCTAACCGAGAGACCAGAGCACACCGTCGATCGTGTGATAATGGCTCTAGCTGCTGGTATATGTGCCAAAGGGTCCCAATCTTTGGTTCTCCATGTGTATATGTACTAAACAAATCTAAAAGAATGAAAAGTTACATTGGTGCACCCTCGCGCGGAGAAATCTAGGGGGTAGACCCGCCGGGGCACACGTTCCGCTGTTTTGGGGGAGGAGGGGAGAACGACCGCCGGAGCACCGAACCCCACCAAACCTTGCATGTGGACCTATTCTATGTTTCAAAGTGTGATGCTAGGTGTAATTCACCAAATGGTGCATGGCATGGATCCCCGCGGTCCGACATTCCTCACCTTCGGGCGATAACACTTAACGCATTCCCGGACGTGTACGGTGAAGTGTCCCGCCGCGGGTATATCGGGGGCTAGACTGTGCCAAAGGGTACCACACATGATTTTCCATATGTCCATGGACTAAACAAACCTAAACCTATGAAAAGGTATATTGGTGGAACGTCGCGCGGAGAAATCTAGGGGGTAGACCCGCCGTCCCGCTGTTTTGGGGGGGAAGGAGGGGGACGGCCGCCGGAGCACCGGAACCCCGATATATGTGGGGGATGAGCATGGAGACTAATTTTGTATTTCACATAGTGTAATAAATAGTCATCAAAAAGAAAAACTAATTAACAAAATAAATATAAGTAGTAGATGAAATAAAATAGTTAGAAAAACAAAAAAAAGTATAATGGCGCACGGCAAGGGAGAGGCGCACGGCAAAGGACCCTTTGCCGTGCAACTTGTCCGTCCGCACGGCAAAGTTTGGCCGCACGGCAGTGCCCAGTGCCTTTGCCGTGCGCTGTTTCTTTGCCGTGCGGCTTGCAGGGACTTTGCCGTCCCAAAATCTTTGCCGTGCGCTTCTCCAATTCTTTGCCGTGAGCCCCTTCTTTGCCGTGCGCCATATCTTTCTTTGCCGTGATATGTTTCTTTGCCGTGCGCTGCGCTAATACTTTGCCGTGCATTTTTTCGTTGCCGTGCGCTCTTTCTGCTACGCACGGCAAAGAAATCTTTGCCGTGCAGCAGCTCACGGCAAAGTTTGGCTGCACGGCAGCGCCTGATTTTCCCGTAGTGAGTATACCTTATATTTTGGATGGAAGGAGTATTTTAGAAAATAAAAAACTTGAGCTAATTTCCACTGCCCACATACTTTCTAAGGATGGCTTAAAGCTTTGCGATCGTTGCCATGTCCCTGTCTGTTAGTATTCACATCGATCTTTTCTAGGAACTCAACTCAACACGTAGATAAAAGTAAATGGGAAGATAATAGGACCTGAATCATCCACTCTAACCTCGGTAGCTAGTGCATGATTCCTTCACCCCTTACCTTGCCATGGAATCTGAACCTAACAATATCCATGTCGCAGTTGATAGCTCTTCAGGTTATTGTGCAGTCTTGATGTTCACTCATCGACTCCACCTTCTATAGGCAGACGTGAATCGGCAGCCGTTGTAGCCTCACCGGGCAAGCATAACACACCACGGGAGCCTGCATATGAGCCACTCATGTTTGCATCGATTACTTTGTGGATGGATTTTTAATAAAATGGTTGTGTGCATCGATTGATGCAGAGGCCGGGAAGCCCCATTTCTAAGAAAAACGTATGTCTGCACCGATAACTCGGTATGCCACGTATGAGCCATGATTTTTTGCGGTGCCGGATGTAGCATGGCCGCTCCCTAGCTAGCGAGCTAGCTCGATGTGTTTGGTCTCCCTCGTAGCTAGATAGCTCAAATGCAAAAAAAAAAAGTTAGCTCTCATACTTCACTATGATACAATATTAACCCTAGTAGTACTATTATATGAATTAAAATGATTTATACCTTGGCACTATGATTGTATGGTAGCTTTCTCTTATAATGTTGCATGATATCGACCATGTAATATTTGTCTAAGGGTCACAGGAGGGAACTACCGTCGGAAATTCGGTAGTATATACGGCGGAAAGTGACATCCCGTGTTCGGTGCACTATTGTATGGAAGAGGGGGATAAGAAGGGACTCACAAGCTTAACAAGTAACCATGGGGAAATCCCTTAATTGTAATGGATCAATAGGTGGCTTGCCGAAGGTTGTTGCAGTGGTTACCCAGGGATGTTACATATTCCAATTCGAGCCTTTTCCACACACACGAGAGCTAAGATATGAGTTATCTAGTTTGTGTCTTTAGTTAATACTAGCGGTGGAACCAACAACCCGTGAGAACATTTTAGTTTTATCGCAGTTCAAACACGATCTTTAGTTGCATTTACATTCTTCAGTTTCAGTTATTTACTCTACAAAAACACATTACAAAACCTTTTTCTATTTTAATCCTTCTCTTGAAATTTGAGACAACTTTCAGTAATTTTAGATAAATAGTAACAAGGGGTATGAAGATCATTATTAGTAGCTCCTGGTGATTCAATACTCTTATTTTGAAACTAGCTACAACTAATTTATGTTCTTGCAGTCATCACATCCAGACCCATATGAGGAGCAGCGCAATGTTCATATTATTCGTGCATAACACGCCGAGCAACCACATTTTTTGGGTCTACAAATGTCGACCTATTGACAATGTGATATTTATGCTTCGGGCCAGAACCTTCCCAATAGAACCAAGATCTACGCGTGTCAAACTTGGCACGAATACCATCTTGCAGCAAGAACAAACCCATATAAGGAAAGCATTAGATAGCACCAGTCATCCACCCGAGGACAACAATCTGCTTCGCCACGGTTCAGTTTTGCCTGCTAAATGCGGACAATGAACAACCATTGGTCCATGGTCAAACACCATCCGAGATAGGAAAACCTAGGTACATAAAGGGAAAGGCCCATAGCTTACAGTTGGCATATTAGCGACCCTTTGCTGCTCCACCATAGGCTGCCCCATCACAATTACTTTCCATTTGTGGTAGTTGATATTTAAACTAGACACATTTTCGAAGCTCATCAGCAGGAATTTCAGGTTTCTGATGTTAGTGTGTGTCGGCCACATATTGTAGATGTGAGATACCTCGGTGAACTAAGTGGGCACTACTCCATGTATTTTTTATGATGCGCTTGTTGTAGACAAAATTCCTGGCAACGGTTCTTTAATGAATTTAAACAGTTGTAGTGAGAGAGGGTCCCCTTGGTGCACCCTTCTCTTATTTATGAAATAGGTTCCACTTCTCCGTTGATAGGTATCGCAGTCTGGACACCTACGACCAACTGTGAGATCCTATGAGTGTAAACTTCATCTAAAGCTTTGCAACAAAGCACCTCGGAGAGGAAGTCCTAATTGACCCCGTCGTAAGTTTTTTCGAAGTCCAGCTTGAACAAGGCACCTCACATTTTCTTCGCTTTCAGCGCATGCACAATCTCTAGCTGTGCAAAGGATTGTTCGGGATAAAAACGGCCTTTAATGAAGGCAGTGTATGTTGGGTTGATAATCCGGTTGGCCACCAACCCCAGACGGAAGGCAAACGCCTTGGAAATGACCTTGCAGATCCCATTTATCGGTGCAATCGGTATGTAGCATGAGATGGATTCAGCTCCTAGAACCTTTGAAATGAGTGAGAGAAATCCAAAGTTGAGGCGTGACGCATCAATCCTCCCAAGGATGAATTTGTTAAGGATGTGAAGAACTCCACATTTAACGGGCCAGGATTTCTTGAAGAATGAGATCGGGAACCCGTTTGTAGGAATGCAAGCGGCGTCCCATAAATCGTCCCGCAAAACAAAAACTAGGCAAAAGTGTGATGTGTTGGATGATAAAATTAAAACCAAGTTAGGAAAAACCATCCGTCTGCATCCCGCTCCGCTTGCAGCCCTACCATTCAGACCCGAGGCTATGTTTACCTTAATATCATTAACCACCAACTCTAGTTCGTCTTCTATGGAAGTGGGTGCCAGGATGTTGTTCTCCTCCTCGGAAACTCGACTCGCGCTACCCCATGTGGCAGGAGGGAGCCCACAACTTCTATTGACATAGGGGCATCAACTATGTTGTCCACAAGATCTATCCACAAGCAAAAAGTAGTGCATAAGATTATCCATATACATAGTGCAGGTTGTCTACAAGAAGAAAAACTTATGGGTGACCTACAAGTTTGTGGGTTGCCCGCAAGCATTAGAAAATAATTTATCTCTTCTTTCTCTCTTATGCATGATAGTACACCATAGCATATGTAAGTCTCATCTTGATGCTAAGGTTCAATTCATACATAGTGAGAGTTTTGACAAGACAAGTGGGATCCAGCTTATAGCAAAAGCTCACCTTATACATAGGTGATGCCCTAAGTGCTCAACAACTCTCTATAATACGCACAAACATGCTCTTGGATCTATGCTATAAGTAATGTGGCCGTGAGGGGTGGTGAGGGATGTCATATTGCATTTGTGGTGCCTCTTGTTTGCCACCGCGTGAAAGTAGGTTATATTAGTGTCCCCTTAGAGAGCCCAATTCAACCGGCTCCGTTCCCGCTTATTCTTCTTCTTGGATATACATCTGCAGTGGTTGTCAAAATCTTATGGCCCAATCCACCTCTCCCAAGCCCACCAAGTCCGCTCACACATCCAGGTTTGCGATCCGGCTGAGGAGGTTGGCTCTCTGATGCTTGGTATGGTGACCCAAGTTACGACTCCAACCACGCAGCTTCTAGCACAACCTAGAACTCATTAGAGCAAGTTTAATAGTAGAACTTGCTGTTGGCTATAAGATAATGCTACGTCATCTATACCTAACTTATACTAGTCAATATATACAATAATTGGCTATAATAATACACTACTTTATTGGTATATAACCTACCTCTCATCCTCACAAAGTAACTAGAAGTACGTGCTGTTTCCTCCATATATGCAAAAATGCCACATAGTCGAACTATAAGCCCTAAAGCCCACTACTGTGCATGTTCTTTAAGTTTCGCTAGTCAATAATATCAGTGCCCTGGGCAACAAGGGAGTTACAGAGGAGGTTGCCTTCCTGATCGGGGCAAGGCTTTGTTTCTCGTGAAAAATGATGCCAGAGTGTGACAAATAGTATCAAACCCGTGGATATGCTGCTACGTATAATAATCCAGTTTGTTGAAAGACGATACATACACGAATAATTATTGGAAAATAAAACATTGACCCAGAATAGAATGACTAAGACATCACTTGATTCAAATGCTTTGCAAGCTTCCCAACAAAAGCCACATATCCGGACATCCGCTTAGGACGATTCATTTCTTGCAGAGCTTTGCCCTGTGTTTCTTCCCAAAACGATGGTGTAGCAGCGTTGTACTGTTGTCACACAGCAAACTGCAGACCTCGCAGAAGTACAAAGCCGGTTGCTTCTCCACCATTTCCGAGCCTGCATTCTTGCCTTTAGAGCCATCGAAAGGTAGTGCATTTGCAGTCCTCCAACTGCTCTCTTTCGCAAACTTGCCTTTGCCGAGTATCGCCTCTATCTTCTGATGGTGCCTGCTGCTTCTACAATGACCCTCAAACTGAGATTCAGAGTTACATTTGGCCTCGCACATTGTACAATTCCATTTTGAGTACGGTTCTTGGTTCTTGGCAACTAGCGGTGGATTGTTTTTCTCTTGCATGACTTTCTCTCCTAGGACCTGAATGTTCAGCTGGTGTCTCGTGCTTGCAAGATGGTTATTCAGGTCTGATTCAGAGGTACAGTAAGCATGACAAACGCCGCAGATCCATCTTGAATCCGTATTCAGCTTTGCTTTCTGTGACTCAGAATCCCTTGCCATGCTCTTGCTTTGTACAAGCAAGGATTGAACTTTTTCTCGGTGTCTTATGCCTATTAGATGGTTCTTCAAGTCCATTTGACAGGTACAAGTAACTTGGCAAATGCTACAGCTCCAGGCTGATGGTAGCTTCTCTGAATTCCTGGGCACATTGATGCAACGTCTTTTTGCTTCCTGCATGCCATCCTTATTGCCTTCTACATATGTGGCTGCGATGTTCTTCTGGTGTCTTTTGCCTTTGAGGTGCGCCTCCAAGGTCGATTGGGACGTACCATTGGCCTGGCAGGTACTGCAACTCCATTTTATTGAGGATGTTTTCTTCTGCTCTGTACCAAGAGAAGGTTCTACTGCTGATTTCGCCTTCTGATCACATGCCTTAGTTGCTGGGTCCAGTGTTGCTACACTTGACAAGTGCTTCTGCCCAGCATAATGCTGATGTAGGTTCTGCTCACTGGTTGCTTTCTCCTTCGTATCTGGTATCGTTATTCCTGTTAGCTCCCACTTCTCCGCGTGCAATGTCTTACTTGGTGGAACAACCTGTTACATTTTTTGACTAGACAATAAGTGAACTTATGAATTCGAATAAGGAGAGGAAACTTGCTAAAGTAACCGATGCAGTTTTAATAAGCCATTAGCTAGTTGACTTGTAAAAATAGTGCAGAGTAACTTTCCATGCAAAATAGTATGAAATTTGATCAGATCAGTAGTAATTGAATGAAAAACACGGGCCGTAAACTTGTTCCTACTAATATCTTACATTTTTTACATGTAAATTTTCTACCAGACTGAGGCATTGTGAATGTTAATTTGTGATCACAAGTTCAGAGGTTCCTATCTCACAAGGAGTTTGATTTCGGTTTGGAGATTCATTGCTTTGAATAGTAATCTGAGATGTCAAGAAAAAACAGATGACACATGGGAAGAGAACAAGATGCATAGGCTGTAGTCACCTTATTGGAGTCCGGAAGCTTATGCTCATCAAACTCTTGAGCCATGGGCTGCTTGGCGATGAAAGGCCATAGCTTCTCTGAGTTCTTTGGCACATTGATGCCATGTGATTTTGCTTCCTGTGTGGCGACGTTCTTCGACATGCCATTCATATCGCCTTTTACACATGCGGCTGTGATGCTCTGCTCGTGTCTTTTGCCTTTGAGGTGCGCCTCCAAGGTCGATTGGGATGTACCATTGGCCTGGCATGTACAGCAACTCCATTTTATAGAGGATGATTTCTTCTGTTCTGTACCAAGAGAATGTTCTGCTGTAAATTTCTCCTTCTGATCACTTGCCTTAGTTGTTGGGTCCAGTGTTGCTACATTTGATAAATGCTTCTGCCCATCAAAATGCTGTTGTAGGTTGTGCTCACTGGTTGCTTGCACCTGGCAGACAGTGCAATTCCATTTCATCGGTGGTTTCGGCTTCGTAACTGGTATCGTTATTCCTGTTAGTTCCCACTTCTCCGCAGGCGGCGCCTTACTCGGTGGAAGATCCTGTTTGATATTTAGAGTAGACCACGAATATGTGATGTGAACTATTGAAAACAAGGGAGAGAAACTTGGAGTATGATGCAGCTTTATTAGGGCGTTAGCAAGTTGACTTGTAAAAACAGTGCAGAATAACTTGCCAGAACCAGAAATTTCATCAGACAAGTAGTATATTACATAGATTGGCAGGAACCGTGCACCTACTGGTATATTACACAGTAGTTACAACAAAAATCAAGTTGAGAAAATGGGCAGCTAACATGCTCCTACTAGTATCTTACATACTAGTACATGCATATACAAATCCTAATCAGATCCAGGCATTGTGAATGTTAAATTGTTAATATGTGATAACCAGATAAGAGGTTTATGATTTCAGATTCGTAACTCTGAACGGTATTCTAAAATATATAAAAACAAAAGGATAACCCATGGAAACAGAGCAAAATGCACAAGCGACACCCACCGTATTGGAGTTCGGAAGCTTATGCTCATCAAACTCTGCACTCTGCTGAGAGATTGGCTGCTCGGCGTTCAACAGCCTCAGCTTCGACCGTCCTGCATCCGCGGCAGCCACGCCATGCCATGGCATTGGCATTGGCATCTGCGTTGTCTGTGTCTTTGTGGCGGTTCCCAGGGCCATAGCACGCTCTATCTGGGCCACCTCGGATTCAATGATCCCCTGGCGAAGGCGGGCCATGTGGAGCTGCGAAAGCAGCGCGTCCTACCAAACCCAGGTTTGTAAATTTTGGATTTGTGATGAAAGAGAACAAAAAGCACAAGGTGCACTCACCTTATTGGAATCTGGCAGCTTATGCTCATCAAATCCTGCATTTTGCCCAGCCATGGGCTGCTCGGCGCTGAACGGCCACGGCTGCAACCGTCCAGCATCCGCGGTGGCAACGCCATGCCATGGCATTGGCATGGGCGTTTTCTGTGTCTGGTGGCCACCGGTGGCGACACGCAGGGCCATGGCACACTCTATCTTGCCCAGCTCGGCTTGGATGATCTCCTGGCGAAGGAGGGCCATGTGGAGCTGCGAGAGCAGCGCGTCCCTCATCACCAGCATTGGCTCTCGCTCTCCTGCACCAGCATCATTGTGCAGCTATTAAATAAATGGTCGGCGTGAGGAAAAAACTCCCACTCATTTGAACAAGAATGGTACATCTGATTTAAACTAGCAAGGTGCTACTACTATGATAGGATGGACATAGTTCTATCGATGGAAGGGGAACAGGTTTGCAAGATTTCTTTTCGACAGGAAGATGAACAGTGTGCGGAATCTTTATGTTCTGCCCCAACAAACAGATCCGAATCTCCTTCGAGAAACAAAGGAATGAACGGATCCCAATCACACATACCCTACTGCTGTACACCTGGCGTCAGTATTATAATTTCTCCAATGTGGAGACTAGGTGGTATTGGATGATGCTTGTGACGAACGAAAGACAAGACGAACCTGTTTCCTTGCTGGAAACTGAGGCTTCCACTTGTAAGGAAAAATGTGAAATGTCTGAAAATCGCAAGGCACAGCCGCGGTGCAGATTCTAGAGTTCTTGACATGTGATTACGACAATCGCAACGCATCCGAACCCAAGAAAGCTGAAGGAGAAAAGGTCCCCAGCCAGAGAGATCGAGGTTAGTACCGTGAGCCGGAGGAGGGTCGGGGAAACGGTGGCCGTCGCCGGCACCGCCGGTTGCTGGGCCTCGGCGGGAGAACTCCATCGAGAGGAACTGGAGATCGAGGCCGGTGGTTTTGTTCTGGCGAGGAGAGCAACGGGCGAGATATAAAGAAGTGCGCAGAAGGCTGCACCAACGTGGGAACTTGCGCCCGACGCTCGCAATGACTGGGCGACTTGGGGCGGTTTTGCTTCCCAACTGCGGAAGAGAATTTGAACGGCGGGGGCGACGCGTGCGTCCTAGCCAAACTTGAAATAAATGGCATCTTTCTGAAGCAAAAATAAAAAATAAATTCAGCAACGGATCAAGCATAGAATGTGTACAGAATGAGCTACAGAATATGTTCAGACTGAAGGCATGTTTCCGTTTCGAGAGCAACATGATCAGGAACCGCGTCTCAACTTCACCCTCCAGCAGCAGATCAGCGGGCAAGGCCTCACTTGATTGCCAGCATTTAACTGAAAGGGAAGAAAACTTTTCAAACAAAGTTACGGGCAATAGGTGTGACCTGACCAGTAAACCAAAACCTGTCCGATTCTTCTGACAAAAAAAGACGGGAATGATTGATCAAGGGGCACACTCAAACCATGGAGCAAGTGGAGTTGCAAAAGAAATTCCTTTAGAACCTGGTACTGTAGTACTTTGCTATGGAAAGAAGTACAGCACAAGGTAGCTCTTGTACAATTGTAGTATTACAGCTACTGTCATAGAGCCTATAAGCTCAGTCGATCAGTAGTAGAAACAAAAGGACCCCTTCCCTTTTTTCAAAAAAATAAGGGAACTACTGTACTCCTTTCCAGTTACGTTGCAGTAGTTTCTACTTTCTAAACATGGATGGATGGAACATTCACAGCTAGTGAGACAGACCAAAGACATGCACACAGCCAGAAGTTTCTTCACCCACATCACCCTAAAGAGACCACCAACATGTGCGGTCGCAATGCCCCGTGCTGATATCATCTACAGGTTAGCATGGTAATCATACACCGACCTGTGGTACTTGAACCATCAACTTGGCCATGGACAACCAAGTCAATGGCGTGCCAGAAGATTCTCCCGGTGTTTCTTTCCAGCGAGATGCGACTGCATCACCTTCTGACTGGTGCACTCCACTTTGCAGAGCTTGCAGAAAGGAAACCTTCTGTTGCCCATAAACTTGTTCTTCGGGTCTTCACCCCTGCGGTCAATGGCACACTTGCCGCCTTCTTCTGTGTTCAAGGCCTGCGAGCTCTCCTGGTGACTCCTGCCCCTGAGATGGTTCCGCAAGTCAAATCCAGAGGCTTCGTGCCTTGCTCGCAATGCTGCGAGTTTCGACTGGTGTAGCTCGCCTTCTTTGTGTTCCGTTAAGTCTTCTTCACAGGTTAAGTTCGCTTGGCAGAGGGTGCAACTCCAATCGTCAAGTGGCTTGTGCCTCTTTGCTGGTGGAGTTATCATGGTCGGTTTGAAAATCGGCCTCTTCAGCACAGAGGGTGTGATTTGCGTTCTAGTCTGCTCCATACAAAGTTTGTTTGAACAAGAGAGTATTAGTATAAGGACTACATGTAAAAAAAAGTCAAGTAAGGACAAGTGAACTAGTTAAGTTTTACAGATGAAACAGGATTAGTAAGCTGCACACCTTGCCTAACTAATAACTGAATCGATTATTAATAAACGATTTTTTTCCTGAAATGGCATTAGTAAGCTAAGTTGGTACTACCTCTGCTTCATGTTTCCTATATATATATATATATATATAGCTAACATAGATGTTGATCAGCTAAAAAGTAAAACCCTCACTATTTTAGCTAACCAATTGTCCATATCATCCTACTAGCATTTATTAATGATACTATATCTTTACATGCAATATATACACGTTATCTATTTTTTCAGCCATGTGATTATCCACCGCACCAATTTTTATTCGCCAAATACACAACAATTTCACGTCCATTAAATTTAGGCAACTTTTACGGTACCTTTTACAGTTTTACTAACCACCACAAGTGAGTAGTATGAATTAAAATCTAACCGTTGATTTATAGGGGCAACGTGGACTTCTAAAGTAGAAAGTCATTTATTGGCAGCCAGATCCTGATTTTTTATTCCCGAGTTCACCTCTGAGTAATACTACCTTCTAAATTTGTGTAGCTCCCTATCAATTATTCCTACATGAGAATTCAGAACCAACTCGACGGCGTTAATGTGTGCATGGCAGCCAGCTGGCCCCACAATGGAAAATTTCATGGCCACAGAGCTAGCTTGGTCACTCTTATCTAATAATGGCGACTGTAAAATCATATTATGTTAATTAGTTTTAGCTTCCCCCAAGATCTGACAAGTTCAGCAGATTGAATTAAGAACAACACCGCGTCATGAAATAGCCAGGACCTGCCGGCAATACTGTAGGCCCTATGTGTCCTTCCTTTTTTAACAGGATTTGTTTCTTTGTCGTTGTAGAGGTTTCCTATTTTCAGCCTGCATACACTACTACTACTACTCCCGATTTAGCCACTAGTATCTTTTGTACTACTCACGTCTTAGATCAACGAAAATAAACTGTCTAAATCCAGTTGGGGGTACCATAAAAGTCCACTAAATTTAGCCTCTCAAGTATTGTTACTCTACCAGTTGAATCTTGCATGTTTATATAGACAACTTCATATTTCACGCGTCTTATATACCCTTTCATTTAAAAATTTAAGTTCAACGCCTGTGTATCATCACCTAATTGCATCTCCTTATCTTTAAAAAAATCTTTACTGCCTTGAACACCTCCTCTTTAAAAACCAACCATTTTTTGTGGAAGAAATTTGGCTGGAAATCCATCTGGCACAGGACCCACTTTAATGATGTCCCTCTAGAGTCTGCTTTTGATATGCCGAGCTGCTTTTTGAAGGGGCATTGTATTCAAAGTGGCTGCAATGTTTCACATTTGTATTCAAAGTGGCTGCAAGGTTTGACATTTGTATTCAAAGTGGCTGCAAGGATGGTGCGTCATCTTGATTAAGACCACAAGACAATATTTACAGTGTTATAACAGAATTCAGACAACTGAAATATTGCAAACGTTCCAAGAGCAAATGGAAGCAAGAAAACGAAGACAAATTAAAGGTGAAGCCACTCACCTCGTTGAACGCTACTATCTTATGCTCATTAGATGGGGATTTTTCCTTCACAGGCAGCACATGAGGTGATTGCATGTGTTCATCGGTATCATCTCTGAAGGTGGGCTCTGCAGGCTTTTGTTGTTCACGGTTCTGGATTCCACTCTCCTTCATCAGCTGCTCGGCATGGCTGTCCTTCTCTTCTGCCTTGTGTTCCTCACCCAAAGCTTCACGCGTTTTCTGTCTTCTCTGTATTTTGTTCTCCATCAGCTGCACGGTATGGCTGTTTTTCGCTTCTGCTTCGTGTTCCTGACCAAGGGCTGAACGCTTTGGTTGTTCACTTCTCTGGATTTCACTCTCCATGTCATTGTTGCTGATGGGATGCAAACGTGGCCGATGAGAAGACTCAGGTGTTGATTTTGCGGTGAGCCCTGCAGCTTCCTGCCTTGATTGCAACACTTCAAAATTCAACCGGTGCAGCTCGCCTGCTTGGTGTTGTGTTAAGTCTTCGTCACAGGTCAGGTTCATTCCAAGGGCGCGATTCGATTGTTCATGTGGCCTGTACCTGTTTATTCTCATAATTGGTTTCCTTTTCACCCCACAGGTAGTGATCTGGGTTTTACGCTGTTCCATAGAAAGTTTGTTCAGACTACAGAGCAATAGTAAAGTAAGGACTAGTGTACAAGGTGGGTAAACCCTGGTACTACATGCTACGTACCTATCAAGTTTCGCAAATGAAGTTTGGAGAAGAGCATGCCAAAAAAAATGTTAAAATACACACCCACAGAACTTGCCTAACTAATATAACTTTAATTGTTAGTAGGAAACTAAGAAGATTTTTGTTGACATTGGATTAGTAAGCTAAGTAGGTATCTTATTTGTTTTACTTTTTTTATCAGCTACAACTTACGCATGGAAAACATTCCAACGGAAAATCGAAGCAGAAACAAATTTAAAAGTGAAGCCACTCACGTCGTCAAACACTTGTCTCTTCTGCTCATTAGGTGGGGATTTCTCCTTGGCAGCCAGCGCATATCGATGAGATAATTGCCTTGGTTCACCGATACGCTCGTTGATGGTACGCTCTGCAGGCTTTGGCTGTTCACTGCTCTGTATTCCACTCTCCTCCATGGGCTGTGCGGCATGTCTGTCGTTCTCTTCTTCGCCATGCTCCTGACCAGAGGCTTCATGCTTTGGCTGTTCACTTCGCTGGATTTCACTCTTCATCAGCACTTCATGGTTGTCCTTCACCTCAGCTTTTCTTTCCTGACCAATGGCTCCACGCTTTACCTGTTCACTCTTCTGGAATTTGTTCTCCATCACCTGCACTGCATGGCTGGCATTCGCTTTTGTTTCGCGTCCGTGGCCAATGGCTGCACGGTTAGGTTGTTCGGTTCTCTGGATTTCACTCTCCAGCACTTCTTGGTTGTCCTTCACCTCAGCTTTGTTTTCCTGACCAACGGTTCCACGCTTTACCTGTTCACTCTTCTGGAATTTGCTCTCCATCACCTGCACTGCATGGCTGGTATTCCCTTTTGTTTCGCATCCCTGGCCAATGGCTGCACGGTTAGGCAGTTCAGGTATCTGGATTTCGCTCTCCATTAGCACTTCATGGTTGTCCTTCACCTCAGCTTTGTTTTCCTGACCAGCAGCTCCACGCTTTACTTGTTCACTCTTCTGGAATTTACTCTCCATCACCTGCACTGCATGGCTGGTATTCCCTTTTGTTTCGCGACCCTGAACAATGGCTGCATGGTTTAGCTGTCCACTCCTCTGGACTTCACACTCCATCAGCTGCATGGCATGGCTATCCTTCGCTTCTGCTTTGCGTTCCTGACCAATGGCTGCATGCATTGGATGTTCAATTCTATGGAGCTCACTCTCCATGAACTGCACTGCATGGCTGGCATTCGCTTTTGCTTTGCGTCCCTGGCCAATGGCTGCACGGTTAGGCTGTTCAGTTCTCTGGATTTCACTCCCCATCAGCACTTCATGGTTGTCCTTCACCTCAGCTTTGTTTTCCTGACCAACGGCTCCACGCTTTACCTGTTCACTCTTCGGGAATTTGTTGTCCATCACCTGCACTGCATGGCTGGCATCCGCTTTTGCTCTGCGTCCCTGGCCAATGGCTGCACGGTTAGGTTGTTCAGTTCTCTGGATTTCACTCCCCATCAGCACTTCATGGTTGTCCTTCACCTCAGCTTTGTTTTCCTGACCAACGGCTCCACGCTTTACCTGTTCACCCTTCTGGAATTTGCTCTCCATCACCTGCACTGCATGGCTGGTATTCCCTTTTGTTCCGCGTCCCTGGCCAATGGCTGCACGGTTAGGCTGTTCAGGTCTCTGGATTTCACTCTCCATCAGCACTTCATGGTTGTCCTTCACCTCAGCTTTGTTTTCCTGACCAACGGCTCCACGCTTTACTTGTTCACTCTTCTGGAGTTTGCTCTCCATCACCTGCACCGCATGGCTGGTATTCCCTTTTGTTTCGCGTCCCTGAACAATGGCTGCATGGTTTAGCTGTCCATTCCTCTGGACTTCACACTCCATCAGTTGCATGGCATGGCTATCCTTCACTTCTTCTTCGCGTTCTTGCCCAATGGCTGGATGCATTGGATGTTCAATTCTATGGAGCTCACTCTCCATGAACTGCATGGCATGGATATTCTTTGCTTCTGCTTCGTGTTCCTCACCAGTGGTTAGAAACTTTGGCTGTTCTCTTCTCTGGATTCCACTCTCCGTCAGCTGCACCCCATGGCCGTCCTTCAATTGTTGTTCCTGTTCCTGGTTAACAGCAGCTCGGCTCTCTGGTGTCACCTTCTGACTGAACAACACCGTCTCCGTTGGATTGGCAACGACATTGATGGCAGCTTGTACCAAGGCTTCAACTGCAGGCTCCTTCCTCAGTGACCAGCGTTGTTCGACATCAGGACACAATGAAGGAGCTACCACCAGTGCCCTAGATGAGCTGCCACATTCTTGCTGCTCAGCCTCATCAACTGGCCATTGCTGCAGCACTGGTGATGGTGACCGTTCAACGTGAGGGTAAAAAGGTATCACTGGCTCTGAGGGGTTCCCACACCACCAAGAAGTTTCCTCGCTTGACCGCGGATTCCGGTACAGGGTTTCTTCGGATTGATGCATCGAAGGCATGTCACCCCAAGCACCCCACCCCGCTGCAGGCATTGCTAAGCACGCTGTCATGGCGCGCTCTGTCTCAGCAAGATCACACAAGATCATATCCAGGCGGATGCGCTCCCTGTGGAACTCCCGCAGCAGCTCCCCCCTCCTGAACACCAGCGCCGCCATGTTTTCAGGTGCCGAGTGAGCGTCTCTGCCTTCCCATTGCCAATGGCAAGAGAACCGTCAAAAGGATCAGTATTTCAAAGGTCAAAGTATTCCTCTAACCTTGCATCATATATTATTGTTTTCAAGATATGGCGCATCATATATGTTGTAACATCTAAATTATAATCAGAAATTGGTGATCAGAACATCGTCCTATGGTCATTAAAATTAAGATATTTGGGGATTACCAAAGCTATCTTTTAGAGGACTTGCCACTCTTAAATGTAGGATCCAATATTTATTGCGGGATAGGATCCAATAATTGCTACTTTGAATCCTGAAATTGAACACAATCCGGGCAGAGGGCAGGATTATGGGTTAGGGCAGAGGTGACCGGCCTTCAGGCGTCACTACAATGCAAATAATGTTTTTATTTATCGACGTATCAGGTCGCATAAGCTTTTGTATTTTCTCTAGAAAAAAATAAAAATTGATAAATTATTATTTTAGGTTTGGCCACTCTACCAGAACAAAATCTCACGGAAATCCCCAAATTCTCTCTGCGAATTTGCCCAACTAGACTAGAAAAATGGTTACAAAATTGATGTGCCGGCGGTCACGACTCTGAACAGAAGAAAAATCGCTCTCGTCACACAAATCATAAAGAGGACTTGTTTTCTTCTTCTTGGAAAGAAGCGCTTTCAGAACATCCGTACAAAAGAAAGATTTGGTAGGCAGGGGGAGTTTCGTACCGTTCGGCGGCGGAGGGTCGGAAAAGCGGCGGCCATCGCCGTCGCCGACGCCGTCGACCGCGGCGGTTGATCGGCCACGGGCGGCGAACTCCATTGCAACGGCAGACGGCAGACGGCGGCGAGGTTTAGTTAGGGTTTCGGCTGCATTGGAGGGAAGTTTTGGTTTTGCCGTTCTGGGAAGAGAGGCGTACAGGGGAAGGAGACTACTCGAGCGTGGGTTAGTTGCTGAGATTAATTGCAACTCCCCCTTGTAGTTGGGCCCGCCAGTGCATGCCACATTGCCACCTGTGTCGCACCCGGCCCGTTGTAACTTGTATCTCAAATTCGGACTGCAACCGCCGCTTCTCAGAACATCTCCAACCGACCACGTCCTTCAAAACGTCCCAAAACAATTTAGAACGCCTGTCGGACAAAAAAAAATGTTCCCAGCCACGTCTCTAGCTGCGTCTCTTAAAGCCTCTTTTTGTCCAGCGTGGTTCGATACGGTGTCCGGCGCCTCGAGTCCATCCCTACCTCAGAGGGGACGTTCCGGGCACGCCGGACACAACAAAAAGCGAGGCAGGCTCCCACCTATCGATGACTATTTGCATAAACCGTTGATTCGCCCTTTTATTTCTCGTCGCGCCTTTCCTCCCGCGCCCCCCACCCCTCCACCGCCGCTGGATTTGCCGGTCGTTTCGACGGCTGATCTCTTCTGAGAGTCGGCACTGTCGTCGCGGATGGCACTCTCGTCGGACGTTTCGCCGCTGCCGCTTCGCCAGCGCGTCCCAGAACGCGGCGTCAAATCCGCCCCACCTCCGCGCACACAAGGTGTTCGACGACTTGCCAGGTAGCGCGATTGGCCGATGTTCGTTGTCTCGTCTGTCGCGGCGATTTTAACCATTGATTTTGCTTCAGACATGAATAGCAACGACGAGATGCTTGTCCGACTGCTGGAGGACGAGCAAGCCTTCGACGACGATATCCGGGAGCATTTGCTTATCATCGCGTCCCTCTAGGACATGTTTGACGCCGAGGCGGAGAAGAGGAAGAGGTCGCGCCGCAGAGGATCAAAGCCGGGGAGATTTGTGGGAGGTGATGCAGCCTTGTGTGATCATGCACAACATGATCATCAAGGATGAACCCAAGAATCATGCCAGGACACATGTTGGTCCCTATGAGTGTCAAGACCCTCTTGTGGAGGTTGATATGAGTTGCCTGCAGATTTTGCTGATTTTCTCGCCATGTACGCAAAGATCCGTGACAGCAATGTTCACGATCAACTTCAAGCTGATCTCATTGAGCATATGTGGAGGATCAAAGGATTATCAACAAATGTTGCGGCACCTTGATCTAGTCCCATTTATTACATTTGTTTAGTGGTTTTATTCTTTGTTGTATTTTAATTTGAAAACAATCTCCGCAACCATATTTATTTGTATGCTATATTGAATAAATGGTTGTATTTTCAAAAACCCTTTAAAGAAAGTTTGGGGGGCGCGTTCGGAGGACGCGGCTGGGGAGCGACGTCCCCCAAACACTCGATCCGTCGCCGTTTGGGGGACGGTTTTGGGGATGCGGCTGGAGATGCTCTTATAATTCGGACAACGCACCGCAGTTCTATTGTTCTTGCATATACTTTATATATGTTGATCATACAGTTACTTTATATATCAATTAAATTAATTAAACCAGAAATATATAAGTAACCTGCCAACTGTAATAGTTTTTTGGCAAAATATACTTCCTTGCTGGATTGGAGAAAGTATATTTTTGTCGGTCAAATTGATGGACTCAAAATGCATGCAGGTTTTGTAAACAATGAATGAGGGAGTCGTTTTGCGTAAAAACTATAAAATGGACACGCTTTCAAAAAGTCATGTTAGGGTCGTTGGTATGATCGAAAGATTTTATTTTGATAGAACTCGTACTTTTGGATGCGCCTTCAGACCGTTTGGGCCATCCCCTTGCTAGGTGTGCTTAATCTTTGTAGGGCGCGTTTGATTGCCTTCTCCTTGGCTCGTATCGGGCCAGCAATTTTCGGTTTTGGTTGTCTGGACCGAGCCGCGTTCTTACACGAACAGCTTCTGTCGTTGCCTATTCGACGGTACCTCGGAGGAGGGATCCTCACGAGGGGGAGAAGAAGTAGGGGCCATAGGGCGGAGTGCACACGGGACGGTGGTACGCGATTTACCCAGCTTCGGAACACCTGCACGATGACAGGGTCTACTGCTGCTTATCTGGAATTATCTGGGCGCTTTCGCGTTGTTACAATGAGTTGTGGTTGTGCCTCTAGGGCTCCCGGGATCCGGTTTATATAGGCGCACGGATCTAGGGTTTACATGGAGAGTCCTAGCCGGATTACAGGTTGCCTAACTACGGTACAATGTCTTGTCGTATACGTCAAGGATCCGCCTTCCATCTACGTCGTACTGGATCCGGGTTCCTAATGGGCCTCCACGGATCCGGCCTACTCCGAAGGTCGGTTGGAATCCGGCTTCCCCATCCTGAGCTGGACTTCATCCTTTATGATCTACAGCAACTGGGCCGCCCGATGGGTCACATGCCACATCACCATCTGTGGGTCATCCGGGCTTGCCGGATCTAGGCACTGTCGATGGTACACCCATGAAGTATACCCACAACAGTATCCCCCAGAGTTCTCCGAGATTCACCTCTTGTTTCCGCCTTGCCTAACGCTTCATGACTTCCGGCAATCTTGGTAACACGGAGAAACTTGAAGAACTCCAACTTCACGTTTTTCTTCTTTCCCAACTTTTAGTCGGAAAATATCTTCATCCCGCGGGACTTCATCCTTCGACAGTGTCATTGCAACATGTCTCCGGGTTACTCCCTTACGTGGACAAGAATTCTCAGTTTTTTCAAACTGTTACCCGGAACCAGCAAAGATTTCAAACGGTTCCGGCAGTCTTGGCGCCATTTTCGGGTGATTTGAGCGGTAACTTATCCTTAGCCATTTTTACCGTTAGGGTTTGTGATACGTGTCAATCATCCAACGACGCGACGCTTGCATTCCGACCACAGGATGCGGAGCACGAATCTCCTCCCCTCAGCCTATAAATATCCGCCGTTCACCCCGTTCACCCCATTCGCCCCCCTTTTCACCTCTCGCTCAGCGCCGCCTCCGAGCTTCCCCTCCGCTGTACCGGAATACACCGGAGTTTCGCCGGAGCCACTTCGCCGCCGTGAACTGTTCTTCGTGTTCTTAAGTTCGGCAAGCCACCGCAACGAAACCTCGCCGCCGGTGACTCCGACCACCACGGAAGCCATTCCGGTAAGCTCTCAAACCTTCATCTTCTCGTCGTAGCTGGTAGGGATGAACAGGGTATTTGTTACATTGGATCCGGCTAAGTTTCAGTCTCCTTTGCTCATTGATTTTGTAGATGTCTTCTTCGACTCCGCCTCCCTCCACCGAGCCGATCGCGGCAACACCAATCTCCTCCGCCCCTCCCCCATTCATCCCTGTTCAGCTGGAGCCCTCAAAGGATTCCCGCAAAAGCATTGAAGGGACGTCTGCCAACCCAGAAGAAAACGCGGGGGCAGAACAGATGGAGAAGAAGGCGGAAGAAGCTGCAGCTAAAAAATCCAAGGCTCGCAAGCGAGATAACGAAGCCAAAGGGAAGTGGTGGCCCTGCTTCACCACGGAAACTGAGCTCTGCAACCTCGAGGCGGAGGGTTTTATAAAACCCGGATCCTGGCGGAGAGTCTCCGTGTTGCGGTCAGAAACCCACCGGCGAGCAGCGACGGGCAACACTGTAGAGCCGGGAGGCTCCCAGGACTGCGGCTGGCCCTGGTCCCTCCGAGCGACGGCCCGCAAAGACTCGGCACGCACGTTCGATGCTCGGTGCAGGGGCGTGCCACCTGACCTATACCTGGTCGGGAAGGTGTTGGATGTGCCTCGCTTAGTTTCCTCGCATGGCATACACGTAAACATTAAATACGAGCCTCGATCGGCTCTCGAGGTTGTCCCGTGAATCGGCTCAAGGAGCCGATCCACCCATGATCCGTACGAGGTGTACGATCGGATGGTGGTCCCGCTTGATCAGAATAAAGCTAAAACGACCTACTACGATTTAGGGTTTTCACCGCATAATCGGAACATCCTACTCGTGATTGAGCCCGGCGGCCACGCACGGTGATCGTAAACCGACCCTAGACAAGGCCTAAAAACCAACACGAAGTTGATCCTCGGAACATCCTGTCTAGGGCTAGCAAACTACACCCTACGCGCCACTCGGATCCTTCAACCCGTTTGTAAGGCCTAACTATGCAGATATTAAACTAATCCTTGAAGAACAAGGAGCAATCATGACGGATCGGATCTACTAAATAATGATCAAGCGGGGTGCCGCCCTTACACCCAAGATAGGTGTAAGGGCGGCTAGATGTCTAAGGGTTGCATGGACGAAAGCATATGATACGATGAAACAATGCTAACCCTAAAACATCTATGATAACTACGTTGCTCGCCATCAACAAGGCTTCAGTACGAGCAACGCATGAACAGCGAATAAACGTGTACTGCCTAGATCGCAAGATGCGATCTAGGCAGCATGATGCTTACCCGGAAGAAACCCTCGAGACAAGGGAGTTGGCGATGCGCCTAGATTGGTTTGTGGTGAACGTGATTGTTGTTTATTTCATAAACCCTAGATACATATTTATAGTCCGTAGACTTTCTAACGTGGGAATAATCCCAACCGGGCACGAGCCAAACTCTATCTAATCGACACGTATCCTACTATGTTACAGATACACGGGCAAATTAGCCCAAACTTTGCATATAAGGCCGATTCATGTATTCCTTCCATGTATATTCTTCAAGCCCATCTCCAATCGCGGCCCACCTCTGATCCGGTCAAATTCTGGTGATAACACATGCCCCCCTGGTTTTGGAAATGACAATTCCAAAATCACTCTATTTTTCCTTCGTCGGGTCATGTCGTGGCAGAGCAGAACCGCTGCAGTATCCTTCATCATGATGCCTTGCCTTCTCGACTTCTATGCGCGATTTGATAGCTTTAACATCACTTCCTCGGAAACCGTAATGGCATTAAATCTCCACTATATCCCCTTTATTTAACCGTGCCGAACGGTTCGCCACTTCATCCTCTTGCTCTGTCCCGGCCATCGGCACCTAAAAAACCCTCTTTCCCTGTAGCATTTTGTCTTCCTCTTCCTCCATCTCCTCAGGCCTCTCTTTCCAATCTTCCTCCTCGAGCGAGCAGGAGTGGAACTTTGACCACGTGCCAGATGGCCCACCCGAAGCACTCGTCGGGTCAGATGGTGACTTACCTCTGACCGATGGGGAGGACGACCTCGAGTTCCTCATCAAAGGGGAGCTGAAGAGCGAGAGCGAAGACGACCTCCACTCCTGGGCGAACCCCACCTCCTCCGACGAGGAGGAGGAAGAAGAAGAAGAGGAGGAGGATGATTCCTCCTCCTCCGCTGGGTATCCGCCGGCGAAGCGCTTCCGCGCTTGGGCGGACAGCGAGGACGATGATGATGACGAGGAAGAAGAGGCTCCGGCCGAGGGCCGGGGCAGCAGCGACGAGGAACTCTCCGGAAGCAGCGCCGACGACGGCCTACGATGCCGACGACGAGGCCAGCGAGGATTAGTAATGTAGGACTAGTAGCTCCTGAGCAATCGGCTCTTCTTTTGTTCTTCCTTTCTTGAGCAATCGGCTCTTCATTGTAAAAAACCCCTTTATTAATGAAGAAGAAGTTTCTCAACTGATTTTGCCCTTTTACCAATTTTGCCGATTGCTAGAATAAGTTAACAAATCAAGAGCCGATGGCAGCGCATCGGACCTTGTCATGAAAAGCGAGTAAGGTCAACTCGGTTGTCCATCCAAATGGCAATCTGCGACTTGTCCGAAAAAGCAAGACTCAAACCCCCTGTCGCCGCTTGAACAGATCCGACCTACGGCCATATGAACCTCAGATATCAATCGCGCAGGTTGGCAACTGTAATGGATCCACGGGCAACATCACCCAATACTCATGCTATGGTCTCCGGCCTGAAGGGGATCCTTAACCGCTCCTTGCTGTCCGCACATAGCGCCCTGCTCCATTTTTCTCGCAGCAACGAAACGGCTCGACCCCGTAGATGGTGACGGCTTCCCTTTCGGGCTCCTTTCGAGCAACTCCGGTGGTCTTCTTTTGCAACAACTCATCGCCTTCGAAGAAGGTTATGATGCAGGGTCAGCCGATGACACCCCAATCGGCTTCTAAAAGCAGATCATCTGCCAGGTCAGCTGCCCCCCGAGCCTCAATCAAGGCGAAAACGGTGGTGAGGACACACGATTCAGACCAATGGACCCGAGCTTGAGCAAATCGGGAAAAACCACCATGCAGAGCCAGCCAAAGCCGAACACCTTTCTTCCGTTGAAAGCCGATGTTGCAGATGACCACCGACGGCTTGATGAGCAGAAGGCTACCTTGTACATCAAAACACTTCTGACAACACTGCTGAACTGGCAACCTTGTGCACAGAGTTAGAGGCCCTCGAAGCAATAATTTGTACTAGAGTCGATGGCTGTGCACCGGCTTTGCTCCTTAGCTCTAAAGTCGATGTCCGTGCATCGGCTGTACATCGTGAGAATTTTTTTTTACTGGCCGATTTTTCTATCGGCCCCCAATATTTCACTGCACATGCATCGCACATGTTCATCTGATTAGGTGCCCCCCGAGCCGAATCTGCCAGGTAACTGCGGATATCGGCTCTGTAGTTAGCCACGGCACTGTATTTGGACGTCGGCTCTGTTAGGACCACTGTTGTCTTCTTCCAGCTCATCAGCCGACGTAAAACCGCTGCCCATTAGATCGACGTTGAACACAGGCAGAACGTATGGTGAGGATAATTTTGGCCGATTGCTGAAATTGGCCTCCACGTTGATTGAATCGCTCAATGAAGGTTGTGCAATGTTCCTCCATAGATCCTTGGGGCCGATCACACGGATCGGCATCGCCACGTTTGTCCATATATGTTGCTCTTGTTACACGGTCAGGCCGGTGGATAAAACCTGTCGTCGTGGTGAACGAGCAGATGCCATAGGATGGCTTAAGTTGGGGCCGAATGGACGTATGAGGATTCGGGGGAGGGTTTGCGATTAGATGAGAAGAACTT